>NC_137942.1:22136195-22706195 GCF_963969265.1 Rhamphochromis sp. 'chilingali'
TTCCATACCATTTCTTCCTTCTTCTTTTTTTTCACTAACGCCAAAATACCTCTAGCCCCTTGTTATATTATATTCCTGGAGCGCAAACACACACTGTGGGTGTATGTCACAGAGTGACTTGAGTGGTGCTGAATCAGCGTAATAATAAATGACGTCTGGATCACGTACATTTTCATGGATATTTATAATAGATATTCATTTTTTCCACATGGAAATACCAGAAAATGTTAGGAGATCAAGTCTGGGCATTTTTCAGAGTTGCCCTTTCTCACATGTAGCAATCAGCAATGTTCTTGTTGCTAAATACTGGATCAATTTGGGCAAAGGAAACAGATCTGCGATGTCACATGTCACACAGAGTCTAGAACAGTTCAGGGCTTTAATGTATGTGTGAAAAAAAAGGTCTACACACTTTGTGTCACTCGTTCAATGCGTAACGCATCTGTCTGCAGCTCTTTTTGCGTCACACAAACAGAGTTGATTAAGCGGCGATAGTTTTAGGGAAGTGGCTGACAGTGATTTACATCCAGAAAACACTGTGAAGTGGGGCGGAGAGCAAAGCATCTCCAAGGAGGAACACAAACACACATTTATGAGCTCGTACGCTCTCTGTGGCCACGTCCACTCACTCACAGGCCAATGCTGCTTTTCAGCCTCCCACAGCGCAATTCCCACTCAAGCATCCGAAGCGCCCATTTGGAGAAAGTGGGATAGATGGAGGGAAGGAGAGAGGCAGACCAGGAGTGGTGAACGGGGGTTGGATTGGGGTTGAAGGAGTACCCATGCATGCAGAACCAGAAATTCACCCATCCAGGCCTGGGTTAAGAGCAAGCCATACTTACACTAACGCTCTCATAGTCATACACAGACCCACACTTTCCTCCCTGGAGACCCCTCGGGCCCTGTAGTGTTTCTATATCAAGTTGGCCTGCCAAGTTCACAAACAGCCTCCATAACATCACATGCTCTTACTGCCTGATCTGTACAGTGGCCTGCCTAAATGGGAACGCCGTGTTCGTGAATGCAGCTAAGTTCTGGCCTATATGCTTACTCTGTCAGCTCCCACCATTCCCCACCAGCTGAATCTGCCAGAAACTTGGGTTATTTGTCCTTGTTTCGGCTAACATCAACCTGTTCCTTGTAGTTGCATTACATTTACCACAATTTCATTCTTACTTCAACATCACAAGAATATATTGCATATTGTGCTTAAAGCGGCCATGCTTGGAATAAAGACAAGAAATTTACATATCAAAGAGTACAGTGCAGCCGCTGCCTAGTGTGACCTCTTCTGTGGAGAAGACTAAGTTAATTAGCGCTTCTAAGCTCATACCACATTACCCACAGAACCTCAAGCCAGTATCTCTTTTTCTCCGTCCATCCACTCTGTGATTTTATTCCATTGCCACTGGTGTCCAAACTGTTGAGCTACTGTTGAAATGTGTGGATCAGGAAAGCAAAATAAAAAGTTACATTGCATTCGACAGAGCTGCAAATGCAATTAGGAAAAGACATTATTTTACACTAAAAAGGAGTCAAGCCCATTATTTTATTTCTTCTGTGATGGATTAAAGGTTGTTTAGTGTTTCAGTGTGGTGTTCAAAAGTTGCAGGTTTCATAGAATGACATTCATAACTGCTGACATATCGGCACTTGGCTCTTTTTTCCCCTTTCTTGTGTGAAACTGTTAGACTGTGAAAGTAAATGCCTTTCCAGTTCAAAGACAGGAAAGAATTCCACTTGGGGAGACATTTGTTTGACAGATCGATGGCGACTAGTGAGGGAGTTTGCGAAAAACTGGCAAATGTTATCTCTTTTTTCCTGGTGCTGCAGAATAACTTAAAAGTGACAAAGTTTCATCTCTGAAGGGTACTGCAGAGTCACAGCCTGATGCGCAGGGGTCCCCTCCTTACTTTCCGTCAAGTTTTTGCCCAGGTTGTTGTTACGCTAAAGGACGAGGTTATCGTCTTCTAATTAGCACACATCTAAAAGTTAAATGAGACTCCCAGGTGGCTCAAAGTTGATGTGCTCTTGTGTGTGAACTCTTCTGCTCTCAAATTCATATACACAGATGGTACAAGGCTTGCAGATGCAGCGCCATCAAAATTTCCTTCTCCAGAGAGGCGTTGGGAGAAAAGGGAGCATATTTTTCTAATCTTCAGTCATTCCTGAATAGATTGACCTGAACTTAAAGGTGAAAAAGACCCAGGGTGATATTTGTTCACTGGTGCAATCACAAATTTAACAAACATGATGGAAAAAATGAAGCAAACAATGTTCCTTTTGTTTTTTAATGAATGAATGAATGAGGGTTCCCTACCTAAACGTGGATGTAAAAATGGATTTGCAAGCTATGCAAAGAGCTGGTATTTGTTCTGTCAATGTTTACTTCAGTGTTCAATCATAGCGTTGATGCCATTTGTTTTTTTCCCACCGCTGACACCGAGCGAAAGACTAATCATCTGCTGATGGTCTTTGTGTTTTGTGCTTCTGCAGCAACACGACTGAGGCTGGTGGGACGTATATCAAGAAGTGCTGTAAAGGTTTCTGCATCGACATTCTGAAAAAGATAGCCAAGTATGTGAAGTTCACCTATGACCTGTACCTGGTTACCAATGGCAAGCATGGCAAGAAGATCAACAACGTCTGGAATGGGATGGTGGGAGAGGTAAAAAGAGCCTTTTTGTGTGTGTATATATAAGTGTGCCTGTGTTATTCAACTACCGTATTACTCATCTTGTTGGAAACTAAGATCATCACACATTGTGGAGATGTGCTTTGATGGAGCAGCACTTTGCTAATACAAAGTTTTCATTTCAGATGAAAACATGTATTAAGGTTAAAGTTCATCCTCGTTCTTCTAAGTGGGGTACCTGCTGACCCCACAGGTATACCTTTTATGATATCATACAGGTGTTTCATTCTTTTATTCCAAATTTCCTTTCAGTTACTTGTTGCATGTTGGATGTTGCAGATCATCAAACAAATTTCAATTAGACAAAGATAACCCGAGTAAATCCAAAAGGCAGATTGATGATTAATGATGATTTGAATGAAGTGAAAACAGCTATCCAAACCTACCTGGCCCTGTGTGAAAACGTAATTGGATCGATCTCCAGTTGGCGTGTCAACTTATTCTTGGGCAAGATACTGAGCCATGAGTTGCCCTGATGCATCCGTTGGCGTGTAACTGGTGTAAATAAAGTTCTTGAATCTCACATTTGCAAAAAATATCTTGCTGATCAGATGAACTTTTTTGAGTTTGAGTCCCGTTAAATCTAACACAACATTTAAACATGCAAGCCCCTGAACTAGCGATTCGCCAACAATGACCCCTATATGTGATCAGGAGGTAAATATTGCAGGGCAACAAATGTGTGAGCAACCAAACCTCAGAACTGATGCCCACTGGAAAGTTTGATCTTAAGTAATCTGTAATCAAAGGCAGATTTAACTAAAAAAGGTGACCAACAATTTAAAATGTGCTTTTTTTTAAAGCAGACTGTTAGAATGATCATTTAGTTTTTCCAATTTTTTTATGTTTCAAAATAAATTTAAATATCGCCAGAGCAAATGTTCACAGAGTGTAAAAAACAAAAACAAAAAACAACTGTTACTATAGCAACTCAGACCTGAAGACCCAAGTTCCAGAGTTAATTTTAAGACTATAAACTTTGCATTTTTTAATGCTTAATTAATTCATTTTATGGGTTGAATGTTATTTGTATTTGTTTTAATCCTATTTTGCACTACTGCTTACATATTGGCTACATTGATTAAATTTCAGTATGAGATTAAAAACTTTATTTATGTGCAATCAGTAATCTTTACATTCTTGTGCACAGATTTGTCAACATTTACTTTGGGTGGAAGAGACAACATGTAGTTAGCCTAATGAAGACATTTGTTCTACTCTGTGATAGCTATCGAGGGTGTACTCCACCTTTTGACCCTGTGACAGCTGGGGTGGAAATGGATCCAGATGGATGAACGGATGAGTAGATTGTAACTTTCTCTTCCTTTCTCCCCAATCATTCCTCTTATGTCCCTGCTCTCCTCCCTCCTCCTCCCCCTACCCTGAAAAGGTGGTCTATAAGAAAGCCGTCATGGCCGTCGGATCTCTGACGATCAATGAGGAGCGTTCTGAGGTCATCGATTTCTCCGTCCCGTTCGTGGAAACTGGGATCAGTGTCATGGTGTCCCGTAGCAATGGAACTGTGTCCCCATCAGCCTTCCTTGGTAATTGTCACCAAATAGCTGCTCTTCTCTTGTTAGACTGAGGAGAGAACAAGAAGAAAACCTGTCTTGTTTGCTTCTCTGGTTTGTGTTAGTATAGAACAGTGTTTGTTTTGAGTGTGTGTGTGTGTGTGTTCCCTCAGATACAGCACTGACAACATAATTCACTTCTGTTACACAGCTGTCAATACTTGCTCTTTCATCTGAGGGATTTAGCTGAATGCCCGCTTCCTGCCACAGCGACTCTCACTTACCTGAGAGGCACTTAACCGCAGGATTTTAACCTAAGAGACCACGGATATCCCCGTTATGGTTCCTCAGTCACGTTCATTTGATGCAGAGTGCTTTAACATTGACATCCACAACAGTTCGCGATGCCACTGACCCAATGCACACACAAGCTTACATGCAAATTGGCTGCAGGAATTTCCACGAAAAAGAGAAACTCTAACACACACAGCAAGGACGCACACGCAAGTACACATGCTGACATGCGTGGAAGCATGCAGTTAGTGGTGTGAAAATGGAAATTATAAGGGCTTAGCAGGAAAACCTCATAATGGCTGCTTGCCACTCTGCACATGCACACTCAAATGCACACATCCCGGTGTGCGGCCCTATGCCAGCAGTGCTCTCCCATACATTAGAGCAGAGTTTAATCTCTGCAGTAATGTTAAGGGCTCAGAGGGAGGACAGGAGTGCTGACACCAGGGCTTTCTATACTGTACCCCTTATTCCACAGCCAAATAGGAGGAACGCCAGTATATATGCAAGTGGTTTGGGGTAGGTGGGTGGGGTGAGATCTGTAGGGCTTCTGAACTTAGAACGGTCTGCTTGGACATGGAGTTCTTCCCTCAGTATGTGTGTGTGTGTGCATACGGTATTTCTGACCTGTTTATTCCTTCAGTTTGTGGAAAGACGAGGAGTGTGCAAATGATAAGAAAAAGTGACGGATAAGCTATAAAAAGTGCAGTATTAGCTAAGCATTAGCACGACCTCTGTTCTCTTGACTTTCTCTCTTTCTTTCACAGAGCCATTCAGTGCATCAGTGTGGGTGATGATGTTTGTGATGCTCCTGCTGGTGACTGCAATGGCTGTCTTCATGTTCGAATACATCAGTCCTCTTGGCTTCAACAGAAACTTGGCACAGGGAAAAGGTGAGTACGGACACTAAAGCTTAATTTAGACTTCTGCACTGATTCTAGCCTATGCCAACATTTATGCCTGTGTTGCTGTGGTGCTGCTGCGTGTAGTCACATTTCTAAGGAGGTACACGTCAAGTTATGCCGTAGGGTTTCAGGAGGGTTACAATATACCTACGACATAAATTTAACACAGAAGCACAAGTCCACTGCTCTAATATTGGGTAGTTTAAATTGCATGTCACTTGTTCTACAAATAGATTTTGAAATATTTGTTTTCTTTCTTTCTAATTTTATACCATCCATCTCGCTTTCCCACACACACTCTCTTTCCTCGTTTTCAGACCCTCACGGCCCTTCCTTCACCATGGGCAAGGCAGTGTGGTTGCTGTGGGGTCTGGTCTTCAACAACTCTGTGCCGGTGCAAAACCCAAAAGGAACCACCAGCAAGTTCATAGTGTCAGTATGGGCCTTCTTTGCTGTCATCTTCTTGGCCTCCTACACTGCCAACTTGGCCGCCTTCATGATTCAGGAGGAGTTTGTCGACCAAGTCACCGGGCTTTCAGACAACAAGGTAACGAAGAACGAATGAGGTAGTTTTATGATATGTTTTTTGCAGGCTTTCAGTTTTATATCATACAACAGGATTAGAAAATCATCATAGGATGAAGGGGAAAATGAAGCATAGTACCTGTTTTTGTTGCGTGTGGCACTACCGTTCCTCTCACAAAGTTCCAGTCACCTGAATTCAAATGTACAAGTTTTACCGTTTTAAATCCAGCTGGAAATTGTGTTCTGTTGCTCCAGAATGAATTAACATGGGCTCTGTTTTATGCACTCAGAATCAAAATGACATGCATATAGAAAAATGCAGCAACAAACAGAAAGACTGGGATATTAAAAAGTAAAGGTCAAGCCAAATGTAGTGAAACAGATTGGAGGGTTGGAGAAGGCTAGACAAAAGAGCAGAGTGCTTCCAAGGACAGAAATACAGATGTATTAGAGGCGATACTATCAAGAGAAGGCTGACATAGAGGGTTTTGACAACAAACAGACGGAGAGAGGGAGGGAGGGATGGTGTAAGAGGTACATCAATTGGCAGGAGAGAGACTGAGGACTAGCAAAAGGCCAAGACACACAAGATGGTACAAGACAACAGGCAGACAGATATGGGCCAGTTTGAAGGCTGAGGTAAGGGAAGAAAGGCATTAGGAGGGAGAAAATAGAATATGTGGAAAGACAGGGAGGGTTGGGAACGAAAGGAAACAGACAAGAAGGGCAAATGGCCGTTTAGACAGTTATGCTGAGAGAGGCTGGCCATCGAGCCAAATGCGACCGACAAAATGATGAAAAGCATTCCTCGTGCGGGGCCATGTTTTGTGTAGTTTACTTAAGGTGGGTTTAGACTGTTAGCAGGCACAAACAGATGCACTCTACTGTACCTATCAACCTGAGGGAAGGATGTAACACCACTAGTGTAAATTCTTATACTTTGGTACAACCATTTCCTTTAATATGCAGTTATAATCATTTTATATGATGAGGCAAACACATTTTTTTCTAAAAGTAACATTTTTTTCTTCCAAAAGTTGCAGGACCAAAATGCTTCACAAAAGTGCACACACATACACACAACACTCTGGTGCATCAGTGCTCAACGAGATGAAGTTTAAGATTGCATCACTGCCCTCAATGCATTTGGGAAATATAGGCATAGTTTCCAAAGCAGGCTTTTGCCGTTGTTAGTTACCATCCCTAAGTTTGGTGCTTTACCTTTAGCTTTCTGGCTAGCTTGCTGTAGCTGTGATAGCATACATTCCTGTTGAATATTAGTAATGGACAGCGGTGTGAATCAGATAGCTCCCCTTCGCAGTCTTGTTATATCAGTGCGTGTAGGTGTGGTTACAGCTAATATGTATTTAAGCTAATGATGATGACAGATCTTTAAAGGCAGCAAATAGTTTACTACCACTCAGTCTGAAATGTTAGTACTGATAGTAGTGATATATGTACAGGCTCATCTCTACCATATACTTATGGTGCTCACAAACTATGTGCAGTGGACAAGATTTTGCACTTTCTAATGAAAAGTGGCAGCAGTGTAGAATAGGCTGGGTATCGTCACTGATTTCTAGAATCGTTTTGATTTTTCTATCTATAAAAAGAAAGAAGATTTTCCTGGCCTGGGATTTTATAGCAGATGACCTTAAAAATATTCTGCAGTAGATCAAAAATGAAAGAAAACCATTAATCAACATATGAACATTACCTGATGCTGCTGAAGTGAAGCAGAGCAAAGTTACAGAGGTTTTATTAGAGACACAGCCAAGCGTTTTGCAATTTTGCATAATTTTAAAAAGTGAAAAGTTTAAATTTGTTCAGTATTGAACAGCAGAAATGAGGCTTTCTTTTCGGAAGTAATTAAAAGGAAAAAAACAGCGCTGTAAACAACGGCAGTCTTGTGCGTAAAAAGCAAGTGAATAATGCAGAAAACAGAGATTTTTAGATTGGAAACTGTTCTTGAAGTACAGAGACAGAGAGGTCTGCATGAAGTGTGATTTTATCGTGGTGGAAGCAAAACAGGAAAGGTCAGAGGGAATTCATGACGATGTTTATGTGAAGCAAAGTTTGGATCTTCTTTTGCTGCTGGTTCGGTCAATATTTTTGGAGAGAGATAAAAACCTGCAGCTTCAGAATCAGCTCAAAAAGGGCGTAAACACAAAGCGCAGACCCACAGAAACATCAGAATCAGCGAGCTGTCGGCTTTCAGCCCCGCCTGTGTCCGTGCCGTCGGGTGAGAAAAGCGACATCTCACTGATTCTGATCCGTCGGCGGGTCCACGCTTTGCTTTTACGTCTTTGTGCAGAATCCGTGTACCTGCTCTCATTTACTGTTTTAGGTGTTTGGTGGTTGTTGAAAGTTTGTGAGGTTTAACCTGAGATTCTGGCGTTTCGTGCAAAATACATTCATATTTAAAAATCGTTTCTGGATTTTATTGAGTCAATATCACGTTATCCAAGCTAGAATCGATTTTAATCGATAAATCAATAATCAAAACCCACCCCTAGTGTAGAAGCTAGTTTAACTAGTGATCGTTTTAGCGTCGCTGTTGGCATTGCTCAAAGATCATACTAAGTTACACAGGCATTATTTTACAGACTTTGTAGATTACATTTGGTGGATGTTTGTGCCAAATCTAGGAATAGAGAGCTTTAAGAATTGTATGCAAGTATAAATTTAAGTTGATTACATTAGTTACTAACAGAATTCTTAGAATGGTCTGTGAGACACCTGTGGGGAAGTACAATAGAACAAATTACTGGTAAATAAGTGTTTCTCCTAAAATTATACATTAACTGCACGACTGGTCGATCGCTGTGTCACATTGTTTTAATTTTAAATTCCTACTAACTGAAGCCTTCAAAAAAACGTTTTGTTTTTGTTTTTAAAAAAGTGTATTTTACATGTAACTTTCTTAAAGCTGCAGTATTTGTGCATTGGATCCATTTCAGTCAATGGTGACAGGAAGAGCTGTTTTTATTTGTTTTAATAATTGATGAAGAGAAAGCAATGGATGTTTACTGAGCTGTTAAACTTGTTCTCTAAGCAGCCTGCTTCATGCACAAGTGGAGAGCAGTCAGTTAACAGGTCTTTGGTGTTTTATGGTGCATGGGGATTTGTCTTTGCAAATCTGGCTGCTCTTTCTCTGCTTTTCGGTTTTGTTTCGGTTTCTCAGCATTATAAAATTGCTTTTTGTGAAGCCTACAGACTTCAAAGTTCAAATGTAAACAATCTGCTGCTGTTGTTGGAGCTGTAGTAGCTTTCAGCGGCATTATGATGAAAGAAATAACTAGGTTCTGGCACTTTCCACATGCATCTACTTAGAAGAGATTTAAAACATCTAAATAATGTTAAAAAAAAACAGTCACATATGAGCAAAACATGTAGATTTGTAGACATGCAGACAAATTCTGGGAAGCGATGGGACATGAAAATGTAGCGTGGAGACCCCCAATGACTCAGTCACTAAAAATAGGATGGCACAATACGACCACTTTTGATCGCATGGCAATTACAGAGGTCACCTGGTGGGAGGCAGCCTTCGTCCAAACATTGACTGTCTGACTGCAGTCACTTTCAGACAGACTAGTGAAGGTTTGCAAATAATTGCAGTCTAGTTCATAAATGAGTGCAACTCTTCTGCAATGTGCCTCACTCTACGTAAAAACAAGGTTGCACAGTGCCTGCTATAATTCAAACATTTTGTTTCAAATCTACGAGGTTCTGAGTAGACAACAAATGTAAGTTGTTAATGTAAATTTTTGTTTGACATGAATTTCTGTGGACATTGCAACAGATTTGTGATTTTTGCCAGTTTATCTCAGTTAATTGAAGTCATTCCATTTATTGGCATTTTGATGCACCAAAGTCGCTTTGAAGACTGGTGTGATCGCAGATCTGCTCTTCAACCATTTTAAAGGCAGCGAGGTTGCAAGTTCATTGCAAATAGTCTGAATAATTTTGTTCATGTCGTGATCTCCACTGTTTTATAGCATAATATTTACACACACAGAGAATAAAAAAACATAGTAAGACATGTATCCGTCTGCATGCCAAATATCCTCGGGCAAGATACTAACCCCAAGTTGCTCTCCAATACATCCATCAGAGTGTGAATGTCTCCGACTGTTCGGCAGGAACCACTTAAGCATAGAAAATTGTGAATGAGTGAAGGAAGCATGCTGCATAAACTCCTTTGAGTGCTCAGGTAAAGTAACAAACCGTTATACAAGAACCAGTCAGTTTATAGTGATTAGGAGATGGACGGGAAAGCAGAAGCAGAACAGACCAAAGAAGACCTGCAGGACAAAATAGAAGAAAATAAAGGAGTAGGGTGAGTTAATAAACATGGCAAAAGCAATGAGATCGATCAAGGTTTCATGATAACCACAGACATTTGTAAGCAATATATTTATATGTTGCACAGAGTTACTATAATTTTATTGTGTTTTATTTTATTTGTTTTTATTCCATTTAGCTTGCGTAGGTTTGTAGGTTTGCTCCTTTCTGTGGTTTGTGGAGTCAACTGATACTCACATTGCCATCCAGTGTCTGTAAACATGTAACCTGTGCCTTGTTTAAGGTGAAAGTTTTTACCTATTTAATAAAACATATTCCAATTATAGTTATGTAACGTACATGGACATAATGTGTAGACTCTCAGTTTTCATTTGAGAGTATCCACATTCAAATTGGATGAAGGGTTTAAGAGTTTTAGCTCATGTGACATCCTTTTTTTTAAATGAGCAAAAGTAATTGGACAATTGACTCGAAGGCTGTTTCATGGGCAGGTGTGGGCAATTCTTTCATTATGTCATTACCAATTCAACAGATAAAAGGAAGATTTTGCTGTGAACAGACAATATGTGGTTAAAGGAGGTCTCCATGCAGGTGAAACAAGCCATCACTAAGCTGCAAAAACAGAAAATAAAACATCTGAAATGAAGAGATTGTGTTAAAAAAAATGCTTTACTTCCTCACATTTTTATACAGTCTTTTTGTTCAACCCACTGAATTAAAGCTTAAAGTTTGCACTTCAACTGCACCAGAGTTGTTTCTTTTAAAATTCATTGTGGAACAGAAAACAAATATTAGAAAAAAAAGGTCTCTGTCCAAAAATTTATGGACCTGACTGTATATGTTCACAGTTTTATTACAGATTATTTAAGGCTTTTGATGTTGGCGTTTGACATTGAGCTTAGTTAATAAGAATAATTTGTGTGATACCTTTACATATCACTTTGATTTTAATACCTATTATTAGCACCTATACACCCTACATGCACTTACAGTACATAAGGAGAAAAGTGTTCTCAGGCTGCTGAGAGAAATTTCTCCTCTGGGTTTTGAGTCTTTTACCCAGGTAACTGGATTTTGTCCTGTGAGAAACCTTCATATTTTAATTAGATTAGTGATTATTACAGTCATTACACACATTACCAGATTTAGGCCAGATGACTCACTTCACTCAAAGCTCACCTCTTACTGATGCTCTCCTTTCCCCATGGCATTGTATTGAAATGCAGTTTAATGTGCAGGGTTTGCGCAACCCTGCATATATTTGATCCAAACTGTGATCTCTTTCTAAAGCTAATCAAACAGATTTTGGCAGCTAACCTGCAAGTAAAAGTATACTGCTGTATCAAGGAAAAGACGCTAAAGTACATCTTATGGATAATTTGGTAAGACCTGGAGGTTTCTGACAGCATGGCAGTATTTGAAAGTTGAGAATACGTGCTTTTTTAAAATAGTCTTTGGAAACCCTGCATCAGAAAATCGTCCGGAAATCTTGCCAGAAAGCCTTGACGGACAACAATCCCCACGATCTGGTTGTGGCTATGTTGCAGGACGGTGAGTTCTTTTATCTACACCTATCTTAGCCTCAAATCCTCTCCTGCCTCCGCTCCTTCATTTTGTCGTCAGCTCTGCATTAAGCTTTCGTTAGCAGCAGCTGGTGCAGTTCTTAAAAGCCCTTCACTGGTAATTATCAAGCAAGAGAAGAGTGCTTTTCAAGTCTGAATCCCAACCCGCCACTCCACCACACCCCAACCAGCCCCTGTCACCCCCCTCTCACTCCTCCTGGGACATTTACCCTCTCCTGACCTAAAAGCTTCTATTTAACCTTAAGAAAGGCACAAATGAAGAAAAGATGAAGAAGGAGAAGTAAACAATAGCAAGGACTGTGGGAGGAGAGAATGTCTCCTAAGGGCTGTTGCTTGTCATGCTGACAAACACACTGTGTGACATCTCCACTAACATATGAATGCGCACTCGTATGCACAGCGCAGTTTGACTTGTCGACACGCGCTCACGCTCACCCTGACCTGATTACACAGCAGAGACACATATATGTGCCGTCAGATGCAGCATGTATAAACGCTTAGAAATATGCTCAAATATATTATGCAGATTCGTTTTTGATGCAAGCAAACAGTGCATCGTTTTTGCAAACAATCAAGCAGATGAGTTTTGTGTATGTTGAACAGACAGAGAAAACAACAGGAATGCTAATAATCTGCTAATGAAATCCTCCAGTAGCAGCCTACAAGTGAAGTCAATCATGTGTTGTATGAATACGTTAAAGCAAAGTAAAGTAAGCCTGTAAGCGTTTGAGATGACATGCAGTGTTATGTTTCTGAGAACCGCTTTAATAATATGGACTGAAACCGTCGGCGCACAAACTAGCACAGCATGTGGTTAGAGTGAGGCTCATAAATACACACTTGTAATTGATAGGGTTTGTCTGCTTCTGGCACCGAGGGCAGATTGTTACCACAGTGCTGGAGGGTTGGTTTTTACCTCAGCTACAAGCACGCTTGGACAAAACTCTTGACCTGTACTCTGATACACTGATTATACCTGAGAGGGGGTTTGTGGAGGAGGCAGAGAGAAATGATGGGAGAATTTAAAAAGAAAAGAAAATCAGCGAGTGGATGGGAAACTACGGCACCAGTGGTTCCTTCAGTAAGGGTTGCTCTTGAAGTGTTGTGGGGTTTTTTTTTTAGAAATTCAAATGAAGATGTGTAACCTCAGCTTTTCCTTTTCCTTCTCCATTGTTCTTCTCATCACAGTTTCAGAACCCATATGCTTACTCGCCTCCGTTCCGCTTTGGGACCGTTCCAAATGGTTCCACTGAAAGAAACATCAGGAAGAACTATCCCGCCATGCACCAGTATATGGTGAAGTATCACCAAACTGGAGTCCAGGATGCACTCGTCAGCCTCAAAACGGGGTAAAGAGACACTTTGTGTGCATGGGTTTTTGTGAGTTTGTTGGTAAGTGCACTTTTACATCATTCATATGTGTGTAGTTTTTTGTGAAAACCTAGGCCTGTGAAGTGTACTTCTTTCATGCCTGAATGTATCCACGCTTGTGTGTGTGTGTGTGTCTGTGGTGACAGGTCCTGTGAGACTGTGGATGAATGGGCTTCCTCATTGGGAACAGCAAGGGTTATTTTTAGCGCTGGACTCTATAGTGGGACTGATAGTGTGTAAAGGGGGTGAGGAGTGGGGCGGTTATCAGTCTAACCAAGGAGAGATCTAAAGAGTGTGTGGATGAAAAAATAAAGGTAAAGATGGGGGGAAAGAAAAGTGAGGACCAGAGTCAAGAGGAAGAGGGTAAGAGTTGAAACCCAAGTGCCAAATGTTTAATTGCAGAAAATGAAGCACAAATGGGCCAAGAGACTAGAGAATAAGAACATAGAGAGTGCACTGGAAAAGAAAAGTGAGGCAAGGAGAGGATAAAGAAGGGCAGAGAAAAGGGACAGGAAAGGAAGTATGGCGCATCAAGGATAAGAGAGACGGGAGGGAAAATGAGAACGTTAAATGACAATCGGTCGTTGAGATGACAAGAGGATATTTTTAATTGGTCACTGGCAATGGGGTGGGATCCAATTAGAGGTTCTATAGCTCAGACAACAGGCTGCCCCCAGGGAGAAATTAAATAGAGAAACAATAGATCCTCTCAGCTCCTTATCTTCCATCCACAAGTTACAGTATAAGAAAGCTGGATGTAAACACAGCATCTATGGTACTGTTAGGCACTCTGGCTTCTGTTGTTTTATTCACATGCAACATATATACATGTGTTGAAGTAAACTAATGCTTTGTGCACAACAGCTTATAAGTATACAAAAAAACAAGCTTATCTGTGTATCTGTGGACTCCACCTGCTGAAGGTGTCTGCAGTCAGTAATGCAGTCATTGATATTTCGGCTCTGTGGCATAAGCAGTTGAGCAGCACTGCACCATTCAGCTATTTGGGGCTCGATGGCTGGATTAACTGTGATCACACATAATGCTGAGAGGCTTTACACACAAAGACACACACAAAATCTGTCACAGCCACAGGAACCAAGAATATTCACAGGGGAGCGAAATTGATTTGATTTAATTATTGTTACTCTTTAAAAATAAGCAAAGTTCAACTGTTTTAATGGTTATGGTTAATTTAAAGGGTATTAAAATGTTGTGTTAATACATGTGTTTCAGAGGAGTTTGGAAGTTTATAATGCTTGAACCACCGCATCAGCGTCGCACTGTAACACACTCGATTCTCCAGTATTGAAAACATCTTCAGTCTTAAGAAGTTGATGATTGCCAAATTCAAGTTAGCAACTTTTTCCCCACTTTTTTCAGAAAAAAACACCCATCTATTATGATGAATCATACAGTTTCTCTACATTGGTAACAAAGTCTGACAGTAACAGAGTGGACAATTAATTGCTAGAATAAATGCTAAAAGCACATGGCACAAATCAAATCATGGTTAAAATCCCTATCTGATCAATAATTATTGGTGTTTTCATCATGGTATAATGCTATTATAGTGACAAGTTTGGCATTAAATGCAAAAAACCCAGTAAACATATCTCCATGTGCTTAAGATTTTGTCAGTAACTGTATGTGACATCCTTTTCTGTAGCTTACATAGTTGTGGGAGCAATTCAAGCAATTTATATATTGATTGGTTTTCAGACACAAATTTTTTAGAGAATATATTTTTAAAATAATTTGAATATAATAGAATTATGAAAATCAACTATTTTGGGAGTTTTTAAATATTAAAAAATTAATGCAAAGATATTTTGATTGCAATAGTGCAGTGTTTCCCAACCTTTTGGAGCCACGGCACATATTTCACATTAGAAAAATTACACGGCACACCACCAAACAAAAATGTACAGAAGAGGATTAGGGCCACTGGGAAAAAAAAAAAGTGGGAACATCTTTTTTTTTTTTTTTATTCTGAGAAAAAAGTCAGAATTGCCTTTTTTTGTTCAGAATTCTGACTTTTTTCTCAGAATTAAAAAAAAAAAGATGTTCCCACTTTTTTTTCAGTGGCCCTAATCCTCTTCTGTAAAACTGTCACAAACAGCATATTGATAATTTTTCCCCTCGCAGCAGGCCTAGTGGAATTAGCTTGGTTTGTCCCCAGTATACCTTTTTTGCTTTCTTCTGACCTGTACTCATGCTGGGGCCTTCATCTGGGTTGGAATTTTCTCCAGGACCCAGGTCAGGGGTCCGTTCTTCGTACCTCGCTAAGTAAGTTAGCTGGATTTGATTGTTGATGATTTCGCGTGATCCTGGATCGTTCGGTGCCCCGAAGCTCATCCGGGACTTGCTGTCATAGCAACAGGTCCGTAAGCGTAAACCTGCTGGGGAGCAGGTTTACTTTATGTAAACAGGATTAGATCGCGGCCACTCAGGTATGTCCGCTTCATTTATACGAAAGCAACAGCGATATTTTACCACTGTTTTACCATAAATAAATATTATCAATGTAACTAAAGATAATGCAGTATTTGATTATTTTATTGATTTCATACAGATACATGAAATACAGTACATTTCCTAAAAAAAGGTAAATGTACTATTATTAATCATTCTATTTCATGTATTTGATTATTTCAGATGTAATTCACAGTTCAGAGTAGTAATAGTAAATTACTTCATGTAAGCAAGATGAGAGACCACGGCTATAAAAGCGAAGGTGGATTTGGGAAGTCTGTTGCAGCCATGTCCTGTCCGTATACGCGAGCAACCCATTGCGGAAGGTGCAAGATTGATAAGGAGAGTCCTCAGAATTCAGCGTATATTGCGGGATAGACAGGATCCTTTAGCTCAGCGCGACAGTGTGCTCATAGAGAGATATCGATATTCCCGTGAGGGTATTATTTACTTAACCAAATTGTTGACGAGGGGGTGCAGGACCACCACCTGTCTTTTTTTGCTTTGCCCTTTTCTTGGTTGCTGTTATGAACAAACAAACAGATTATTTCAGGCTCTCTTTTCAAGAGACTAAAAGCAATATAAGTGATAAATATTACCATTCTGTAGAATATTCTTATATTTCACTTTTACTTGTTCCCATGTTCTAGTGGGTCCTGTCGTGGCTCTAATGTGAAAGAGGATATAATGTAATATAATATAATATGATATAATGTAATATAATATAATAAATTTACCCTACTGCCTACTGGTGTTGGCCAGAGGGGCCGATGGCGCAATATGGCAGCCTCGCTTCTGTCAGTCTGCCCCAGGGCAGCTGTGGCTACAACCGTAGCTGCTTCCACCAGTGTGTGAATGTGAGAGTGAATGAATAGTGGCATTGTAAAGCGCTTTGGGTGCCTTGAAAAGCGCTATATAAATCCAATCCATTATTATTATTATTATTATTATTAAATTACTTACTAGTTTAATGTGTCAGCAACTTTCTGCCAGCCCTCTCTCCTTGCTTTTGCAGCCTTTGCAGTGTTCCCTTGCGTTTTAATTAAACTCTGAAACTCCTGAAATCCCTCAATCAAGAGTTCTTGCTCTGCTGCCGTAAAATACTGAGCGCGCTCCTTCGACATTTTCGCCGACCAATCAAAGGGTTGCCGATCAATGTTTCTACTATCGATGCGTAGCCCCTGTTAAGCCACCCAGTGATCTCACATTACTTCATCCAGCTATACTAATCGTCAACAACAGGTGTGTTCGGAGAACCGGAATAGCGAGCTCAAAGTTAGCGCGATGATTTGATCTTGGATGTAGTAAGCGAGGTACGAAGAACGGACCCCAGGTGGAACCAGATAGTCTTCCACAGCACACCTGGTTGGGAAATACTGCCATAGTGGACAAAAACAAATGAAGACAACAAGAAATAATATAAAGAACTCTAGGAAAACCAGGAGAGAATGCCAATAACAATATTTTATGTGACTCAAATACTCTTTAGACTTTTGACAAATGGAATTTTTTGGCAAATTATTACAGCTGATTATTCAAAGGTTAAAACCCCCCTTTGGGCCACAATAAAACAGCCACTTAGGTTTCACAGTGATGTTGTTAATCATTAACATTTCACGGTTTGCCAGATTCTTAGCATTTATGGTGTGAATTCAGCTAATGATACTTGTCTTTGTTGTTTTATGATAGTTTAAACACCTTATGTTATGTAGGCTACACTGCAGAGAGATGTCCTGCAATAGTAAAGGAAAACTCAGAGTGACACTCAGTGTTCATTTAAAGGTGTAGATGTAATCTGGCAAGAAAATGTTTTACAATCTTTCACCGTCATGAACGTGTGGCAGATAAGTGGTGGTTGAATTCCCGTCCAATTCACGTGAGCTACAGCGTGTCTGGCTAGCATCTGCAAACATGCACAAACAAATCCCTGCTTACAGAAATGCACCAGTGCACACTTTCATCTGTTCAATCGCACACACTTGCTGACACACACTCCTGGTTCCCCCACGTTTGGATACACAGCTTGCCTGTGGATGGAGCCAGTGCTGGGTTAAGCTAATTACACAGCTAAACTATCGGCTGTGAGTCTCCGTTAGAGGACTGCATGTGACATTCAGTAAATGCCAACCAGTCACTGCACTATTAGCGGGGCTCTATATGTGTGTGTGTGTGTGTGTGTGTGTGTGTGTGTGTGTGTGTGTGTGTGTGTGTGTGTGTGTGTGTGTGTGTGTGTGTGAGAGAGAGAGAGCATTTACAGGCAATGAGATGGTAACAGAGCAGTGGATACTAACGGCATCTGTTACATTGAAAATGTCAGTTGAAGTGCGGGAGCTTCAACTTTCCACTTTGCAGCCCACTTATTTATGAGTCCTTCTGTGTGCGAGTGTGAAAAGCGAGACAGTGTAAATGTTTGAGTCTGTCTAAAGTTTGTTTAGGTCGTCCAGGCGCCTCCAAGGTCCTATCATCAGTGAAGCGTGGTGTATTGAACCGCCACCACTCCCCACTGTGTCCTCTGTGTGTTTGGTTATGCTTGGGTTGCAGTCCTATTGGAGATGATTTAACACTTTAAAATTGATCTGCAAGCAACACGTTCTTTAAAAAAAACAAAAAAGCCCATCTTCTGTTTTCTTTTTCATCTCTTCACTTCTCACTGACTCGCTTTAAAAAAAGGCTAAACATCTTACCATTTCCCTTTATTTGTCTGTTTTTTGCCTGTTTTTTTGTTTTTGTTTTGTTTTGTTTTCTCTCTCTCGCCCCACAGCAAGCTGGATGCCTTCATCTATGACGCTGCAGTGCTGAACTACATGGCCGGTAGAGATGAGGGATGTAAGCTGGTGACCATTGGTAGCGGGTAACTATCCCTATAATTCAGTTATTTGTAGAGTAATCCTTCAATGAGTAATCATGATTACTCATTAAAAGCATGTTACTTACTAAACTGAAGCTTCGTATTAGCTTAAGCTAAACATTAGCGGTAGTGGCTGACTCTATCCTCTGTCTCTTAATTTAAAAAACTTTCTTTGTAGCTTAATAGAGTGGTGTCACAATTAAACATGTACACAAATAATTGTCTTTAGAGGGGAGTGCAAAATTTTGTTGATCTTGTTGGAAAGTATGACCTCACTTTCCATGTTATGCAACGTGAGAATGATCCCAAAGACACTACCAATGCAGTAAAGCAGACGGGGAGGAGAAAACAGTGGAACATAATGTGGGATCATGCTGACAGAGAACAGAAGAAAAGAAAGTCAACATCCAAAGAGGAACTTTGACCTTCAAGAAGCCTGAAGAACTATTCCTGAAGACAACTTAAAGAAATAGCAAGAAAGTTGCCTAAGAGAGGTCAGGCTGTGTTGAAGAATAAAGGTGGTCGTACCAAATGTTGACTTTGAAGATTATTAGAATTGTACAAACTCTTTTTTGCCCTGTTTCAATAATTGCTGCACCCATTTCCCATTTTACTAGCAAAATGAGGGGTTGCACAGCACTGTATGTTATTGAAGACATTCGTAATTAGAGTTACGCTATATGCTATATTTGTGTATGTGTGCATGTGTATTTCAGGTACATCTTTGCTACCACCGGGTATGGGATTGCTCTACAAAAAGGTTCCTACTGGAAACGACAGGTGGACCTGGCTATCCTAGCAATTATCGGCGATGGTGAGAAACACATACACAGCACTCTCATACAAATTCAAAGTGCATGACACTACCCACAAAGGCAAAAGGTTACACTGCCAGTCCTGTAATTCACCCGCCACACACTCACATGCAAACATCTCTGCTGCCTTGTCTGTGCCTGACAACACAAAGGGAAGGCAGTGAAGTATAAATAGTCCTTTGATGTTATTCTGGAGACAAAGGCTGCTCTAAACAGAGGGCAGAGTGTGTAAGTTATTCTAATGTATTCCTCTCTGCAGCACCAGATGTGTGTGCGTGTATGTACTCTATCTGAATTACCAGATTCCTTTATTACAGTTGCCTCAAAAGTTTTTACTTAAACAAATTTCTTACTGCAAAACAGCGCGAACACGAGACAGCCAGAGCTCTTAGTGACAAGATTCATTTACATTTTACATCGAAAGCGTTTTGCTGATGCGAGCGTTCACAGCCACTCACAGTAAGTGCACTGAAGTTGATTAAATGAACATTGGTGTCACAATAATCCCCTCTAACTGAATCTTATCAGGGCTTCTGAGCATGCAGGCCACACTCCATCATGTTTCCATAGCTGGATAATTTTGATAGGAATCAGGCTCTGTGTTTTTGTTTTGCCTTATCTTCTCCTGATAATTAATACTTCTTTGCAGTCCAATCTCTTCATACTTCTTTGTGTTATAGCTTCTGGTATAAACTAGTTGTCATGCACCCCCACCCACCCACAAACACACACACAAAGAGAAAGACAAATGCCAAAAAGATAAAGATAAAGGTGAACAGAGCAAGTGAGAGGGATAAAAGGAAATGGCACGAGACAAAGACCTAAAAAGAAAGTTTGTGTAGCAAGAGGAAGGAGAAATGAATGAAATAGTGATGACAGCGTCAGAAAAGAGGCAGCGTGCACGGAGGTCAGAGAGAGGTAAAAAAAGAAAAGAGGATGAGGCACAGGGCATGGGACAAGAGCAAGACAAGGAAAGCAAGTGTGTCTGGTAGAGATGGGAAGTGACAGAAGGGCAGGTACTTGATAGATGACAGTGACTTGTTGTCTCAGCAGATGCTACATGATCAGATAGACAGAATGTGGGCGGAAAGCATATGGCATTTCATGGGCAAGGAAGAGACAAAGAGAAGATTAATCTGGAGAAAAGTAGAGAGGGAAGGGAGGTGAAGAAGGAAAAGAGACAAAAAAGGAGGTGGCCTGGAAGCCAGTGCCACACTTCGTGTAGTGGTTTTTAAAAACAACAACAAATGTTCACATAAAATACATATAATTAGAAAACTGTAACGTCCTGTTGTCTTAGCAGCACCTGTTTGGCAAGTTCTCCACACTTGTGCTCTTACCATTTTTTTCCCCATTCTACATAAAGCACAGTGCTGAACATATGCATTTCTCATTGCATTTCATATCATCAAGTCACGTTTGGGAATGGTTTAATTTTGATTTATGAGGTAGGCTTATTGTAAAACATAGATACAAATTTTGAAGGAATCTGCTGAACTGGACTGACACATAAAGTCTGAGCTGCTCCATGCTACATGTTTTTTAAACCCGACTTGTAGGGACTTGTGTTCCTGTGTTCCAACCGACTGAACACCAGACTATAGCTTGAGCCGTGTGACTACTGAAACGAGAACAAAATCTGAATTTCAGCAATAGTTTCCCCTCTGGAGAAAAAGCAACAGCATGAGCAGCAGCCTTTCCCTTGAATAGATTAAACAAAAAGTGGAGACAAAGTCACCTGTTGATAACAATGTCATTCACCTTAATTTGCTTTTGAAGCCAGTTCTCGGCATGCCATAATTTCATTTAAAAGGTAGCATGGCTACGTCTAGTCATGTATTTGCAAGTCTGACATGAGATAAATGTTCTTCAATTGTACCAACAGGCTAATGATGTCTTATTGAGTCTGCACCCCAAAGACATCTAGCTGAACACCACCATGATATTTGTCTTTCCCACTAGCAGCCTTAGTTATCTGGCCCTGAATGACACCGATTGGATTAGCCACGCGCCAAATGTCACAGAGGAAGCCGGAAAAAGAGGGGGAACAGAGGGAAAGGAACATAGAGTAAGAAATGAGGAAAGATAAGGTCTTTATTCCTTTGTACCTTTTTTTATCCACATTTAAGAAACATATATTTGCCCTGTTGGCCAACATAGAGGAGACGGTAAGCCCAGTGACAAGTGACAGAATATAAAGGTGCTACCAGCCATTGAATTTATAGATTGCCTTTCTAGGGTAGAAATGCAGTATCTACATTCTTTATACTCAATTAGAGTTCATTCAGGACCACTAGTCAAAAGAAAATGATTATTTTTAACTGCAAGAATTTATATTTGGCTGTACTCTGTGACTCTGTTGTAGGAAAATTAGGAGTGTGGGCTACAGTGAGGTCCCAGCGCAGAACACCAAGTATGACATTGATTATGTGCAACACAGAATAGGAAAGTGCAGTTGTTGAAGTAGTGGGCTGCAAAGCGGTTTGCAGAGCATGGCAATACTGCACACCGTACAATCCTCAGTTTCTGTCTGTATCAAGGATCTCACCATTGGCCTAAAATAAATTTGCAGCAGCTTTTAAGTTAACAGTAAATTTCTGACTTGTCTAAACATGGAAATCCTGTATGCCATTATGCTTTTGAGCTATTTGGTAAAGGATTTGTTGTTTTCCTTTCAGGTGAAATGGAGGAACTAGAAGCCCAGTGGCTCACAGGAATTTGCCACAATGAGAAGAATGAGGTGATGTCCAGTCAGCTGGATATTGACAACATGGCAGGGGTCTTCTACATGCTGGCCACAGCCATGGGGCTTTCCCTCATTACCTTTGTCTCTGAGCATCTCTTCTACTGGAGGCTTAGATACTGCTTCACTGGGGTCTGCTCCGGCAAGCCGGGTCTTCTTTTCAGCATCAGTCGGGTAAGCACCCATTTTTGTAAGTATTTAGGTTGCATAAAAATGAAATTCTCTATGAATCGTTGAGGAGCTTTTTGCATTTCCACTGCAGGAGTCAACTGGAAAGTAAATTTTTGGTTAAATCATTTTATCCCCCAAAAAGTCCCTCTACTGAAGCGATGATTTTGACTCTGATATATTACTGCTGCTGATTCACTAACCCTAATTGCAAAACAGCCATCCACTTTCAGCCGACGCACAACTTGAATGAACTTCATGATCACTACTGTTACTGTGTCGTCCATCTCTCACTTTACATACTTCTGCATTACAGCCATCTACTAGCATGGTGGTTTGTTCTATAGCTGCGCACCATAGGGTTAAAAACAGCTTTTGCTGTTTCATGTGATCTTTAGTTTAAGTTGCTTGAAAAACAAACAGACGAAAGAGATGCTTTTGGTGAAAAAGTAGCAGCTTAGAGGGTTAACAGCGGATGTGTCCAAGGCGATGAGCTGCAGTGAAGATTGCAGCTAGACTCGTGGGCTAATAATGTATTATTGGGGTTAGACAGCTCTCTCTTAGTTCTATTTTCTGTCAGCAGAATAAAAGAAAAGAGCAAACATGCACACATACGGGCAGGGAAAGAAAACTGCTGATAAGCTAAGAAACTGAGTTAAACAAGGGAAAGGCGGGACAGCAATACAAAGGAGGATGAGAGGCAGGAGCGCGGGGGGGAGGGATCACGAGGCGGACCTGAATATCGACAAGATAGATCCTAATAGATCCTAATTGCAACATGTTTTTTGGGGGGTAAAATGATGGCAGCTCATGCCAAATCAATGTATTTTCTCTCATTTTTCTAAAAGGTCAGCATTGTCCCCTATTGTGTATATGAACATACAATGGAGACGTGTCTCTCTAAAAGCAGCAAGTTTCTTTGCTCTCATTTTAAAGCTGTGTATGTGAAAGTTAAAAGTGATGTTCGTGCACTAGTTACTTCAAAGCCATTCTCAATAATAATTTAAAACAAAATACAACCTTAATTGCCCGTTTTGTCATGATAAGCTTTGCAAAGTGTGTATTGAACCAAAAGGTTGTTTGATTTCGGGACATGATAAATGTTTTCTGGGAATTAATTTGTGAACTAGTAAGTTGTCACAGTGGTGAAAGGATTTTTTGTTCTTTTATAAACAGCTCTTTGGCTGTTTTAGACATTTAACTGTCAGCTGTTGTTTACTCAATACTTGCTCATTCAATAGTTTGTCTTAAGGTTCAAAAGTCAAACTGATGGTAGTTTTTGTTGTTTACTGCTTTGCTTACTGCTTTGCTTACATGAGGCTTATGTCACATTGTGAATACTTCTAAGAGAGATTCTGGAGATATTAGAAATCTAACCTCATTAATGAATTTTCAGCATCTTACTGATTTGAACTGCTGAGAGTTAAAGAATTTGTGAATGTGTGTTTCCCCTTATTGTTGACAGATGCTATTAGAGAATTTTTAATGTAATATTTCTAATTTTTTATTTTAGAGAAAACCCCAAATGTGTTTTATAATGAAAGAAAGATAAACTGAATATGCTTTCAAACTGTACTTGCATTACAATTACATGGTTACAGTGGGTGACTAATTTTGCATTGGATTCTGTGCATCTCATTCCATTGAATCTCTCCCGCCCTTTTCATTTCTCCTTCCTTTTTCACCTCTCCCTTCCTTCGTCTTCATCCATGTATGTAAATGCAGGGAATCTGGAGTTGCATCCATGGAGTTCACATTGACATGAAGAAAAAGTCAGACCTGGACTTTAGCCCCCAGGACAAAATGCTGAAGCTCATTAAGTCGGCCAAACAGATGACCAACATGTCTAACCTGGGTGGCTCCCGCATGAACTCGCCCAAACGAGAGTTCATGCACTCGGCTGGTCCTATGATCATGGACATGATGGCAGAGAAGGGGAACTTCATCTACGCTGACAACCGAAGCTATGCCCCCAAAGATATGATCTACGGGGATGCTGGCGACCTGCAGTCCTATCTCGCTAACCGCCACAAAGATCATCTTAACAACTATATCTTCCAGGGAGGTCAGCATCCTTTGACCCTGAATGATGCCAATCCCAACACAGTGGAGGTAGCAGTAAGTGCTGACGCAGTCCAGACTAACGCAAAACCGCAACGCACGCTGTGGAAGAAGTCGGTGGACACGGTTCGCTCAGTACCACCCGGGCCCTCGCCGATGCCTGACATGCTGATGCCAGACCCACGAATGTCAATGAAGACTCAGCGGTACCTCCCTGAAGATGCAGCCCATTCTGACATCTCAGACTGTTCTAGTAGAGCAGCCTCCTACAAGGACCCAGAAAACAACAAGCATCTGAAGCCCAAGGACAACTTAAAAAAAAGATCGGTGACTCCAAAATACCCAAGGGATTGCAGTGAGGTGGAGCTGTCCTACTTAAAGACTAAGCAGGTCAGCGGCGGAACCAACCAAACTGGGAGAGGAGGAGGAGGAGAGAAAATCTACACTATCGACTCAGACCGGGAGCTGAGCCTCCACTCAGACCCCATTCACTACCGTGAGAGCCGCGGTCTTGCTGCGGACGATTTGGAATACCCCGAAATCTACTCCGACCACAGTGACAACTATAGGAAGTGTGAGCAGCCCATAATTCATCTGAACTCCTCGCCTTTGCATCATACAGACTCAGATCTTCTACCAGATCCAGCCTACTCAAAACACTACAACCTAAAAGAGAAAAACCTGTCCCCGCATGAATCCATTGATCGCTACAAACAGACACACTGCCGTTCCTGCTTATCCAAAGTGACTGCTAGCTACCCACCTGCAGGGCCGTACTCCTCTACTGGTTCTGCCTCAGCTTCGGGCACACGTTCACCTTATAATCGGTGTGAAGCGTGCCTCCACATGGCCAACCTGTATGACATTAGTGAGGACCAGCTCCTTGCAGACCCTTTGGTCAGCCCTACCATGCATCACCAACAGCAGCAGCAACCGGATGAAATGTTTGGTCTGTACTGGCCACAGACAGATGGCCCGCATGTCCAAAAAAGAAATCGCTTGAGGCTGAGTCGTCAGCACTCCTTTGACAACATCATGCTTGAAAAGCCCAAAGATGTAGATCTGGGCCGACCGGCACGCAGTGTCAGCCTCAAAGAGAAGGATCGCTTCTTGGACTCCACGTCTGACTCGCACTATGCGAACCTCTTTGGTATGCGTCCCTACTCTGGCAGACTCTTTGGCACTGGGTCCAAGTCTACGCTGTTTAACCACAACCTAGAGGAGAGCAAGAGGAGCAAGTCCCTGTACCCAGCCCATGGCTCGGAAAACCCTTTTCTCAGTCATTCGCTGAGGGATGACACCAGCAGCAGACTGGTCCATGGGCGTAGCTCCTCTGATATTTACCAACAGCTTTCAGTGGCTCCCATCAATACACGCAACGATGCGAACAATCTCCGCTCTTCTGTTAAATCCACCACTTCATTTTGCTCACGGGACGGGCGGATAGCTAATGACATGTACAATAAAGAGCATGCGATGCCTTACTCAGCCAATAAGACTAGTGCATACCCAGCCCCACGTGGCGTCCTAAACTCAGCCCAGTTCAGCAATAGACGGGTGTATAAAAAAATTCCCAGTCTGGAGTCAGATGTTTAGTTGATATAAGAAATAATGTGTTCTCTCCTTCTTACTCCTCTCTGGGTTTGTATTATAATTTATCAACTATGTTATCCAATAAGGGATGCCATAGCCACACTACGATTTCTTCTCTTCAACATTGTAATCCAAATGAACTTGTGCCCACTTGGGTATGACGGTATTACTACTACTCTCTTGATATCACCATTTCTATCCATTCTCTCCCATGTACCAGTGAGACAGCTATAGGGCCAGCACTCTGCCATAAGGTATCCTTGTGTAAAGAGGAGGGTAATCATTAATCCCTAGGTTTTTAGGAGTAGAAAACGACATAGCCCCATAAGTGGAACCAATATGGTACCGTATACGTTAGAGTAACACAGGGCTCCCTGCAATAGCTTTCAGAAAGGAATCAGTTGATTTGGCATTCAAATGTGCGAGGAGGTGGTGAGGAGGATGAGAGGAATTATATGACAGTGGAATTAAAGGAAGCGAGAGGAAGCTCTTTAGCCACTGTCCACCTTCCTTCTCACCGTGTTCCTTTCCACCTTCACTGTCAACCTTAGAGCTCACCAGCTGAAGAGAAAAGGCTTGACAGAAAGACCAGATGGGCAGGCCAGACATGGAGGCATCCCAGGAGGGCAGGGGCGTCACAGAGAGCTAGTCCAACGGTCTGCTGCTTGTTATGCTGACAAATATGGGCACTAAGACACCTGGCAGTGGAAGAGGAGAGAGAGAGTGAGGAAGGAAGTGATTGGCTAACTGGCACATAGTGGAGCATCAAATAGTTTGTGGCTGTTTGATAGCGTGTTCTTGTTCAGAATACAACTTTGTATGTTCAGCCCACGCTGAGGGACGCGACAGTGATGAGAAGCTGAGAGCGATGCAGGTGCTTTTAATGAATATTGTTTACAGACTGACAGATAAAAGGCATGCTGACAAAATGACTGATAGAAAAGGACAGACGAGCAGGGAAACCTAAGGCACTTGATGGGCATTTCATTTGTGGCTCTGCACAAAAAAACAAACAATAATTGCGAAGTATTGCTTTTATTCTCTTGAACTATAAGATTTCTTAGGGATTCTGGCATCCGGATCCCCCTATGTAGGATTTTAGTGTTTGCTTATTTGGTAGCACAATAGCCATTAGTTTAAACCTCCCACATTTGCTTTTGAAAAAAAAAAAACCTAAAAGAAAAAACAACAAAGCTTACTGAAAAATACCTTCATGAGTAGCAGATTATTTTGCATGTGTTGATTTCATTTTGTGTCGGAGAAGAGAAAATACACATATACACTCTAAGACATATTTTACATTTTTCTAAAAGTAGCTGCGTCTTGCCGGATGCGGTGGATGGCTGTGTGCACCATCACGTGGTGATCCTCTACCCTCTTAAATCTGTCATGATTGACGTAAAGGTGGAAGGGAAGAGAGCAAAGATGAGATAAACAAAATAAAAAAGGTTAAGCGCAGCTGTTTCCACCACCATCATTTTGTTTTTGGTGGGCAATAATGTGTGAGTTTTTTTTATTAATTATTATTTTATTATCCACGCCACTGAGAAACAGGGTATTAGCTATGAAAAACACCAATGATTCCTTCCTTCTTTCATCTTTCCTTCTTCCCTTTCTCCATCAATATGACATCGCTGGAGTGTTTGATGTCTATAGAGCTAATCTGAATCATTTTCTGTACTAAAAATTGAACTTTGGTTGGTTCGTCCAGCCTCTGCAGTTTAGCTTGGGATTACGTTCAGAATTTTCGATGATTTAACTTTGTGTGGAACTGTTGATCTACAACAAACCAGGGCTTTTGAGGATGTGAAGACTGCTTGGGATGGATCCCTTGTTTACCTTCGAAGCGTTGTTTGGGAGGGATGCGGGATGGGATGGGTGTTATGTGGTCATCAATTACGTATCCATCCATTGGCATGGAATAAGTCGTGTGTGCGCGCATGGCAGAACTTGGGTAGTAAGCTTGAACTTTTTAACCAGAACATTTGGTTCTTAATCTGATTGTGTATTTTTTTTTTCGTTCATTCCTTTTTTTTCTTTGACAACACTAAACTGAAAAAGACTTGCACACGCATAGATTTTTTTTTCCTTGGTAGCATCATGCTTTATAAAATGTACTGTCTAAAGAAAAATGTCATGTAACGATCTTAACTGACTGATTTGCTTGATTGATTAGATTTACAAAAGCCAAAATTGCTTCAAATAATATACCTCAGGATGATTCTGTATGTTTTAGGGGGGCGTTAATAACAGTAGCAAGAGCTGTAGGATGTGCCGCAGAATTTCTTTTTGTTTTGTTTTTTTGTAGGAAAAAAAAAGAAGGGGAAAAAAAAGATGAAGAAGAAGCGGCCATAAGGCAGAATCAAACTTTTCTCTTTTTGATGTTTACCAGTCCAAGGTCTTCCAGTTCAGCTCTCTGCCTGAGCTCATGCAACCCAAGCAAAGATAGAAGAGGAAACGAAGGAGGGAGTGAAGGGACAGCGGTAGGGGTGGGGTGAGAGGGGGGCTTAGATTGTTTTCCCAGTGTGTGGGATGTGCTGTATGCAGCTCCACTTCACACTAAGCTGAGCACCCTTCACAGAACGAAGGATGATTCTTAAACATCCAAAATCTGAAATGCTACCCTTATAGTTCCTCCTCTCCATGACTTTGAATGGCAGTTGACTGCATTAGCCACTGTGTTTCGATTGAAGCTCCATTTTTAACCACTGTCATATCGCCCTTTTTGTACTCTTGGAATACCGCAGTGAATCTCCCCCTAGCTTCCCAATCAGCTTACCCAGTGTTGACTGAAGAGCAAGATTTGTCCTTTTCTCTCTCTCTTTTTTTTTTTTGCATCTTATCTACATATTTATTACTATCATATTTATCTCCACATGCTGCTTGTGTGAGCTGACAAGTGAACAATATGCACATGTAAAAAAAAAAGAAAAATATCAAATGGCACCCTTGCGTTTTATGAACTCATCGCAATTTGTTCGTTTGTTCTACTTTTACAGAACTGTCATGTAAACTGATGATGTTTTCTGTTCAAACATACACAAAGAAACACGCACACACACACACGCACACACACACACACTCTCAGACACACTCTTGTGATGACAACCCTGCTATTTTTTAATGGCAAAAATGTATTTTAATTACATTTAATGATAACTAATGAGGTGATGGCATGCAACCCCAGATGTAACAACTTTAATGTTTTGTTTCTTTTCTTCGTTTGATATTTTTGTTATGATGTTATGATCACTAATGCGTTGTAACCAGGTGTGATGAGTATATACATATTTGAGAGGAAAAAAAAATTATCTGTGTTTAACACAATGAAGATGCTGCTGCTGTTTTGGGGGAGAGGTTAAAGACCTGATCCCAGTGCAACTTTCTCATTGGCTGGCTGGTCATTATCAGGCCATGTTTTTGGCTAGTAGAGTGGTTGGTCACCGGTCAGGGCTTGGCTTATTTTGGTGGGACATCTGTGCTCTTCCTCCAATGGCAGGTGAGAATTACTGTATCACCAGCTCTGCTTCTCTCTTCCCTCTCCTTCATGTGTAGTCAGGATTTCAACTGTAATGAAGATAGAAGAAGAAGAAGAAGAAGAAAAAAAAGCAACCCTCAACTTTGAGTCTGCTATCCCTCCAAAGATACAAGACCTCTTTCTTTATGGTTTGCTGTAAGAATATAGCTTTTCTTTCTTTTCTTTCATTTTTTTTTAAAGAAAAAAAACATACTTCCTCAAAGACTTTTAGGGAACTATTTTGAATATATTTAGAAATGACACCTGTATACATCGCTTGTAAATTCATACTGAAATACATCATCATGGAGAATTATAAATGATAAAGAGTAAAAACAATATTTTTTGTGTGAATTTCACAAGAGCTCTTCTGTACAGTGGCACTGTTTATCTCTCTCTTTCTTTCTCTCTCTCTCTCTCTCTCTCTCTCTCTCTCTCTCTGTAGAGCGGCTAGAATAAAATTTCACCATTCACAAGGTTTGTTGTCCTGTCAAAATTCCCGGTAAGCACAACAGGCTTTGCGTCTTCCTCACCTTATATGGAAGTAACCTCTTTTGTCAGTTGAAGATAACAGCTGATTCTACACGAAAGCCATTCCTTTCACAGCTAATGGTATTACCTCTACTTCTGTTAGATAAACAAAAGCGGTGCATGCTGGGTTACAAATATATGATTATTTTTATTTTTTTATCAAGAATGTCAGGAATAAGGGTTGCTGCCTACAATATCCATCATTAATTACTTCCTCTGTGCACCTGCCACCTGTGTTTTTACATCTTTAGAAAGTCTCGTATTCATTTCGTAATTCTTGATTTTTAGCAGTAGTTTCACTTATCGGTTAATAAAGAATACCGGTAGCAATATGCGCTAATACTAAAAGGCCTAAAATTTGAGTATACAAATGACAGCATGCTAATTTCTATGTAATCTCTGTAAGATGGTGTTTGCAAACAATTGTGCAAACATGAGATAAGAGTTTAGTACAGCTTCCAGTTACTACTGACCAGTCATGGTTAAGCAGACATTCATTGCATCCATATAAACATATAAACTGTTCTTAGGGTGAGTAAAACCATTGTATTTTCCAAAATCCAGTGTCAGAAGCACTGGCTACTGTCTGACAACAGCATCGTTTTATAATATCTGCATTCATTATCAATGACCAGTGGACAGAAGAGGAAGTTTTTGCCCAGATATCAATGCAAAAGTTATGCGCGTAAAAAATATTCTTTGGACTCCCCAAAACCAAGCTTTTCAGATTTTTACGGGAATAAATAGAGCTGACCATTTAGATGTCTGTTGGCAACAGATGAGCTCATAGCTGAGAAGCTGCACAGGTATTAAATACACAATGATATGAAAATAATAATACTATTTACCTCAGACCCGTAGCTAGATGCTGCTTCGGGTCAATCTGAAATGATTTCTCTGCCTCCTCAGATGATGTCCCAGCTCTGCCAATAAAAGCTCAAACTGCCTCATTGACATCCTGAAATATGCACGAAAGCAGACGTGATACAGCTTCAGCTCCTGGATCAAACCATGAAACTCTCCCCGCTGCTGTCTTCTTTGGATGAACCCAAAATCTCAGTTTCTTCCTTTTCTTGTTTAGAAAGATCAGGATAAGCTCATCAATGCTCGATGTTGACTTGATTTTTGTTAGGATGAAATTGACATGCTACGCTAAAAGTTTGCATCCAAAAAATTTGGAATTTCGTGTTTTTGTCACAAGTGTGAGTAAATGTCTTAAAACTGTAACCACAAAGTCACTGAAAGTCTGCAGATTCACCCAGATTGATTTCAATAAAATAGTTATACTAGTTATTTGTTTTCCATAAAAAGATTATCTTATCTATGGAACGCCAGGACTGCCATAATGAATTAATTAAATACACCATTAAATAATTAATTAAATGTGTCAATAATTAATTAAAATTGGAATTAATTAATTAAATAAATAGTTATGACACATGTAATTAATTAATTATTGACACATTTAATTAATTATTTATGTATTTCACATTTTAATTAATTATTGACACATTTAATTAATTATTGACACATTTAATTAATTATTTAATGCTATATTTATTTATTTCATTTTGGCAGTCCTGGCGCCTGGCTCTCGTCATGAAATAATTTTATCTGTCAGCCTCACCCATCAAACTCAGGGGGCGGGGTTAACGCTGCCCATGCAGCTTCTCTAACATTTGATTGGTTGCCGTGCAAAGTAAGTCAAAACAGGTCGATCCTAGATAATCGATTGCTTGTGTAGACTTGGGGCAGCCAGGTATCCCAGAATGCAGATCAAATCACAGGCAGCAATGGTGGTGGTGTAGTTTTAAAATACCCCGTTTTTCTGTCACCAGCTACACTTTTAACAGTGTTTTAGCCGCGAATGTCGCGACGTATGTCTGGTCAGGTTGTCAACATAGAACATGTTTGCAAAAGTGCTCAGATGTTTTCAGAGATTTCACTAGCTCTGCTAACAGTTAGCATGCAGAGCGCACCGAGGGGGTTACGTTAACCGGTTTGTTTACATATTCCACTCTCCGTGTTCCACATGTTGCATTCGCAGATTCTCATTTTCACCGAACGATCGTCTCTTTCCGCCTGGTCTTGTGTCTCTGTGCTTCTGTAACATAAAGAACGAGCTGACATTTTTCTCACGAAACCAGCGATCAGCTCAGCAGACCCTCAGTTTACCTGCATGCATCCTCCTCCTCATCTGTCAGCTGTTTAACACCTGCTGCTAATTCAAGAAACACGCCTAGTTACCTGGTGATAGTCACAGTTTAACTGGGCAGCCGGTGCTCGATATAACGCAATGTCAGCGCATTTTTCTGCACAAGATAAGTAAATATAGTATTTTCCCCGAGCGCAGAGCTGCTGGAGCTTGTTTCCTTACAGAGCACTTTATAGGCGAACAGCTTTATCAGCGGCTGATGTCCAATCACCGGCACACAGCTTTCAAACCTCAGCTGAGTTTTAGCTCTCAGTGGTTAAACGCTGGACTTCATTCACTCAGGTTCTGTCTGTCGGGTCACGTTTACTTCGCTGTTTTATTTACAACTGAGCAAATCGGTTTGGCTGAGGTTAAAGTTACGTTTCATAACTGCATAGTTTCACAGACGTTTAATGGTTCACTGGCACATGTGTTAGACTGAACTATCATCTAAATATCATCTGTTTTTTAATAGTTATTCAACTGTATTCTAAGCACCAGCTGTCTGTTAGAATGTGATTTTTTCTCTCTCTGTTGGCAGAGGTATAAAAATGCGCAGGAAAATCTGACATGCATGGCGAACTTCACCGACGATATTTAGGGAGGAATAAACACACATCAAACATAAATGAACCATTTGTCTGTCTCCATAATTGAGAGCATTTTCTCTTCTTATGTCAACACTCTCTCTCTTTTTTTTTTCTTTTTTTTTGCTTTTTCGGTCATGTTATGTTTACCTGTCAAAGGCTTGTTACAAACTATGAAACACATCGTGCAGACTTCTGGATGTTAGAAGAAAACTAATACTGCTCATGAATGAGACTAAAGGCAGGAAGGTGTCCTTTAAAACATGTTAATAGGACCTCCCTATTTATATCATAGTTTATGATATAGCATGTGTATTTCAGTAATAGCCTGCTGAGGCCACTATACGTGCTGGCCTCATATCAAATGTGAAGGCAGACTGAGTCTATGTTTGATGTTTGTTTATATCTAATCTTCCTTTTCAAACATTTAAACAGCAGCGAGTCTGCAGCTGAGGGAATACAAACTCAAATTGTCGGAACAGGTTTGCTCGTTTCTTGGATTCATTTGGTGATTTATTAAATGTATAACTGTTATTCTAATCTGCTGCTGAGTCTCTTACACTTTTCTTTATGCTGTATATTTTCACGTCTCTGGAATAGTTGGCAGTTAGATAGTCAGCTGGGAAACTTTGTGTTAACTCATGGAGCTGAGGATATCGTGGATATGCTGACCTCGCTGCGTGGTGTACAGGGCCGTTTACCCTCATGATTAATATTCACAATAAAAATATTAGCCGAACATCATGAAGTCTGTATGTGTTTCATAGTGTCGAACAACCTTTGTACAGTTAAAGCCAGCAGTTACTACATGACGGAAACACCAACGTTATCTCTTTTATGTGTTTATACACAGGTCACGCTGATTACTGAACAAAAACCCAAAGATCAGATGTTAAACAGATTTATTTGCTCTCTCTCCTCCTTAAACATGTTTTTAATGTTAGTTATAATTCAGAATTGGCGACTGAAACACGTAGGACACATAAGAACATCAGGAAATAAAACATCGATAAATATAACCTCAGTAAAAGAAGTCAGCGGGGGTTACTACAGCTGTGTACCGGGGCCTGCGCTTTGTCGGTGGGATTGCTTGCGAGGCGAGCGGGTCTATCCCACGCTTTGCCGTGAGACTGGGCAGACATCTCCGAAATCATCGAAACACTTTTGCAAAGAGGCTGTATCTTGACAAACCGACCAGACACATGAAGATTAAACCACTACATTCTCGGCTAAAAAAATATTAAAACGGTATTTGGTAACACACAAACAGGGTTTTTCAAAGCTCAGTTCTGTTAGCTTCCACATGCCGGTTGTTGTGTGCTAGAAACAATGGCCACCAGGCCAAAGCAATGGTTTTGACTCGATCAGCGTTAACCCCGCCCCCTGAGTTTGATGGGTGAGGCTGACAGATAAAATTATTTCATGATGAGAGCCAGGCGTCAGGACTGCCAAAATGAAATAAATAAATATATCATTAAATAATTAATTAAATGTGTCAATAATTAATTAAATGTGTCAATAATTAATTAAAACGTGAAATACATAAATAATTAATTAAATATGTCAATAATTAATTAATTAAATGTGTCAATAATTAATTAAAACGTGAAATACATAAATAATTAATTAAATGTGTCAATAATTAATTAAATGTGTCAATAATTAATTAAAACGTGAAATACATAAATAATTAATTAAATATGTCAATAATTAATTAATTAAATGTGTCAATAATTAATTAAAACGTGAAATACATAAATAATTAATTAAATGTGTCAATAATTAATTAATTACATATATCATAACTATTTATTTAATTAATTAATTCCAATTTTAATTAATTATTGCCACATTTAATTAATTATTTAATGGTGTATTTAATTAATTCATTATGGCAGTCCTGGCGTTCCATACTTATCTGAATTGCTGCTTTACTAGTTAAACCAGACTAACAGTCTTTAAACATTTCCACTATTTTGTCAATTGTGTACATTTAATGACCAGGCAATTGTCATTAGTAACGGTAACAGCGTTGTAACGATAGAAATAGCAATTAGTTAGATTACTCGTTACTGAAAAAGTAACGCCGTTAGTAACACTGTTACTTGTAACGCCGTTATTCCCATCACTGACATGCAGATGATAAATAATACACAAAACTACACAGATCATATCATCTATATCCAGAACACAATCATTGCTCACATCTTAAGTAAATCCTTGTGTATTCGCAAATTGCATAATGCTTTTAGATATCCCAAAGAGCTTCAGCAGATACTGTAGCCCTAAAATAAAAAATGTAAAGTAAATAACATCAGTTTATTTTGAAGCAAATCTCCAAAGTTGGAAACTCAAAGCAAGATAATTCAGTTGTGTTCTTACCACTAGGGAAATTCATGCTGAAAACCATCCCTTTACAGTGTACAGAATTTTTGTTGAACTGGAGTGTGTGTCTAATACACTTATACTTAGAATATAACCCTTTAACAGCTCACTTTGTATTAAGTTTTAAAATGATTACATTAAAAGATAACAAAAAAGACATACAAAGACTTATTAAAAAAAATCAACAAAAGTAAGTACATTTTATTTGTATAGGAGATTTAGAACCACAGTGCTTAAGAGAAAAGATAAATAAAAAAATAAAAGGATTCCTAAAAGTTCCTAAATAGGCTTCAACTGCTGGATGGACCTCTTATGAAGCAGATCTTAATAATCTGAGGGAGTGTATGGACACAGCATGTCTACCACAATTTCAGGCTGTCATTGGAACTGGTGCCACTCTATGCTAGAATCTCTATTGCATGGTGAGTCACAAGATCATAAAAATGATCTCAGTCATTCAGTATACATGGTACTACAGTAGTCCAGACCAGATGCTCTAAAAGCATGCATAGCCCTTTCAAAATAAGATGATTTTCGAATTTGTGTCAAAGATGATCCCAAAGACAGCTGCTCAAATATTCAATTACACAAGTCTGATATTGATATCAGTTATATTAAGTGATTAGTGAAGACCTAGAACTCACGTTTCTCTTTGCAGTCCTCATCTGACCTCGTCCATACATTCTCTCTTGTAAGACTAAAAAGTAGAGCTCAGTCTTTGGCATTTTACTGAGGTTTTAGTGCAGCGACATTGCCTGCCTGTCACAAGCATGGACACTTCACTAGATTTGGTTCAAGAGGCTGGTTTGAAGATGAGGAACATGTGAGAGGCAGCCTCAAAGACAGCCAGAAGCACAGAGGAGGGGCAGTAATTGAAATGGGGGTGTCATTCATCAGATCGCACAGAGGCAGCCACAGTGTGGTCCAAAGAGTGCTGCAGAGGATGTCTGAGAGGGAGTATATGTGTGTGTGAGTGGTTGTGTCAGCCAGCACAACAAAAAGACCGTGGCGCATCATTCTTCTTTGGCGGAAGGGCAGATGAAAGAAAGAGAAGAGAGAGAAAAGTGCACTCGTTTATTTTGTCATTTTCTATTCTCCCCCTTGGTGCTCAGAAAATCACCTCCCGTTTGATTTAGGGAGACAAACAATTGGCGTGACGTGGAACTCTCATCCTCACCATGTGTGTGTCCACTGTTTTTTTTTTCAAAGCTCTTCTGTGCCATATACTGTACATCCAGTAGGAATCTGTCTTATTACCTCTACAAATATATGCATACTCTCCCATTAAAGTTCCCTCGCGGCAACAAAAGGGTGAAATAGCTCAGAGGTAAAAGGGATCCGAGTACTATGGTTTAAGTAACTATACCTTCCCATCACTCAGCCATTCACACAAAGGGATTCATGCTAAGGGCAGCCTTTGAAGAATGAATGATTCTTTAGATTTTTTTAATGGCATATTACTTCAGCATGTGAGAAATGCATACTTTGAAAGATGCTAAATTTTGCAGTACTCAGAGGATAGTCAAATAGGTGAAGGATTTTATTGAAATATGTGCAAACATACACTGAAAACAGACCACAACTCAAAAAGTCAATATTTGGTTCTCCAACACAGCCTGAGCTCTCTTATTCAAGCTGTCTTGTGATTTCTTTAAATAGGCTTCAGGAATAGTTCTCCAGGCTTGATGAAGGATATTCAAATCTCTTCTTTAGATGTTCGCTGCACTTTGTTTGCCTCTCTGTCGAGATAATGCTACGATATGCCTTTCCTTTATGATGGACAGATTTTCAGTCCAGCTCTTGTATGATTTGGCATACCTCAGCCTTTTTGCAGTGTTTCTCTTCCTTAAGCATGGCTGCCTGACAGCCACCCTTCCACTGAGACCTGTGTCAGGTTTTTCCTGAATTTTCTCCTATTTCTTAAGGACATGACTTCTAGATTCGTTTCATTTGCTGTAGATATTTTAGGCCTTCTATCCCAGTGTGTGAATGTGTGTGTGAATGGGTGGATGACTGGATATGTAAAGCGCTTTGGGGTCCTTAGGGACTAGAAAAGCGCTATATAAATACAGGCCATTTACCATTTACCATTTATCTATCTATAATGATCTCTGCATACACGCGTATATACTATGTGGATAGTTAACAGCTACCAAAATGAAGTAGGTACCTCTAACAAGAAGCAAAACTATGTGCAAGGAATGCAGTTTGTTTTTTTCATTTTTTAGGAAAAATAAAATTGTTATCTTGCTAATGTTTACATTTTAACTGTCAGATGCAATCATTTATTGTTTTACTGTTGTATTACTTTTACATTTTACTAGTGCTACATTTTACTAGCACTATATTTTACTCGATAACGTGCATGGTTCTCATAGCTTCAAAGATAGAAGGAAAGAAAGGCAAATTCAATCTGGTACGTACTGGAGTGTAACTGTGTTTCTCAGCTGGTAGCAACTGCTGTCTGGTTGAAATGGGAAAAAAATGGGGCAAAAGAATTCAAGTTAAGCATATAATAATGTTGTAACATACTTATTAAGCCAATGCTGCCCTCCTTTAGGTGCACCTAGTGTCTGTGCAGCAAGATTAAGTTCTTTCATAGCTCAGTTTTAGGGTTATCTTAACCTTTTATGGCAAATATCATCGAAGTAAAACCCACAAGAATGATTTGGTACTGCATATTGCAGGGGTAGGCAACTCCAGGCCTCGAGTGCCAGTGTCCTGGAGGTTTTAGATGTGTCCATGATCCATCTCAGCTGATTTAAAGGGCTAAATGACTCCTCAGCATTTCTTGAAGTTCTCCAGAGGCCTGGTAATGAACTAATCATTTGATTCAGGTGTGTTAACCCAGGGTGCGATCTAAAACCTGCAGGACACCGGCACTCGAGGCCTGGAGTTGCCTACCCCTGGCATATTGTATCATCAGGTTTTTTTTAATGTGATTTTACTCACATGCACTTTACTCCAGAAAAATGCTTTAGAACATATGTTTGGACAAAAAAAAGAAAAAAAAGAAAAAAGAAATGCCCCAACATGCTGTTTTCATGTGGGGATTTTCTCCAATTTCAATTATAATTTCTGGCATGTAAAGCTTCGCATACTAACATGACAGCCCTGGGAAATATTTGCACATATCATAAAAATGTTATTGAAATGATTATATAAAAAAGCTCTTTTCTAAAGTGTCAGAGTATCACTAACTATAAAGCCATTTTTAAGGTACTGCCACAGTTTGAGGTACTGCTGTAGTACGTAGATGGTATGGGGTCATTGAGTAGGGTGGGTGGTTATGATGACCACTGATTGCTTGGACTTTGTCAGTCCGAATCTGATTAAGAGCAACACAGACAATTAGAAGCAAGTCTGATTATAAAGTGAATATCAGCATGTACTTAATGCGTGGCTTGGGTGCTGCAACTGATGAAGAAATGCTTTTGTGTGAGCACGTCTGAGCTAATGTTTCATATTTGTAATGACCTCTGAAAATGTGCGTGTGTGTGTGTGTGTGTGTGTGTGTTGTGTAATATGTCTTCACGCTGTCTCGGGCTTTAAATTTAGTAATAAAGTTAATTGGACCTTTGGTCTCCACTGCACATAACAGTTTGACTTGTACTTTTGTGTGATGTCGGCTGGTTTGTTAATGCTGAGACTTGTATTCATCTCAGGGGGAATCTTGATTGAGAAGGAAAGAAAAAGCTTAGTTTGTGATTTATCTTTATTGGGACGGCGAATGTTTATGTGCAAATTCAATCAATCAATTTGAAATCTTCATATCTTTCTAGCCAAGATGTTGGATTTATGAAGCACCAACATCTAAGAGTTTTGAACTTTTCTTAAATATTAGACTAACTTAGCTGATAATATGGATGATGGAGACATGGAGAAATACGATTTTTAGGGTGGGTAGTGGGCAGTAGAGGCTTATTCCTTAAAAAACATTTATCACTAAATGATTCTATTTGCTTTGTGTTGATTGCAAAGGCCACAATTCGCTGGATGTTTCTGGGTGAAATCAGTGGCAAAGTGTGTTGCACTACCTGAGCATAATTGCTGTAATGGTTGCATCGTGTGCCTCCAGTAAGTTCATTACATGGCCACTTTATGCTTACCATTAAGGTGCAGGTTGGTGCTGCAGTATTCTCCGGAACAATAGGTGTCGCCACTCAGACAAAACCTCCACATCAGCGCTAGTATAGGAAGAAAAGAAGTCAAAACCAAAATCAAAGAAAGAAATTGTTTTGTCAAAGTTTTTTCAAAAATTTGAATTTTTAAAACTGTTGCAACATTTGACTTTGTTCATCTCTGAGCTTTTGTACCAATATATCATTAAAAAAGCGATAAAAACCAACACAACCCCACTTTATGTAACGTTAATTTGATGTTAACTTTGTGTCTAGAAAAAAAATGTTGTAAAGTAACGTCTCGTGCACTTTGAGAACATGATATGATGAGATTTGTTTGTTATGACTGCCTTGGAACCTTAGAAGGGTTAGAGTAGGGGCTTTAAATGTATGCAGTTTAGAATTAGGAAGGATACACACACACACACACACACACATATATATATATTATAATATATATATATATATATATATATATATATATATATATATATATATATATATATATATATATATATATATATATATTAGGGCTGCACGATTAATCGTTAGAATATCGCGATCTCGATTCATACTTATGTGCGATCTCATTTCCAAATGACAACGATTTAAAAAAAAGAAAAAAAAAGACAACGACGATTGTACCGCATTTTGATCCGGGACGTAATCTGCATGAAAACAAGCGCTCACTCTTCCTGCTCAACAAATGACAAGGGCGGAGCCTTATACCACGTGATACAGAAGCTGTGCCGTGTGATGCTAAAATTAGCAGGGAAAAAACAACGGAGAGCACGTCAGGGATGATGAGAAAGTGACAGGAGAAAATCCGTTCCGGTCAATCACCCAAACATCAATAATGGGAACCTTATACAGCGCTTCCCTATACACGTCGAACTCCCGCAGGCACAAAGAAATTAAGGAGGCTATCACTTATCACCTGACCCATCAACACTGTTTTTGTTTTTATGTTCAGTCTCAACTGTTACGAAGTTGATGTGCAGTTAATAAGTGCAATAAATATTTATACTGGAAAAGAAAATCGTGAGAGAATCGTGATCTCAATTCTAAGCCAAAAAATCGTGATTCTCAAAATCGTGCAGCCCTAATATATATTAGGGCTGCAACGATACTCGTATCGATATTGAACCGTTCGATACAGTGCTTTCGGTTCAGTATGCATATGTATCGAACAATAAAAAATTTTTAATTTATTTGATCAACTTTTCTTCTGACGATGCTGTCTGTGTTGAGAGCTCAGTGGATCTGCGTTCGACTACTCCGCCTAGGCTGCACTGTCGAGCGCAGATCCACTGAGCACAGTGCAAGCTAGCAAGACAGAAGCTAAGCTCGTTGCAACATGGCAAATTGAACCTCATTCAGATCTGGGCCCTATTTCAGGAAGCCGGTTTAGAAAACTCAGAGTGAAAAATGATACTCAGGGTTGAGTAACCCCGAACTGTCCAACTCGGAATATTTGGTTTCAGAAAGGCTGATAACAATTAGTTCAGTCAACGCGGAGTTGCTTTGAATCACCTTGTTGTTGAATTGTGCTATACAAATAAACTTGCCTTGCCTTGCCTTGCCTTAACCCCAAGTTAAGCGCGCGCACGAGGATACATAAAGCCCTGATTAGTGGAGCACAGATTAAGCGAGTCACTATGGAGACGGAGGGAAAGAAGGCGCGGTCAATGTATTTTACAGCGCTTGAGGCCGAAATTCTGATGGCAGCATATGCCGACAACATGCAAATTCCGCGGAAAAAAAGTAACACAGCCTCAGCTGCAAAAGAAAGTGAGCATGCATGGCAAAACAAAGCCGACAGAGTCAATGCGTGAGTGTTAATTTAAACATTGATCTAGGGATTTCCACCCATTTAACACGTTATTTTATTATATTATATTTTCTTTTTTCTTTTATACATTTTATTTTGTGACGTGATGTGAGCGCAGGTGCAACCCAACAGGCCCCAAACGTTCCTGGCAGCAAGTTAAAATGAAATATAAAAATATAGTCCAAACAGGTATGGTGTAATTGTATTATGAGCCATAGTGCTTGGTCTGTTTGTCCTATGTAAATCAATTGCAGTTAGAGGCTACATTAATTTTCTTTCTGTAAGCACTTATTGAAATTATCTGAGCACATTACAAGTACATATTTGCTTACTCTGTATGCTCAAATGCGACCCGTTATAGCCAACAGAAAAAAAAGCGGAGGCCCGAAAAACAGGTGGGGGTCCTCCACCACCACCACTCACAGAGGCTGAGCAGTTGGCTTCCACATTTGTGATAATGTTGGCAGCATCACATATATATCACAGTGCAGAGAACATAAATTAGCATCCATTACTGTAATGAAATAATTTGTTAGTTTGAAATGCTACAGGGAACTATGTACCTGTACATTAATGCTGTGGAAAGACTTCCTGTTCACATAGTCTCCTTCATTTACTGAAGGAGCAATGATTGGAATGTGAGTGCCATCTATACAGCCAATCATCTATGAAGCGCCTTGAGGCAACTTATGTTGTGATTTGGCGCTATATAAATAAAATTGAATTGAATTGAATCACGCCTGGGAACCCTGAAAATAAATGTAAAATTTAAGTAGTAGTTCAAGTATCACCACATCATGTATTAAGTTTTGTTCATCCTGCTACCTGCAATTTTGTGGCATCCCTCTTTGATGAATCTTGTGGGTCTATGACCGGGGAACACCACAAACGAGTACAGGAGACGTTTCAGTGCAACTGTAACATTCCCGACTGCCCGACGGACGGTAGCCTTGGAAACGTGCTCAGCGTCACCAATATTATACAGAAAGCTCCCGTTTGCAAAAAACCGAAGTGCGATACAAATAATATGTACAGAACTGAGAGGATGTCCGCGATGTGTCACATGAGCAATATTAGGCCTGAGGATGTTATTCAAATAACTTATAGATTGTGCTGAAAAACGGTAACGTTCACACAGGAAATCATCAGGAAATGATAAAATGTCCGAACGCGCTCTAATCACTCTCTCCCGGCGGAGAGCTCTGCGGAGAATTTGGGCTTCAACATCTACTGGCTCTTCAAGGAAGGGGCACGCCATGTCTGACACTTCCTACAGTCAGGTTTCCGACAAAGAGGCGGAGAACATCAGGGTTAGTTGAAGTAAACCTGCTAGGGGGCAGGTTAGCTTCACGGAGTGTGTCGTCATAGTAACTCACTCAGAATTAATCTAAACTCGCTTTGTGAAACCGAAAACCCAGAGTTTTCGTTAACTAAGGGTATACTTACTCAGAGTTTGCACTAAACCGGCTTTCTGAAACAGGGCCCTGGCCTTTGGAACTATTTTGGTTTTCATGTGACGTATGACCCTGATGGTAAGCGCGTCATGGACAAAAGTAAAACAGTATGTTGGATGTGCCACGCAATGCTCAATTACAAGGGTGGGAACTACTGCGTTAGTGCAGTTTGCTCGTTAACGTGTTGACGCTGTCCAGCCCCACGCGCGGGGCAATCTGCGGTAGCTCGTTAACGGAAATTTGCCGTGTTGTTGCATTAACGTCATTTCAGATTAACGCTGACAGCACTAGTGGGAACACAATGAATATGACTGCACATTTACGCTGACATCATCCTAGTGCAAAGACAAGTGGAAGCAGACAAAAACAACAAGCACGCATGCTACAAACTTTACCTGAGTCATTTAGACAGCCGTTAGCACATGATTCTCCTTATGGGGACCTGATATGTTTAATATGCTGCTGAGAATATAGCCCAGAAGAAGCGTATAGTATAGCTTTTATTTTGGAAAGAGCCATTTCTCTGTAATAAACTCTCTTTTCCAAAGATGAGTGATTTCTTGATCAGATAGATTTATTATTTTATCCCTTTGTTGTTTCAGTAACATTAAATTTAAAAACTGTAAGTTTGAGTTAAAATATATATTTATAATTTTAATAAATGACAAATTAAAAAAGCATGAAAAATTTTTTGTATCGAAAAAATATCGAACTGTGACACCAAAGTATCGAACCGAACCGAACCGTGAATTTTGTGTATCGTTGCACCCTTAATATATATATATATATATATATAATTAATTGAAACAGTTTAGCCTTATAAAAACCTGAAACCAAGAGATTTATTTTGTGCAATTTTGTGCAATTTTCTTTTTAAAGCTGGAAACATATGGAACGCCAGGACTGCCATAATGAATTAATTAAATACACCATTAAATAATTAATTAAATGTGGCAATAATTAATTAAAATTGGAATTAATTAATTAAATAAATAGTTATGACACATGTAATTAATTAATTATTGACACATTTAATTAATTATTTATGTATTTCACATTTTAATTAATTATTGACACATTTAATTAATTATTGACGCATTTAATTAATTATTTAATGATATATTTATTTATTTCATTTTGGCAGTCCTGGCACCTGGCTCTCGTCATGAAATAATTTTATCTGTCAGCCTCACCCATCAAACTCAGGGGGCGGGGTTAACGCTGCCCATGCAGCTTCTCTAACATTTGATTGGTTGCCGTGCAAAGTAAGTCAAAACAGGTCGATCCTAGATAATCGATTGCTTGTGTAGACTTGGGGCAGCCAGTTATCCCAGAATGCAGATCAAATCACAGGCAGCAATGGTGGTGGTGTAGTTTTAAAATACCCCGTTTTTCTGTCACCAGCTACACTTTTAACAGTGTTTTAGCCGCGAATGTCGCAACGTATGTCTGGTCAGGTTGTCAACATAGAACATGTTTGCAAAAGTGCTCAGATGTTTTCAGAGATTTCACTAGCTCTGCTAACAGTTAGCATGCAGAGTGCACCGAGGGGGTTACGTTAACCGGTTTGTTTACATATTCCACTCTCCGTGTTCCACATGTTGCATTCGCAGATTCTCATTTTCACCGAACGATCGTCTCTTTCCGCCTGGTCTTGTGTCTCTGTGCTTCTGTAACATAAAGAACGAGCTGACATTTTTCTCACGAAACCAGCGATCAGCTCAACAGACCCTCAGTTTACCTGCATGCATCCTCCTCCTCATCTGTCAGCTGTTTAACACCTGCTGCTAATTCAAGAAACACGCCTAGTTACCTGGTGATAGTCACAGTTTAACTGGGCAGCCGGTGCTCGATATAACGCAATGTCAGCGCATTTTTCTGCACAAGATAAGTAAATATAGTGTTTTCCCCGAGCGCAGAGCTGCTGGAGCTCGTTTCCTTACAGAGCACTTTATAGGCGAGCCAGCTTTATCAGCGGCTGATGTCCAATCACCGGCACACAGCTTTCAAACCTCAGCTGAGTTTTAGCTCTCAGTGGTTAAACGCTGGACTTCATTCACTCAGGTTCTGTCTGTCGGGTCACGTTTACTTCGCTGTTTTATTTACAACTGAGCAAATCGGTTTGGCTGAGGTTAAAGTTACGTTTCATAACTGCATAGTTTCACAGACGTTTAATGGTTCACTGGCACATGTGTTAGACTGAACTATCATCTAAATATCATCTGTTTTTTAATAGTTATTCAACTGTATTCTAAGCACCAGCTGTCTGTTAGAATGTGATTTTTTTTCTCTCTCTGTTGGCAGAGGTATAAAAATGCGCAGGAAAATCTGACATGCATGGCAAACTTCACCGACGATATTTAGGGAGGAATAAACACACATCAAACATAAATGAACCATTTGTCTGTCTCCATAATTGAGAGCATTTTCTCTTCTTATCTCAACACTCTCTCTCTTTTTTTTTTCTTTTTTTTTTTCTTTTTCGGTCATGTTATGTTTACCTGTCAAAGGCTTGTTACAAACTATGAAACACATGGTGCAGACTTCTGGATGTTAGAAGAAAACTAATACTGCTCATGAATGAGACTAAAGGCAGGAAGGTGTCCTTTAAAACTAAAAATGTTAATAGGACCTCCCTGTTTATATCATAGTTTATGATATAGCACGTGTATTTCAGTAATAGCCTGCTGAGGCCACTATACGTGCTGGCCTCATATCAAATGTGAAGGCAGACTGAGTCTATGTTTGACGTTTTTTATATCTAATCTTCCTTTTCAAACATTTAAACAGCAGCGAGTCTGCAGCTGAGGGAATACAAACTCAAACTGTCGGAACAGGTTTGCTCGTTTCTTGGATTCATTTGGTGATTTATTAAATGTATAACTGTTATTCTAATCTGCTGCTGGGTCTCTTACACTTTTCTTTATGCTGTATATTTTCACGTCTCTGGAATAGTTGGAAGTTAGATAGTCAGCTGGGAAACTCTGTGTTAACTCATGGAGCTGAGGATATCGTGGACATGCTGACCTCGCTGCGTGGTGTACAGAGCGAGGTCAGCATGATTAATATTCACAATAAAAATATTAGCCGAACATCATGAAGTCTGTATGTGTTTCATAGTGTCGAACAACCTTTGTACAGTTAAAGCCAGCAGTTACTACATGACGGAAACACCAACTTTATCTCTTTTATGCGTTTATACACAGGTCACGCTGATTACTGAACAAAAACCCAAAGATCAGACGTTAAACAGATTTATTTGCTCTCTCTCCTCCTTAAACATGTTTTTAATGTTAGTTATAATTCAGAATTGGCGACTGAAACACGTAGGACACATAAGAACATCAGGAAATAAAACACCGATAAATATAACCTCAGTAAAAGAAGTCAGCGGGGGTTACTACAGCTGTGTACCGGGGCCTGCGCTTTGTCGGTGGGATTGCTTGCGAGGCGAGCGGGTCTATCCCACGCTTTGCCGTGAGACTGGGCAGACATCTCCGAAATCATCGAAGCACTTTTGCAAAGAGGCTGTATCTTGACAAACCGACCAGACACATGAAGATTAAACCACTACATTCTCGGCTAAAAAAATATTAAAACGGTATTTGGTGACACACAAACAGGGTTTTTCAAAGCTCAGTTCTGTTAGCTTCCACATGCCGGTTGTTGTGTGCTAGAAACAATGGCCACCAGGCCAAAGCAATGGTTTTGACTCGATCAGCGTTAACCCCGCCCCCTGAGTTTGATGGGTGAGGCTGACAGATAAAATTATTTCATGATGAGAGCCAGGCGTCAGGACTGCCAAAATGAAATAAATAAATATATCATTAAATAATTAATTAAATGTGTCAATAATTAATTAAATGTGTCAATAATTAATTAAAATGTGAAATACATAAATAATTAATTAAATATGTCAATAATTAATTAATTTAATGTGTCAATAATTAATTAAAATGTGAAATACATAAATAATTAAATGTGTCAATAATTAATTAATTACATATATCATAACTATTTATTTAATTAATTAATTCCAATTTTAATTAATTATTGCCACATTTAATTAATTATTTAATGGTGTATTTAATTAATTCATTATGGCAGTCCTGGCGTTCCATAGAAACACACAGTGTATATTTATATCATATTGAATTTATGTAATTCAAGCACTTTCCTTAGATAAAAAAAAATGGAACACATTGGTACAAATCCTTAATTTTCAAGATTGTAAGCTTATATAATTCTCTTACATAAGCCTGGAACAGTTTGCCTTGTGCTCAGATTTCAACTTTTTTATTTTTATTAAACTTACATCAACTAAAACCTAAAAGCTGAAATGTTGTTATATGGACCACAATTTTTTTTTCAAGTAGTCAATAAATTTTATATGGACTACATGAGAAATACTCCCTAATATCATGGCTGGCAGGATGATATCAGCCCAGGGAAGCGTGTATTGGCTGACAGAAGAAAGCTTGTACTCCAGGATCCTCTGTTTTCACAAGCAGCCCGCTGTCCCACTTTATGTGTCCTTCAGCAGCACACAGAAGCAACGATGCTTGCTCCAGTTTTCTTGTACAAGCCAAATGAATACATGTATTTGAACTTTTTTTTTTTGCACTTACACTGTTTGACAGATGAAATCTCTCACGCAGGCATAATAGATAAAGTGACATTCTGTGCAACATGAAAATAATGAAGATGAGTTTTTTCCTCTCTTTCTCTCTGATGAAAAGAACAGAGGGAGAAAAGAGCCCATGGGCACAAGCAACAAAACATGCAAATACAGCCCAATGTAGGCTAGCATCTGTGTGTGTGTGAGTACTTTTAATGCAGATTTTGTGGGAGATGAACTGCAGCTGTGTCTAACGCTAAGTAAAAATGTCCTTATTTCTTTTAAGTGAGCTGTCTTTAGTGTTGATGCATGATTTTGCCCTGTTCCTCCTTTATATTCCTAATGTGACTTATCAGTGCTGTGCATCACCATGAAAGACTTCATAAATCAGGGGTCTGTAGTAGGCCTGCAGGTAATTAATTGCTGTGGTTTGTCAGCCAGGCTTGAGCTGAGTGGCCAGGGATGAGAGAGTAAAAACTTGCATTGGTTTTTGTTTTGTCTTTCTATTCTATTGCTGTTTTTGTCTCTTTTATCTGGTATCTCTTTAATTAGTTTGTTTCTGAAAGCAATTAAAAAATCTTACATTTATAATTCATCTTTAAGGATTCTGGTCAAATATCACAAATAAAAAAAGCAGGATGAGGTTCAAACTTGTCTGAAATCACAGTAATAAAGAGCACGCCGTTCTCATTACAATATAGTGCTTTAAGATGACAGAATTAACTTAGCCCCGTTTGGCCAGCTGTGCCACATAACTGCAATATTTGATATGAAATGTCAAAATGCTTTCAGTTCAAGATGCTCTACAGTAACAGTTAAAAAAATCTACCACTTGACAATATTCCTAAGAAAACAGTTTGCTTTGATGAGAGCCTTTTTCTGCTTTCCTGCTGTGTGTCATATGCAGGGTGACACCCTCTTTTTCCCCACATCGATAAATCTCTGTACAGAAAAGAGGGAAACCCTGTTTCTTTACTAAGATCGACAGCAGATGTTCGCATTTTGAGAGTCAATGACCACAGATTCTAACTGTGAATGAAGCAGTAAATGCTGATAAGAGAAGAGTTGATTTTTCCACACAAGAGTGAAGCTACAGCTGCTGCTCTGTCAGGTGAAAACCCAAAATACCGTGTGTGCAACATTTCTTCAGAGATGCCCTTTGCAGCAAAAGTTTGCAACTGCAAGCTGTTGCAGAAAGCAGCTCTGCCTCATAACTTCAGTCCCACAAGTTAAAATAAGAAGTAGGGATTCTGATGTGAATGATCAGACAAGTGGTTGGCATTCAGTACAAAAATGCATATGATTTGCTTTTTGTGAGCCTCCTGGAAAATCTGATGTTCTGAATCCTTTTTATTTCTCTTTTATTTAGTAAGGAGTAGTTTTCACTTTGAAACAGTAGTGATGTAACATTTGCATGAAGAAAAGATTATCATGTTTGCATTGTTGAGCGCTTGAAGATGCTGTACTAAAAGTCAGAGGAGGGGATACGTTATCATCCCCACAGGACATAAAATGTAGAGTAGGAAAAAGCTCTCCATTCTCTCCTGCAAAATTCCTATTCCTCTCTGGGTAATTGGGAATATTTTCAGGGCGCAGGGTTAACGTTGTTACTCTTGTACAGGACTAAAATCAAAATCAAACTTTTCTTTAGTAACAGTTTTATTTTCTTACTTTGTAACTAATGAAAATGAAGGTAAAATGTTATTAATAACCATCCAAATCAGTGATCAATTCTCCCAACTGAGACACTCGCTGCAGTGTCATGTTTTCACAGGAGTCATAGTTACACTGTACAAGTGCAGTCCTAGACTATACTGAAAGTAAGCTAATCAAATTGACTTTTTTCTTGTTGAATGAAATGCTAAATGAGAGGCTGCAGTGAGTTACAGAAGCCATAATGGAACAGCTGGAGACTTTATCTCTCAGTCGGCATCAAAATGCACAAGTTGTTACTGTGCATTTGACTGCCAAGCATAAGTTTCATCTGTATCTTTAAGCGACTCAGTTAGACTCTAAAATGCAATTAACAGAGAGCAGGTGTCCTTGTCTAAATTCACCCATAATTATACCTAACTTAGTGCTCCTATCGCATCACACTGCCCTTTCAAATGGTGATAAACAAGCATGCTATTGCTGGAAGCTAATTGTGTATCAGGCTAATCACTAACACAGGCTAATTACTTGTTGCTAAACTAGCTCATATGACTTAGGAACCCCGAAACTCTCTCTCGCTCTCTCTGTCTGTGTGTGTGTGTGTGTGTGTGTGTGTGTGTGTGTGTGTGTGTGTGTGTGTGTGTGTGTGTGTGTGTGTGTGTGTGTGCGTGCGTCCTTCAGTTTTAAATGGGTACAGGTGTGCAGCTATGTGAGCACTCGTGTTTGATTAAAAATATGAAGCTTGATTGTAGAATACCAGAGGGAGACTGAGGTGTTAATTGCCTGTGTCTACATGTGTGCATGTTTACGTGTGTAATGTGTGTGTGTTTGAAATGTTTGTACATCAAGAATTGCAGCAGTTAAATAATACAATAAAAGAACGCCTGTTGTGACTCAATTTACCCTGACAGCATAAGCGATGCCAGCACACACAAATAGCACAAACATAAAACAAAAATCTGGAAATCTTATTAAATACTGTGATCTTTAACTTCCTAATGTGTGGATGGATTCAGATAGTTATCTTTCTTTGGTAGTGTGTGTGTGTGTGTGTGTGTGTCAATATGAAAGTGGCAGATGAGGAAGCTGAGATTATCAGGCCCGTGTATGTGCACCTCATCCCTGCTCCCTAAAGCGATTGTAATGTAGAATTATGTGATGGGACTTATTTGGGTATGTGGGACAGCAATTCAGATGTCTTACTTTGCACACAAACGCACATACTCATTTTTCAACTATTGTGGGGCCCAATTTATTTTTGTACTGTTGTGGGGTCCACCCTTTCCAGTGGTACCATAGCTGTGCAAAAAAAAAAAAGAATGCAGTGTGATCAGCGGACATCTTTAAGACGACGCGGGCTGTTGTGCTAAATCATGTTTGTTTATACATAGTCCATATTCATATGTATGTATGTTGATAAAAACAATATTAATATGTGTAAAGTAAAAAATATTACCTTTGTTATGTCCACATGATGTCCCAAAGAGCTACCCAGTCCAAGGTCATATTGACGTCCAAATCGTGGAACGAGTTTGGACATTGTTTAGATCTCCAGAATTTGTCATTGACCCAAAAAAAGGCATGATAGGCACATCTATCCTATGTCCAATGTTTAGTAGGTAGTGAAAACTCTTTTTATTTTTGGGCTTTTTCAGCCTTACTTGACTGGCACAGTGAAGAAAGGACAGGAGAACAGCGGCAGAGAGAGAAGGGGCCAACATGCGGCAAAGGGCTGTGGGCCAGACTCGAACCGGCCGCTCTCAGCAGTATGGCATGTGGTTGCCCACTCAATGCACTGAGCTAAACCAGCGCCCCCAAAACCGCTCAGTATTTTGAGGACACATATGTACATTTAATTAGAAGAATCATTGAACTATGCTAAGCGTTCAAACACAGCATGACTACACACATTTGAAAAAGTAGCATTATCACAATAAAGTGACATTGTAGCTTGCTACCTCTAAAAACAGCAAAGAGACCCAGTGTCCAATAACACAGTGTGTCAGCTTGTATAACCCTTGCAGAATTTTACAGTACCAGTCAACTCTTTGGAGTCTGTCCAAAATGGTACTGTACAATTTTGATTTGATACAAGCAGTATGCCATTTGGAGCACTTCAGCCAATTTCTGATGTCTGTTAACATACAAACCAAACATAACTGTATTGGATTTTTGCTATCAGGAAACTGTTCCTGACATATTTGACGTATTGATTTATTTTTATGTGTATGTAAATGACTAGTACTGTGAAATCCACTGGTGTGACATGCTGCTCCTGAAATGACCCCACATCCCCATACCATTTCAGTCTTCAGTATAATTTTCCAACAAAGCGTGGCTTATCCTTCATGACAGAATGAATGATATTGCATCACCAACAGGCCATAAGCTTGACTTCCCTTTAAACATTATAGCTCTGTGAATTTTTTTTTAAATCAATTATGTATTATGGAGCATGGGAAAACTACACTGTCGATATCTAGACTTGATTTTTATAATATCCCTCAAGAAATTATACATTTATACATTATACAGCCAGTATCATCATCCCACAGTACTGCGAGTTGGGCTCCATATTGACCACTCCACCTCAAAACTCTTCTTTCTTATCATCTCTACTCCATCCTTTCTCCTCTTATCTTCTCATCTGTGTTTTTTACTCTTCTCCAATATCTCTGCAATGTTACATGATAAACAAGGACCATCTGGGTAGAGTCAAATCTCCAGTGGTACTACCAGACATATCTCCTTCCTGTTTTCTGTATAAATAATTAATCAGCTCTGACCATTTTGTAGCTTTCTGACAGAAGAGACAGTCAAATACCCAAATGTCACAGATTTTCCAATGAGCTAAAACTCAAATTTTGTTGACATGTAAAGGCTGTTAGCCTTACGAGACACTGGCGACCTGTCCAGCGTGTATCCCGCCTCTCGCCCTAAGACAGCTGGGATAGGCTCCACCCCTGCCCCATTCAGAAGAAAGATGGATATGATATGTATGCTGTAGTTTGAAATGAGAAGGTTGATGCATTTCATCCCTTATCTAAGTGATCACAGTTCAGCATATTGAAATTTGATTTCAAAGTGTCTTCTGCATTGCTCACAAAGTAACAGCCAGTAACAACTACAAATCCAGACAAACAGAGGTGTTGCATCCTGCAGAGGAACCCATGCTGAAAAAACTAAACTGCTTTGGAGGACAACACTCCATGGACAGACGCTGAAAGCACGGAAAGGCAGTAAGTCATGTACAGCGGTGCACTTGTTCCACATTTTGTTATGTTACAGCATTATTCCAAAATGAATTAAAATAAATGTTCAAGTCAGAATTCAGTTTAGGAGCACCCTGTATTGGAACCACATGTAGCACATAAGACCTGCTGCTCACAGAATTTTGCAGTTGAGGAAATTGAGGATGTCTAGAAACACAAATCTGATCTCATCACTTGCAGATGCTAATGCACACGATCTCTCCTAATGATCTGAATTGAACAGCAAATCTGATTTGCCTGCATGCTGAACAAACCCAGAATCACTTTGCTGTGTAATCCAGTTCAGATGGATGTGAATTTATTTACTCATTATGTTAAAAGTTTACTCAGTACTGTTTTATACTAAAAACAACATACCACATACATGCCTAACAAACTATTTTAAAACGCAATTGATTCGAGTGCAGACAGACATGAACCTTTGCCATCCAGCCTTTATAGCAGCAGAGTATTTTACATGCACACGCTAAATGTTCTGGTGCAGCACTGTTTTTGGTTTTCTCTCAGCCTGTGTCATCTTCCTTCGTGCTCATGTTTCGCTTAACTAAAAATTCCAGTTTTTCCCCATGTAGCTAATTTCATAACACCCCTTTCTCTTCTTCTTTTTCACACACACATACACATATTGCACTCCAAATAGAGTTGTTGTTAGCCCACATAGAAAAATGCTTAGCCGTGCCTGGTCAGCCTGTTATATAACACCAGTGCATTGCCCTAACTCAGGCTTGCCTCACAGTGATAGCACCCCTAGATGTGGATTTGTCTGTGTATGTACAAACATGCCTCTGTGTCTGTGTGTTTGTAGGTTTGTGTGTGTCCACGCAGTGATATTGCCAACTGTGTAACTTTGCTCCCTGTGTGTAACAGCCAGTTTTTGTGTGACTACTCTTGCTGCATTTGTTTCTCGTGTGTTTTGCTATTGTCCTTCTTGTATACAGTATATACATATCTGTTAGCAAAAACTACATTTTCCATTTTGCAAACACTTTAGGTGAAGCTGGGCTACACATCCAAAGACCAAGCATCTGGTGATACTGAATATTACTTAAAGAAAGCTATAGTGGAAACAACATCCATCCAGCTGAAGTGACCCTTATCAAAATACTCTTCTTTATTACAGCTCGAGGCAGCGTTCTGTAACTTATGCTGACCTCTCACTTCCACTACGAACGAGAAAGTAAACATACAAATTCCCTCTGAGCGTCAACAGAGAGTCCCATCATCAAGCAAATTGCCAAGTTGTACATATGCTTTTCAGAACTACTGCACTGCATAAAATATGCATGTTTCACAATACAAAAACATTTTCTCACTTAATTCCTAAAAGCCTGTTTTTAGAGAAAGTGGATTTGAGTGAGGAGGATGAACCAGTTATGCCACACACAATATCTGCAAAACTCTTAAAAATGCACAAAAGCATGAACTTGCATGACAATGTGAGTATGTGCGTGTGGTTGCACGCTACATGTGAGTAGGTCTATCTGTTTTTTAAACAGGGTCCCCGCCTGCAGGATGTGTCTAAGTGCATAAATAGATCAGGTACAGGAATTCCATCTGACACACAGTAAGAAAGGGACACAGAGGGAGAGAATGAGAGAGCAAAACAAGTTGTGAAAGTGAAATGAGTTTCATGTAGCCACCTTTGTCTTCTTTTATGTCTTTTTCGTCTCAGTGGAGCTTTGGAAAATCATTAAAGAGCACTACAAGAGTGATGGAGGGACATCGGCAGCTGTTATAAGTATATAAGGAGTTAATACAGAATAAATGGGAATCCTCTGTAATGACTACGAAGGTAGGCAGGAATGAATCTTCACTACCTGTTAAAAATCTAATTTGTTGCCTCATCGTCTTTACAGGGGGATTTAAAAGGAACCCAATCTGATTTCTCACTGTTTAAATAGCAATGAAGAGATAAGGTCTGTGTCATGCAAGTGGAAAAATCTGATTTGAGCAGTCACTGCAAATCCTGCCAGTGAGATGAGTTTCATTACAGATTCCCTTCGGCGTTTTTACCATGGATGACACATCTGTTTTTTGACCGTCCCATACTTCCGCCTCTATTTTTTTTAAATGCAGAAGCACGAGGGAAAGAACGGGACTCTGGCGGGGAGAAATCGAATCATCTATTATGTTGTGTGCACCCTTAATTTTGCTCTCCATGTGTTTGCTTTTCAAGAAGCCTTTTGTGTGCTCAATAAAGTTGTTTATGTCATTGTGTGAGTGGTGGATCTTAATAATCACTTTCTCTCATTGTGTCTCCACAGATTGATGTTACATATGTATCATCACACATCTTCCAACCTTTTTTCACTGTTTCTGTTTACAGTGTTTGTCAGCCTCTGATCTGGAATGATTTAAAAAGCAGTTTTTAAGAATGTCATTAGTAATACATTTCTAAATTCTTCTAGCTAATGGCGTTCATGGGCGCTTAATTTTTATCATCTTACAAAGATGGGGCAATGATGCAATGACAAGATACACAAAGACATTATCTGCCTGGAAGAAGATTTCCTGGGCTCTGCTACAAGATTTCTTTTGGAAAAACTGTCCAAAAAACATATAATATAATATCTCATGACACTGATTTCCTTGACATACTAGTAAAAACTATGTGTTGTTGGCATTTTAGAGTGTCAGACTGTTCACTTTGTGACATTTACAGGTGTCTGCGAACTCAAAAGTTTTGAATGAAATTCATAGCCAATGACCCTGATGGATGAATGGATGGATGGCTGGATGGATGGATGGATGGATGGATGGACGGACGGACGGACGGACGGACGGACGGATGGACGGATGGATGGATGGATGGACGGACAGATGGATGGATGGATGGATGGATGGATGGATGTATTGGGACATATTCATTGGCCAGTAGGAATGTTTGAGGAGATGCCAAATTTCAGGCCCCCCATCACACAGACCTAGTCTGACCAGTTGATGAATCCCTGGCATCCAACCAGTTGGTGATTGATTCCTAGAAACTGCCATGACTGCATTCGATTGCTACAGCCCCAGTCAGGCCTAGAGACTGGTCAGTGAACTCATGCAATATGTCTTCCCCAGCTGTGTGGCAGGTGGTTTCTAGAGGTCACAAAGAGGTATACCATGCTGCACTGAAAATCCTTTTGGTTTGGTTGCTTGCAGACTCCATCGCTCACCTGTAGTTTGAATGGAAGTCTGTGACTTCTCTGCAAACACAATCTAACAGCGGGTCAAATAGTAGTGAAGCTGTGACAAAGTTTCTAACTTGTGTCACACTTTTTCAAGTTTCACAATCCCTTGGTGAGTAGTCAGCAAGTCAGCATCTTCCATGCAAAATCCAGGCAACAGCATCATAATAAATATAACATAATAAAACCCTTGAACCGAAGTTATCATTGATATCCTTCCAAATGTCACATGGGTCATTCATACTGACAGACTGTTCCTTCATTACATTACGTAAATTGAGCAAAATGTGTGTTCATCCGCATTTTTTTAAAACAATAAACCATCTAAAGAATACATGAAACAAGTGTAGCAGATGCTTCCACTAAAAAAGAGGTAACACACAGACTCCAGGTCTGGTCTCAGCGATGTAAAAGAGAGGGAACAGTCTTGGTTTCAGTGCAATAAATTGTTCCAAGGGGCTAGGAGAGGTCCTCTTAGACCCACCATGGAAACCCATGCCCAGAAGTTGCATACAGCTTTTGTTCTGATGTTAATGACGGGAGGTTTGGAGCCATTGAATCAGCAGAGAATTGGCGACTTTTACAGACTATGCACGTTTTATATTTTTTATTCAGGAATTCAGTGAATATACCACTTTATTGATGCTTAATAGTGTGACATTGCTGACATTGTATCATTGCTCCTTAGTATGTCATTTATTAATACAGATAATACAGTAATTCATCAATTCAGAGGAATGGCTTATTTGGGGCATTTCAGTCAGGTTTCAGAGCTCATCACAGCACAGAAACAGCTTTAGTGAAGGTCACAAATGATCTTCTTATGGCCTCTGACAGTGGACTCATCTCTGTGCTTGTCCTGCTAGACCTTAGTGCAGCATTTGATACTGTCGACCATAATATCCTATTAGAGCGATTAGAACATGCTGTAGGTATTACAGGTACTGTACTGCAGTGGTTTGTATCATATCTATCTAATAGACTCCAATTTGTACATGTAAATGGAGAGTCCTCTTCATACTAAGGTCAATTATGGACTTCCACAGGGTTCGGTGCAGGACCAATTCTGTTTACATTATACATGCTTCCCTTAGGCATGTATAAGACATAACATAAATTTTCACTGCTATGCAGATGAAACCCAGCTCTATCTGTCCATGAAGCCAGATAACACACACCAATTAGTTAAACTGCAGGAATGTGTTAAAGACATAAAGACCTGGATGGCCGCTAATTTTCTGCTTCTTAATTCAGATAAAACTGAGGTTATTGTACTCGGCCCTGAAAAGTTTAGAAATATGGTATCTAACCAGATTCTTACTCTGGATGGCATTACCTTGGCCTCCAGTAATGCTGTGAGTCATTTTTGACCAGGACATGTCCTTCAACGCACATATTAAACAAATATGTAAGACTGCGTTCTTCCATTTGCGCAACATCTCTAAAATTAGAAATATCCTGTCTCAGAGTGACGCTGAAAAACTAGTTCATGCATTTATTACTTCCAGGCTGGACTACTGTAATTCATTATTATCAGGATGTCCTAAAAACTCACTGAAAAGCCTTCAGCTAATCCAAAATGCTGCAGCAAGAGTCCTGACAGGGACTAGAAAGAGAGAGCATATTTCTCCTGTTTTGGCTTCCCTTCATTGGCTTCCTGTTAAATCCAGAATTGAATTCAAAATCCTGCTCCTCACATACAAGGTCTTAAATAATCAGGCCCCATCTTATCTTAATGACCTTGTAGTACCATATCACCCTATTAGAGCACTTCGCTCTCGCTCTGCAGGCCTACTTGTTGTTCCTAGAGTATTTAAAAGTAGAATGGGAGGCAGAGCCTTCAGTTTTCAGGCCCCTCTTCTGTGGAACCAGCTTCCAGTTTGGATTCAGGAGACAGACACTATCTCTACTTTCAAGATTAGGCTTAAAACTTTCCTTTTTGCTAAAGTGCTTGCTCATAGGAGTCATATGATTGGTGGGTTTTTTTCTGTACCTATGAAGCGCCTTGAGGCGACTTTTGTTGTGATTTGGTGCTATATAAATAAAATTGAATTGAATTATTACTGTTACACCACGTACAGCTATTACTGCTACTACATCACTGCTAATAATAATCATAATCATAGTCACAGTAATGTATCTGTATTTATAAATGGAATGCTAAGGAGGAGTAATAATATATAAATGATGAATTAACCACTTGCTAATGTTGAACAGTGTGTATCTCACTACTGTCAAGTATGGTCAGATAAACTTACAAATACTTTTCAAGTGAGTATTTAAAATCTGGTGGGAAAAAAGTAAAAGAAATCACCTCAAAACTCCCAAAATAGTCCTTGGTAAAAATATATAAAATGGAAGGATGGTTTGTCTCATTTTAGTGCTAAAAAATTTTCAGGGTCTGCTGAAAGACTTTTCAACTGACTGAATAACTGGAACCACATGGGACTATCTTTCATGAAGTCTTAGCTTTCTCAGCTAGAATCTGTTCCACTTTAGCACATCCTTCTCTCTGTCCCTCTCTTCTCATAAGTGACTTTCAGACATACAGAAAAAAGGCCCCTCTGCTCCTCCACGTGAGAGCAATTTGTTGAAGGAAGAAACAGGGTAATTAGAAGTGGATTGGGCTCTCTGCTGGGACAGTCCTACCAACTTTTACTTCTGTCATCGCAACCGAGTAACAAAAGTTTTGAGCAGCGTAAGCAGCATGGAGACCATCAATAAAACCTTCAGTGATATTACTTTTTTATAAGACTGTAATGCACTCAAACTGTTACCATGCACTTGGCAATATTTTATATATTAGATGCAGTTGATCATATTGTATTCAGAAATGGAGTCCAGTAAAAAAGGCAGGAGATGTAAAAAATAAATAAATAAATAAAGAAAGAAAGAAGATGAGAGAAGGAAAATGCATTAATCAAGCACAGTCATTGCATTTGACTGGAGCCGTGTGCAGGACTTACTTCAGTGAAAGGCGTTCTCTAAAATGTAGAGCTACTTTTTTAATATGTGCACTCTCATTTGAGTGTTTTTAAATAAATTGCTGTAAAAGAAAGCTTGAGATGTAATCTGGGAAAAACACCTATAACTTGTTAGATGCTAAACAAGTAAACCTTATAAATCTTCTTTAATTTTATCCTTTTTCTTTTATAGCATACAGCTCAAAATACTAAGTTGATGCAGACAGACTTTGTTACAAACCCTGTTATTTACCCTAAAGAACAAGCAAGCTGCACATGCTCATGCTCCAGAAACCAAAAGCTTAGCTGAAGCAGACTTGCTCCAGTGCATTCACAGTAAATACCATTTGCATGTGAAACAATCTCTATTCAAAGATATTTTGCCGTTAACCTTGCTCTTGGGACAGATATGTTTAATATTGGTTATGCATGTGTGTGTGTGCGTGTGTTTGTTAGTAGTGTCTGTGATCTGCCTTAAGAGTTGGAAAGAGGACAGGGTAAGCACATAGCCAGGAGCTACAGCATGTCAGCATTAATAACACCATACGGGAAGACAGAGAGGGAAACATACATACATACACGGAGGAAGACTCTGCAGGCACGACCCATGTGTGTGGGTGAGGGCTGCAGATAATCATCTCTCATAAGGTTCAGTGGAAGATGAGCACTGACCCTATTTTACCTGGCCTTCTCTCTTCTCTGCTGCGCTTCCTCCCTCCTCTCTCTGTCTCGGAAGAGCTTACGAAGGTCTTTTGTAACACTTGAGGGATACTTGCGCCAACTGAATCTTGTTTCCCTGTCACTTAGCCAACACTCTGCTCCTGTGCTGAATTCTTTATCAGCAACAAATTTTCTCTGGAAACAGAAAATGCTGGCTCACACTTTCTGCTAATGTTTGGCATGCTGGATATACACTTAACATAAGCCAAAGCAATATGTGCTCACACGCATGCTTGTCAAGTATGAGTGTGTATTATCTTTAATTCTTGACATTCTGTGTCTGTATAAGAAAATCTCATGATGTCAGCGCTAAAGGGATTGCTTTATTATTGTATGCTAAAAACAACAGTAGCACTTCTTACTTAGCAAAGTCAAAACCGAACTTAGAGGATGATATGGGGCACTGCCATGCCTTTCTGAAATTTGTTAAGTCTTCATTTTAGTTGGACAGTGGGGAGAACACAGGAAAGCGGGGACTTCAGGGTAGATTCGACCCCAGGGCCTCTGCATTAGCCTCGTGGCTTGCAAGCTAAACCAGCACCCAGAGCTTAAAGCTATTGCTAACACCATACTTGACTACATGAGCTGCTTATTCACATGAAAGAAACGTGATTTTATGTGCTCCAAATATATTCTGTATGTATGTAGTTTTACTTGAAGCTACCACTTAACATTAGACTTTTTCACATAAAAATGAACCCTAGCCTCAAAGTTAAGTGGGGTTTACGCTTCCACACTGGTGGGTTAGGAAGGGTAACTGGAATGAGGAGTATGGTGGAAAAATCAAGGAAATGCCCAAGAAAAACCCCTCACCCCATGAAATTCTGTCAGCGGCAGTGGCAGCCAGCAGCATCATAACCATCGAGTGGGTAAGTGGGTAACGCTGCAAAAGAATGAGGAAAGCTGACAGCTTAAGTACACCGGCATGATTAAAAGGGTATACTTCATATTTGTTACAGTGCGGGAAGCATGTCATGCAGCAGCAGAAGTGGACTTCTGAGCTGCAGGACATTTTAGGTTGAGAACAGAAAATTTCCTGCTGCTGCTGCTTCGTGGCATTTAGATGGCAGTGTGTGTGGGGTGTAAAGAGACCACAAGGGAGCAGCCACAGTGAGCTGTTAGATGAAGAGCGACAGGCTGCACACCTCTCACTTCGCAGCAGGATAATCAGCTTTAGTGTGCTGTTGCAGCATGAAATCAGATGGGAGTAGCATGTCACATGAATGAGATTTTTAACAGTGGTGGTTCAAAAGAATGCAAGTTTGAGTGCATTGTTACAATATGCACTAATTTCACCTCTTGATAAATTGGCTTTTTGATAAAGTAACCTTTACTCTTAAACTGTACACTCAAAGCTTTGTATGACATTTTCCTCACTTCTCCTGCTTCATCTGCTTTTGTTTTTATCTTCATATCCCTCCACCACTTTCTTTTCTCTTGTTCTCACTCTGCTCTTTGGACCTCGGGCTCCTCACAAAGACTCTGTGGTTCCTGCGTACACCACCTCCTCCTCCTGAACCCCTGACATACCCTTGCTCCACATTGCATTGTTGTATTTAGATCCATTTCGTTCCTTTCCTTTCCCTTGTTTACACTCCCCTTTGCCTTATTTCTTTCTCCCAGTGTTGGTTTTTTTCCTTTCAGGTGTATGATTCATGGTTGTAGCGTTATAACAGAGACATAAATTTTTCAGAAGACCCAAATGTAATTTTTCTGAAGAAAAAAAAAAACGGTGGGGAAATAAACCAAGGCAGCAAATAAAACAGGGATATGAGTATTCAAAATAAAAGCGTGAGAGTAAAACTGAGTGATAATTAAACACAATCACATCTTGTTATTGCAGAATCGTATGTGCTGCCACATAGCTTAGCTTGTAAATCTAACAGATTTACAGAGCTGTGAAGATGGACAATAAGTTATGAATAATACAGTTATGAACAACTGTAGGCTGTTATTGTTTTGTCCAAAATTGCACTCAAAAGTGACAATCTAAAATAACTGTGCCGCCAGTCTCTTGGAAACATCAGTGTGCTGTTTGTATTTCCCGTAAAGCTGATTTTCTTCAGGGTTCAGAGTGAACAGTAAGAGAACAGCTTTTAAGCAAAGATGCCGCAAGGGAGCTTTATTGCTGACTGACATGGCGCTCTTATAAATGCCTCTGCAGTCATTTAAAATGCTCAAGGTGTGACGCGTTTCCTTGTTGCACGTACAACGGTTTGCATGCTGCTCCTCAAGTCATGAAATCTTCTAATTTTTTGGCATTTGCGAAATGTGTATTTTATTATACTTTTGTATAATAAAACACACACACATGCAGACATTATACATGCTACAGGTATTCAATATTTTAACCACCCACATCTACACTCACCCAGACGGTGCAGTGATGTAGCTTTGGAGCTCAGATAGTGAGATGTCAACAGGGAACAGAATGACTGGCAGTTAATAGGGAATAGATGATCATCAGCCAGTAGAGACAGATGGTAATAGCAGGGGAAAAGTACACACACACACACACACACACACACACACACACACACACACACAAAACGATGATACAAAATGATCACTCTATCAAGGGCACCTTGTGTAACTGAAAAATATGAAAATGTGTGTGCATACACGCACACACACACCTGATGTTGACTCAGGAATTGTTAGTCAAGCAGGTGACAAAATTTCTATGTACTGTAACTAATTTTGTGTCATAGTTAGTGGAAAATGTGGACCCAAATTGCAGGCCCACAGGCAAACTTAACAAAAAAGCTAACAGCAAAATCCGATCCACATGTGGCATATTCAGCTCACTCATTGGCCAGATACGTCTGGGGCGGGAGCAACAAAAGTAAATACATGAAGATGGTGGTGTGATCTAGACTATAGGAGGACATGGAGAATTTACTATTATTTCACAGCTAGTTGCTAATCTGTACAGACCTTTGCACATCTATAGTATAGTACCTTCTTCCACTGAGATTACAAAGCATGTGTGGCTAGAGGAGGTTTTTTTTATTTATTTTTTTAGCTCAAACTTGTAACATACACCTGGTAGTTGGTTTGAATCAGGTCAGATCCTGTTCACACCATAAATGAACTGTTCTGGAGTTTGTTTAGAGACCACCTCCTACAAAGGGTCTCGGTGGGGTTGTTTCGGTCCAGACCCAAGTGTGATTACTCTGTTCACAACTGTACAAATGAACCGCACCAAGTGGGAAAACGAACCAGAATTTTATTTCAATGGACTGAACACCGCAGGAGTGAAAACACCCTTAGGCTATAAACCAATGTTTGTCGGCGTGTGAAGGATAAATCTCATAACTTGTGTCTGTTCTACAAATCTTTTTACTTGTCTGGCCTCTGCAGTGCATTCTCTTCATATTCTGCCGTCTTCCTGTCATCACAATTGTGATTCATATTACTTTTTTTTTTTTTTAAATTTAGGTACTGGTGTGTTTTGGTGCAGTGCTTCAGACTTCATTGTAGAGACTGCTGTTCTTCTTTGCCCACCTGTGGTGTCATTTCATCTTCTTCTCTTACTCTTACAATAGTGTCCTATGGAAATAAGAGCAGTAATAAATAGGCTGGGTTAAAAGTTTTAGAGGTAGCAAAGACATATTATAAAACATTAAAAAATGATGCCGTGTAAAATGTGATAAAAAAAAAAAAAGACTGATGCAATCTGAAAATCAATAATAACAAAAATAAATACAACACCTTGTAAAACATCTCAGCTAATTATATTTATCGGCATCAATTTAGTTCCGTTTTTTCATATGCACTGATTCACAACAACAGTCAGCTCCTGGTGCTTTATATTGTAACATAAAGATCCTGCAATATTAGAGGGAAAGCCCAACTGTCAGAAATTCCCATGATGACAGTAGGAAGAAACAGGAAGAAACCTCAGGTAGAGCTAGACTCAGGTGAGGCCGCCACCTGCTGCAACATATATGGGTAGCTGACGGGAAAAGGAAAACAAGGGGGAGCAGAGAAGAAGTGATCACTCAGCAGGAAGCCAGAAAGAGACGGTGAATAGTTCTTCAGCATCACTCTGTTATGTTACCTGCTCTCTGATTCACTGTGAGCAAAGGAAAAGCAGCCTGAGAAATGTATCGTATCCAGAGTAATCTTCATTTTCAAGGAGGTTTCAATGTCGCAAACAATAATTCTCTATAAATTTATATTGTACAAGTGCAGGTGAATAGTTGTGGCTTTTATTATTTTTTGGCACTTCAGGAGATAGTGTTTTTGGTTATATAACAAATCTGAACATGAGGAGTGGATAAGAGAGGAGATTTGGCTGACAGTCCTGTTTGTTTTGGTAGGAGAGGTTGATGTTACAGTGCAGCATCCAGTACTTATGAATGTTCAGTATTACACCTTTTAAATGTGACTGAGCAACTTGGCGTCACAAGGAAAAAGGTTTAAACAGCAGCCACTGATTACAGCTTAAAGAACTGACTTGCATCAGCAGAGTCCGTAAATTCCACATACAAATTCACATGAGCAGATTACGCTCCTTTAACAAACAACCATCTGCATTTAGTTTTAACCAATTTCAACAGGACCAGATGGGAATCTGCCCGCCTGTATTTTTCTCTTCCAATTATACGCTCTACCTCATGCTCTCTGACTACCACAAACAAACACAGATATGAATGCATTAACAAGCCCTCGTCATGTGTCCGTCCATATTTTCCGTAACGCTGTCTGACCTCAGTGTAAGAAGCACATACACGACTGCGCAAAGGTCTTAAGCCATTTCATTTCTTATATTTTTATGTTCAGCATCCTCAGCACCACATGATCCAAATCATCCAAAGTGTCCATAAGTGCACCCTTGTCCTCGAACAGGGTGTTTGTTCTGTACAAACTGTGGTTATCACAGAAGTCCAATGACAAAAAAATCACTCAGATCGGGGAGGTTCTGAATCCTTTCGGTCAGTGTTTTTGCCCACATGAGTGGAACGCTGGATTCTCTAACATGGGCACCTTTAACCACGCTAGCTGAGGACTCCAAGAAGGTTGGGTACACTGAGCTATCATTTGACACATAAGCACAATCTCTCTCGTACTCCCCTCTGTGGCCCACATGTATTGTTTTTGGGTTGTTCTTTGCCTCATGGGCTAAGGCCCAGCCTCTCAAGGTTCCTGGTTCACTGGTTCCTGTTTATGTGCTCCAGGTCAGCGGTCCCCAACCCCCGGGCCTTGGACAGGTACCGGTCCGTGAGTCGTTTGGTACCGGGCCACGAGAGTTGAGGCTCAGGTGTCAAATGTATGGTTTTCAGGGTTTTTATCGATTTTCAGCGTTATTTTGTTATCGTTTTTATCGTTTTTATCGTTAACTCGGTTTTCCTGGGTATTTTCACGTGTGTTATGAATAAATCTTCTTTTTTTCGGTACCGGTACTAGTTTTATTTTGTTGTATTTATCCTCGACACCTTAAAGGCCGGTCCGTGAAAATATTGTCGGGCATAAACCGGTCCGTGGCGCAAAAAAGGTTGGGGACCGCTGCTCCAGGTAACCATGTGCCTTGATTTCTCCATCATCACAGGGTATTTTTTTTCTAATTTACTATAAATCTGGCCCCTCAGTCAGGACCAATATCCCTTGGGAAACCCTACCAAGGGCAGCATAGCCCCAAACACACAGTTCCTGGGGTCATGTGTTTGCTTCATTACCTCCATTACAATAAGGTTTTCGAATCGGTCCAACAAGTTAATTTTTTATTTCAATCAATATTTAGCTAACACCTTTCCTCCCCCCTTCTTTTACCTTCTTAGAAATTACGTTTATATTGTATAAAAATAATTATCATTTCAAAATTTTTTCAACCCTCTCAGGCTCAAATTTAACCTTTTGTTGCTAATGCACAACCAAGTCCTTCAGTGGTACTTCTGAGTAAAAAAAACTCATAAAATATGGATGTGGGGTAATCAGGTTGTTAGTTTTTAACTGTTGCAAATCGGCAACGCCTGCCTTGAGAGGGTTAATATCTTTTTTAAATTAAACTTTTTTAAATTATTGACATCACGAGGAAACACTAGACACATTGCCTGAGAGATCGGGGGCTAAGGAGGTACATGCAGGGAGAAAGCCAGAGAGAATGAGCAACAGAGCCTAGATTTATGCTCAGGGAGCAACAGGCCCCTGTCACCAGAAGGCGCTGATTATCAAACCATCTTACAATTAACTACTCATTAACACACAGGCATGGCTGAGTAACACCAGAGATTGCCATAGATTGTAGACAGCATTGGTATAGTGGGAATTGTCTTCTATTTACTGATGGGGGGGAGAGAAAGGCAAAAAACACTCCAGCAGTTCTTAAAAGATAAGATATGATTCCCCGAAGTCCTGGAATGGTCCATCGAGAGCTCAAACCTGAACCAAATAAAAGAATACTTCTGAGAAACCTGCATGTGGCTGTGTGTATATTTGAACATACACTTGTATGTTTGCTTTTTTTTTTCATCAAGCCTGCCTGTTTGAGACTGACCAACTGCAAAGAGGGATAGAAGAAACTTAAGGGTCATTCTCAAGTGGAGGATAAGCAGAGAGATGAAGAGAAAGAAATCCCATCAAGGCAGCAATGTTGAACATTAAATCAAGGTCTTCCAGCAGCAGTGATAATTTGTTTTCGTGTCAAATGAATTATGTCAAAGGATTCCATTTCACCACCTCTAATCTATCTTCAACCAAATAATAAACAGTCTGCCAGTACATGTTTACATTTGCAGTTTCTAGCACTGGCTCATCGCAGATAAGTCCCCACAAGACAATTGACAGATGAGATTTAAAGAAAAATCTCATCCACAAATTTACTGCAAGAGAAACACTTTTACATAAACTGGTTCAGATTATGTCTCAGTGACAGCAGCAACTATAAAACAAATGGACAAAGGGACAGATGAAAGTGTGAGGCGTGTATGTGTGCGTGTCTGTCTGTGCGGCGGTGTGCTTCACTGTCTAGGATGCAGTGTGCGGATGGATGATCTGCATGCACATGACATGATCTCTGGTTAACACAGAGATTACACAGCGACTTAGCCTGCTTTGCCACTGTGACCCTGCTAAGCCATGCTAACTCTAATAGCTAATACACAGTAGCTTCCTGCCTGCCTCAAACTGTGCAAGTCTGAATTTATGTGTCTTCACTCCCTAGAAAGCACTTCTTGCCACCCTAAATCTTCCCACCACATGTTTTCTTTCATCCCTCTCTCATCCCTCCTATCTTGTTTCCCTAATTTCCCCCCCTCCTATAATCATATCTCGCTTTACCCCTTATTTACATCTCTCTCTTTTCATTTTCTCTGCATTGCTCCCATCTTATTCTCCCCCCCCCCCAGAAGGGGTGTCATGCCTTCTCTGGCATGTGAGCCAAAGCCCAGATGTCTGTACTGGCTGCGGCTATAGAAATTAGGTCAAATTGAGACGGAGAGAGAAAAAGAGAGAGAGAGTAGGAGGCAAGGGGGAAGGGCAGTAAAAGGAAAGAGACAGGAAAAACTTGCATAGGGTAAAAAGGATAGGAAAGGAGAGGTGTAAGAGGAAAATGGAAGAAACGATTGAAAGCACTCAAGAGGTGGAGCAGATGGTAAGTAGAGGGACGCAGGAGACGATTCCATCGTTACTAAGAAAAGAAATGTTGAGAGTGACCATGATAAAGATGGAGATGCTAAAATCAGGAAGATATATATTTTATATAAGACAGCTGTTTTTCTTAGCTAAAGTGTCCATAAATACAGTATGTGTATAGTTTACATACAGAAACAGCACAGTCTAAACAGCATATATAGCAATGTTTAGGTGAGTGATACGTGTTAAAGTTGGATCTGCCTGAATTCAAGGCAGAATGAGATGATCGGTGCTTTTTAATCCTTTCAGTGTTAAGTCCGGTTCAAAGTTCAGTGGCCCAGCAAATTCTAATCTTTATTTTAAACTTATTTTATAATTTAATCTTTGCACTATTGTGAAAGCTTCTGTTCTGAGCTCCCATTGCTAAATCAGCAATTATGTTTGTCCTCACATGAATCAGACTTCACTCTGATATTAGCCCCAGAAGACTGTGAGTATTGACTGCGTTATACATTTACAAGCACACAGGCGTCTGCGCACACATGACTGAATAAATGGAATGGATTTTTAGCTTAGCGAATGACCCCAAAGCTCACTGATCTTTGGCAGTTAACAGAATTTGTAGGAAACAAATCTCCAGTGACTGCTACAACAGCGGTCTGGCAGAGGTGCGCATAGCTAATACAGTTGAAATGGAGACACTGGAAGAAACCACCAAGAAAAACAGGCTTTGATACTGTAAAAATGACAAGAAACACAGTACTGTACTGTGTTTTTGTCATTTTTACAGTTGCCTTGAACAACAGTTCTCCAGGCTTTCTGAAGTTTTTCTTTGGAGTTTTGCTTCGTTTCAGTCCCTGTATCATTTTCAGATGAATGTTTTTTTTTCTTTACTTAGTACTGACCTGTGACTCTCTCAAGCAACATAAAATACTATTTGATTGGTAATTTTTTTATTGTTTAAGAATGACGTGATCCTAAACACACTGCCAGTGGTCATTTTAGCCCCTTTCCCATTAGTACCTTTTCAGTTCCACTCACCATGGCTCACCACGACTTGACTCAAATTGACTGCTTTTCCTTTACAATCGAGTACCACCTAATGTGCATGCTTGTCATTATAGCAACGTGGCTGAACATCCTGGGATATAATTTGTATGAAACATGAATGCTACGACAAAGGTGACGAGGTGACGATATACCTGCTGCTCGGTCTGTGGCTTTTCTTAAGACACCAGGACCAGCACCAGGTTTTTTGTAGCCATTTCCCTCCTTGCTGGGCATCAAAAAGGGTTGTGTTGATTTTCATGAATGACCAGACAATTGGTGGCATACAGCCTGATGACGTTATATTTTAGTACCTGCTCAGAATGTGTTGGAACCCCAAGCAGGTACTATTTTAGTACCTGGTACCAGGATTGACTGTGGCATGTCAATCTGAGTAGGTACTAATGGAAAAGTGGCTTTTGACCCCAATACACACACACCTCAGCTATGAGGTGTCAAGGAGACATCCTGGTCAGCTGTTCATATCACCTCGACTGGCCATTCTCTCTGTGAAGGAGTTATGGCTCTACTTTCAGACCATCCCGAATGACTGAACTCCTCACTCTTCTAGAGAGTCTCATTTCTTCTGGTTGCTGTCTTAGCCTTTTAGTCTTTCAGTGGTCACTACCTAGAGCTCTTGACCATAGGTGAGGATGGGAATGTAGATCTTCCGTAAATCAACCCCCATAATTTAAACTCTTCCATTACAAGCTCCAACTCATTCCCAACCCAGAGTGGGCACTCCACCCTTTTCCAGCTGAGGTGGTAATTGGAGGTGTTAATTTTAGTTGAAAACCAACCTAGTGCAAGCTGGAGGTTACTAATGAAACTGAAAAAACTACATCATGTGTAAAATCCAGAGAGGTGACCCTGAGACCTTCAAACCAGATACCTGCTAAACCTGCACCCACAAATTCACTCCATAAAAATGCTAATGCCCTAAGCTGTCTGAGGTACATCTGACAACATAGCCAACATTCTGATAACATGTAGTTTGGGAAGTTGTCCTCCAGATGATTAATGCAGCAACAGTATTGGCGTTCCTACCAAACTTAGTATAATGTGATACGAAAATTCAGGAACCATGAAAAACACTGACTGAATAAATAGTTCTACTTAACAAAACTCCATAGAGGAGATTTGTATTTTTAAATAGAAATGGTCAAAGTAGAAAGCGAAAACAATGAGGCTTTTCTTTTCTCTCTTTTTTTAAATCAAACAAAAAACATGAGAAATTACAACAATGCACCTCTGGAGTCTGCAAGAACAGGGATACCACACTAAAGGTTATTTAATTTAATTAGATTTCCCCAAAAGTGGAACATTGATATCAGTAGGGTGGTAAATGTGGGTATACAGTTAGTTGGTGGTCTGTGCAAGAAACAAACAAAAAGCAAACTAAACCAAACTCAAGCACATATCAGCTCAGAGAAGAGAGAAAAGGGTTAGCACCGAGCCCTTTTAAAAAACAACTAACAAATTTGTTGCCTCCTGGCACCTACTTCTCACACTCTAAGATGGGGCATCACAATCATCAAACATCAGTCACAATGACCAAGACCATTTCATCTTCTGCTACAATCTGCCTCACAGTTGTAAACATTAAAACAAATAGTGTGGCACAATGAAGTGAGGGTTCACTGTGCTGCCTCCAAATTCCTGTGAAAAGTAGTTAACCTGCACTTTCACAACAATGTACAATGCTGTTGACTGACAATAAGTCACATGCTTCACATGCTCGTATACAAAGAAAGAAATCTGCACTGCACACATTTAAACAGCCAACAGGGTTTTCTCACCAAGGACGTCTAAATGCATCCTTAGGCATTATTCAGAGCTGCGCTGAAGAGCTACTTCAGATCAACAATGTTTTCCAATTTTTACATGCAGATAAACCCACAAATACACACAGGTGCATGCTAGGTGGTCTTATTTTTCTACTTTGACATCATGGCTATCAAACACATGGTTTGTGTTTGCGGGGTGATGCAGGCAAATTCTTTTCTTATTTTCCTCAGCTCATCTGCAACAATGTGGTTATCCAATAATGCTGCAGGTTGTTTAGTGCAGATGGAATATTAACAGCTTATTTATTATATAGTTATTGTCATGACCATTGATCATTGGCCATGAGTACGAACCACTGAGAGTTAGAGAATGGCTGCAATCACAGCATTGTGAGATGGTGAAAGATGTACCCCTAAGCCCCCTGCTCGAATGCATATTGATCTTGAAACTGAGCTCACTTCCCATTGTTAGTCAGTGGTGCTAGTTTCAGTCATTATGAAAATGAACTATTTATCAGGTTGGTGAACCTGCAGTCAGCTCAGAATGAAGAATGACATTGCACCTACAGGAGCTGCTCAGCCATGGAAGCCCATGCCATGAAGCTCCTCGCACATTTCTTTTGTAGTGATGTTAGTGCCAGAGGAGGTTTGGAATTTAGAAACAAGACAAGTAGTAGTAAGTAAATGATTAAATCTCTTGCTCTCAGATTGTGTTTTAAGGCATAGGGTGATCATTTAGCATGCAAAATAATAGAAATCAGGTACATCAGGGACAGATGCACATAGAAGTGTAGTTAGAAACTTGATTTACAATGATCATTCAAATGATGTAAAATGTGTTTTTTAATACATATTAACACTCAACTGGTTTCTCAACTGGTTTGTGCTGCATTAAGTCTCCCTTCAGCTTTCTCCCCATCTCGCATGGCTATTTTCATTTACTGCCATGCTTCGCAGTTTCTTCGCAGTCACTGCCATGCTTCTCTGTCTTCCTGTTTCACGCTTCATAATTTACATTCACAGCCTTTTAGCTAATCCAGAGTGACTTACAATTAATGCAGCAGCAGAATAGTCACCATAGTCGGCAACAATATAGTTACAAGTTGCCAGTCACTGTTTTTGTTTCTCCTTAGCTTCTTCCTTCCTCCTCTATCAATCATGCTATCTGTCTATTTTCCTATTCTTTATTACTCTTCTCAAGCATTCATCCATGCTTTACACACCCTTCCCATTTCCTTTATCTGTTCCCCCACCTTATTATTTTTCCTCTATTTTCTTCCCTCCAACCTCTCTTTTCACCTCTTTTTAATCTACCCTCTTTCATCATGTTCTCATCTGTTTTCACTTGTTATGCTTGCAATGTTTGCGTACAAACCCAGCATTGCAAAATCACAATCTTTGACACAGATCCATCAATCTACGCTATCTGCTGATAAAATACACTTCACAAGAAAGGGTAAGATAAAAAAGGTGAATTAATCATAAAATGTTCGTATCTGGAGGAAAAGACGGGGGGTAAATTGTAGGTTGCACAACTGGTATTTCATCATTTACAAATTACATTTAAGGTGAAAAGCGCTGCAAAAAGGCAAAACGAAGGATTAAGACATCACAAAAGAGAAGGAGACACTGAAATGTACATACGAGGAAGTGACTGAGTCATTAATAAAGACTGAGAGAAAGGGAAGAAAGATTTGAAAAAGTAAATAATGATCCATCAGCAGAGACAGAAGGAGAAGAGAATCAGAGTAATAATTCATAAAGGAAGAAGAAAGAGAGAAGAAAGAAAAATGGAGCCGATAAATCATGATAAGGAAACAAAGGAAGAAAAGGAGTGAATGAGAGCAGCATCAACTAAGAACTTGCAATGTGTGCACAATCTAAATGACTGTCAAATGTAAAGAACACTAAAATAAATAAATAAATAAATAAATAAATTTAAAAAAAAAAAAAAAAAAAATATATATATATATATATATATATATATATATACACACACACACACACACACACACACACACACACACACACACACACACACACACACACACGTGTGTGTGTGTGAGATACCTATATTTCATAAATCTGAACAGAATTAGTAGCAGAGGGCATGCTTGGTGAAGACCAGCGCCAACCAGGCACGACGGATGGGAGCCAAGCTCTTGCTACAGTTTTGCAGTAGTTTGAGAAGTCGTCCATCCAAATCCATTGGAGTACAGTTCACCCATTCTGATACTGTGCATTAGAAAATCCAATACTGCAATATATTTGCCAATTTGTTTTCCTTCCACACCCATGAAAAATAAACAGATTTTCTCTTATATTTATTGTATGTTGTCATTTATTCACTTGTTTATGATCTGCTCAGAGCAGCTGGACGTTGTTTGTGGTGTTCTGAACATGTGTTGCCAACAGGTAATTATCACAGGGTCCTCTGGCAGTCACATTATCAATATCAGCATTAACAACATGGTTGAAGTGTGTTTCTCCTCCCTCTTGTTTACTTTTTACATTTGAATACATTTTAATTATCTGCTGTTATAAATGCCGATACAGAAAGGTTGGCAAATACCTGATATCTGCTAAAATCAAACACTTTGTGGAGTATTTATTGCAAATATTTACAGTGTAAAGTCAAAATATTTAGAAGGAGTTAAATGCAGTACATATGGTAAACATTATAGTAAAACTTCAGTTCATTAGGCACTAATTAATCATGTGATTTTAAAACGCTTACACAATGGCAACAGTTGTCTAGCTAATTTCTTGAGCTGGTGAGCAGAAGTCCTAATCACAGGCATAAGGATGGGTATCGAAACCCGGTTCTTGTTGAGAACCGGTTCCCACTGTTTCAATTCCTTGGAATTGTTTGCCATTTTTGCAAACGATTCCAGTCGCCCCGAATGACGTCACCACGTTGCGGAGCGTCATTTACCTGGCAGGTAAACCTGGCAGGCTCAAACGCTCAAAAGTTTGGTTATACTTTACGAGAACGGATGATAACTTGCAATACTAGCAAAGTAGATATTTTATTTAAGGGAGGAAACACTACGAATATGCAAAAGCATTTGCTCACAAAACACGCGATGACCTTAAATGAATGTCGTGTTTTTAATTCCGCTCCGGACTCGTGAATCTCAACCCAGCAGCAGCGGTAACGTTTGCACGTCCTCTCCCGTTAATGCGGCAGGTAAATCATCAACTAACATTGCATATTATGTTAGCGCGATCTGCCTTATTACAAAATCTGCCTTTACTGTGCATTTAGGTGACCATGATGAGAGAGACAGTCTGGCTGGCTCAGATGCTGGCAGTTCTCGCTGCAGTCTACCGGCAGTGTTGGTCAAGTTACTTGAAAAAAGTAATCAGTAAATAATTACTGATTACTTCCCCAAAAAAGTAATCCAGTTACTTTGCTGATTACTTATTTTCAAAAGTAATTAATTACTTAGTTACTTAGTTACTTTTTAAAAGCACGATTTGCAACCTGAATAGGTGATAAAGCGATAGATCTTTCAGCCCAATTCTACTTTTTCTACATAATCCATCATACAAAATGTAATCAAATGGAAAAGTCTCTTTTTTTAACTTGTTTTATCAGTTTTGATCTTTTAACTTTATGCATCAAGCTGCATCAAGCAAAAATGTAATTATATGCAACATTCTCTGACTTGAATAAATTAGTTTAACATTTAAACCTATTTTCTACACATTCCAGCACATAAAATAAAATATTTTTTGTGTTTACACTCACTCTTTCAAATAGATGCAAGTAAAACACAGCAGAAAATAAATAAAGTCAAAGACTCAGTGGTCCTGTTGCTCTATTTTCACCTGTAAAGCAGGAGCAGGGTAGGCGGAGGTTTACCCTGGTGCAGGTGTGCCGCGGTCAGTTAACCCTTTAAGACCTACCATAGAACCAAGTCCACCAGAGCTTATATTATATTTTTACATGGTGTGGTGCCATTTTTGGGAGCATTTCAAGTTGCTATACATCAATACAACAATTATCGCCCAGATTTTAATAATATGTGTTCATTAAGTGCATAGTAATTACATAAATTGCAAAAAAGTGCAATAAACTACAAAAAAATTGAAAATCGTTTTTGCTTTTTTAACATATATTTCTAGTTAGAGAAATTCAAGAGGCTTATCCCTCAAAACTGTAAATACAAAAAAGTTGCACAAAATAGTTTCCTGCCACAGGAAATTTATTTTGAGTGTCTTCATAGTTTTATTTTTGAAATACACCAATTTTTATACACTGCAGGAAAAACGAAAAATAAATATTATACTGCAAATGTGCAAAAAAGCAGCATCTGCATCAAAATAAACTATTTCCAGCAGTGCAATATGAGCCCTAAGCATCCCAGAAACGACACAGAAAGTCATAAAGTCAAACATAACTTTTAAAAAGACCAGTATAGGCCCTGAGGCCCTGATGGTAAAAAAGACTACATTTCCGCGAAAATGACGTCACTTCCGGTTTCGGGCAGGTAATGGCGGAAGTACAAGTAACGCGTTACTGCCCATCTCTGTCTACCGGCAGCGTCTCCTTTCAGGCCAGGATAGACGAATGTCACCAAGCAGTGACTAAGTTTGTGGTAAAAGGCTTGCACCCATTTTCCACAGCAGATGCCCCGATTTTCGGTAAATGAATGTGTTTAATTGTAGGCAGGGACATTACTGGATATTCTTGTGTAATTGCTACAGAATAATTTATGTTATACTTTGTTATTGCTACAGAAGAATATTTATTTTATTATTTTACATTTACAATTTTTTTTCCTGGGGACCCTGTGACACCCCATTGAAGAGCCGTAGGCTGGATCTCTTAAGATCTCACTGCTGGGTTTGTAAGGCCATGTTACTCCTAAATTTCTATCTTGTTCAAAGAGAAGATATAAAACAAAGTTCTAAGCTAATCGACCTTAGTGTTCTCCTTTTTTTAAAAAGAATCGATAAGAGAATCGATAAAGAATCGAATCGTTAAACAGAATCAAAAATGGATTCGGAATCGTGAAAATCTTATCAATACCCATCCCTACACAGGCATCAGGGTTACCCCTAACATCACCACTGTGAACAGGACAACTTGATCTAGAACTGAGGAAACGTCAAGGACTTTAAATACCCTCCACACTATGAGGTGATCTTGTACAGGTGTGGAAAAGGTGAACCAGCCCGGGGACTCCGCCCACACGCTGATCAGACACCTGATGCTAACCTCCTCTCCCCACCTGTGACTAAATAACAGGGAAGTTAAACAAACACAGATCCTCACCCAAATTTAAAAATGTATAAACAGATGATACATTTTTATTCAAGACACCGCAGTGTATGTGGATGTGACACAATAAACATGTCTCTCTACAGAATGGTGATAATACACACTACAAGAAGGATATCCAGGAAAAATGATTTCATGTTGAATAATATTCATCAAAGTTAGCAGCCGATGTCTACAAGAAGTGAAGAGCAGTCGGCTAGAGGGACAAGATGAAAGAGATCATTTTCAGAAGATGGCTGAGCCTCTAACTATGGCTGGCTGCGTCTTAATTTTTTTGCAGGATGAAAATGACATGTTTCGTGTAGTACTAGGCAAACTTGATGACTATAACAAGGAAAAATGAAGCATAAGTGTCTATGAATTCAGGAGCAGAGTCATAAATGCAGAAAAAGAATGGAGAGCTGAGACTGCGCATCAATCTGACACATTCAAACAAACAGATCAAAAGAGAGAACTTCAAACTGCAAACAAACTCAGACATTACAAGCTCAATGGCAGCCAGATCCTTTTTTTTTCAAACTGGATGCATACTTAGGGCTTCACCAAATTGAGCTGGATGAGAAAAGCTCAGAACTGAGCCATTCTATATATCCCCTTTGCAATGCCTTCACTTTTTCATAGGGCAGTACAGTAACTGTTCTAAAGTATGAAAAGATCTTCGTCTGAGTGATAGACAGAGCATGATGAAAGACCGAGGGTGACAAAAGCAGAAAAATCTAAGCTGAGGCTGAACAAACTGAAGTATTGATTCAGGGTCAAAGAGATTACTTATCTGGGTGACAAATTGTCTGCAGCCAGACCTTGAAACGATAAAGACAATAACAGACATGACATCACCCAAAGAAAAGAGCCAAATCAAGCACAGGGTAGATGGAAATTTAAAGTCTCTAATGACTGAGTGTCCTAACTTTAAACAAAGATCTGAGGGACACCCTTGAAATGCTGATTCACTGACACACTCTTACAGCAACGAATGATCCCAGATTCTTCCTTGTGGAGGACGTTACTGCTGCAGACAGAAGTCCCACAAGTTAGTAAATTGAAGAGCTCATTTTGTTTTTTCAGTCTTTACTGTCGGTGACAATTTCTGTATATTATAAAGACACGAAACTTCATTCATCTTCACCAAACTTCATCATTTTAGTCAGGTTGTGTTTATATATACATTACACTAAAGAAGTATTCAGCCACACCTCTCAATCGTTAATATTTTTGGCTTTGTTTTAAAAATTATATTGAAAAAGTATAATATTTCTCTACATTTGATGTGCTGAAACAGATGCAGCAAAAAATACAGTGAGTCCATGGAAGTGTTTGTGGGGAGACGTTAATGTGATGGAAGAGCTGCAGAAGCACCAGAAAACCAAAGCATGCAAAGGACTGCACATAAAGAAGAGAAAGATATTAGAGGTCAAAAAAGATGCAAGCTAATATGTATTTTGACTCATGTATTTATATTCATATCTGTATTATTGTATATTATCGTCTTAACTTAAAATATAAAGTGCTTTAAAACAACTATTATTTGGTGCTGAATCGTACTGAATTCACTGAATTGATCTGAATTGAATTGTAGATACATATAACTGGTATTAGCAGTTTACTGTTAGCTTGTGACTTTGGCAGCTGTCCTGTGATATTATTATCTCCTCAGAAGTTTTTTTTAAAATTCTGAGTTTGTGCTGTTTTTCCTTTTTCCATTGTGTTTTATTCCACTGTTTTGTATCCTTTTTGCAGCATTTTTCTATGTGCAGGTGTTTTTGTAAGATGCATTGTGTTTGACCACTCAGGGCTACCGTACCATTGCCCCGAGTGTATAAAATCAAGCACCTAGCCATGCATTCTCCCTTTACAAACGTTTGTGAAAGGGCTCACTGAATTCAACTGTGGTACTGTAACAGCATGCCACTGTTGCAACTAACCAGTCTGTGAAACATCTTTGTATTATTGCAAAGTGGAAGCATTTAGGAAAACAAAAACTGAAATACAATCCAACAGACATCAGAAAGTCACAGAAAAAGAAAGGCTGGTGCATGCTCAGTACCTTCAGAGATCCAAACATCTTGTTGCATCAACATCAGCACAAAAACTGCACTGAGAGATTAATGGCATGGCTTCTACATGTGCAATATTTAGGTGGCCCTATGTCTTGCATTAAATAAAGACAAGACCACATTTTATGAATAATCACAACAGAACTCCAGGTTATTCCAAGAGCTCTTAAACTACTTCATACAGTTTTTAGATTAGCTGTGGTGAGTTAAGTGTAATTCCTTTTATAAAGAGGAAGTGATATTGTTAGACCTTCAAAGGAAGGTCTAACAATAAACTACCCTACAGTGAGTGTAAGGAATTTTTTTTTACTGTGTTATAATGTTTATCCTGTCTAATGCACATGGACAGCTAATTAAACAAAGGAGGGAATTTGTGCTCATAAAGTCAATATACAGGTGCTGTTGTACAAGTGTGGGCTGTAATTAAATGTCACTAACAGGTCTGGAGGTGCAGTAGTCCCTCCTACTTCCTAGTTTCTAATTTGTTTGGATTGACATAAGCTGTGCCAGCTAGCACTTGGCACAATGCTCTATTTTTCTGGCATCTGGTGTAACATTTTGTGGACTTTATGTGGATCTGGTCCTGTGATTTACCCCATTTCTGTGTTATTTCTTGTAATACATTGTTGTCTGCATGTGGCAAGATGGCTTCAGTATGTTCAGCCTCTAAGTATGCAAATAGAAGGACTGAGACAAAATTTTCACTACATGTTTCCCACATACAGAACAACATGCCTCTAGGAGACTATTACAGTGAGGAGAGAGAGACATGCACTGGCAAATCGAGAGAAAGAAGCCAATTTCTTCCCTCCATGAGCATGTTTTACACATGACAAGTACAAAGAAACCTACGGCTTACATCCATCAATAGAGCTTGTGATAAGATTACCCTGTGATGTACACTTCTGCCATTCTACACTCACCAAAACTGGCACAGATGATGCTTATGCCAATCCTCCTGAAAGTTATCAGAAACATTTTAGTCTTTTAAAGCTTTTTGTCCAGGACTGGGAATCAAAATCAGTGACGGCAGCACGCGGCCCTCTGTGGTGATAGAAAAGCTGGAAATTGGGGGACACAATAAACAAAAATACTTTGTCCAATCACTTCTTATAGCCAGGTTTAAAAAAAAGATGAAATTAAGTTGGCATGGCAACTGTGTGCTGTTTGGCACCCTCATGGCTGCTTCCAGCTCTGTTTTATACACATTTTGTATGAAAACACTTCTCCGACGCTGTCCCTGAAATGTAGGACACTTGAGCACAGGGTGTAAATGCACAATCACAACAACCTCTACATTGTCACATAAGCTGTGATTGTGTGTTAACATCTCTGTGTTTGATCATGCATTTGCAGCGACTGTCCTTTCTTTTCATAAATTGGCTGAAGTTTTATGTGTGTATCTCTGCCTGTCTGTCTGTCTGTATTTGGACGGCTATAAAGACAATTACACCACTGAGAGCTCTTCTTGGCAGACTGACAGAAACCCTGATGACAAGTGATTGGATAAACCGTGCCTACAGGAGACACACTCTCATGCATACACAGTGCCACAGTTTATTTTTTCTTTTCTTTTGTGTTGTTTATCTTTTTTAACTGACCCTGATTTTTTTCTTTCTTCACTGTGATTTCAGTGAGACGAGAACAAGCCTGCTTCTCCTCTATTTTTATTGGTTCTCTCCATGGGTTATTTGCTGTGCTGTGGGACAAAGGGTCAGATTTAAAGACTGAAACTGATGTGTGTTAAGGCTCATATAGGATGTGGGCCTGGATTATAAGTCTCCATGACTGGCATTAGTTATGGCTCCATGGCTGGCCACACACTCGTATACAGTTGGAGTAAAAATAAATGAATACCTTTTACAGAAAATTTATTTACTGGACCTATCCCCACCCTTCTATTTAAAGGGTATGTAGTCACATACACATCATATACACATCTGAGCATTATATTATGTGTGTGCGTTTGTGTGTGTACAGGCTGCTTTGAATTGATAGGAGACCATGTAAGTATCGCACTGTCAATGAATGAGTTGTCCATCTTGATCCTTATCAGTCATCAGTAGATCTGGACTTTATCAGTCACATCGAGATGTTTGCATAAAATTCATCTAGCATTAAAAAAATACTGCTGTACTAATAATGATATCAGTTATGCAGAAACATGCAAAATTGAGAACACAGTTCTTAAGAAGAACCTTAAAATTGAGATTATTTTTCATTTTGAAACCTAAATATTTTCCCCGTTCTTTCTTTATAAACAATTAAGGGCTGCAGTTGTATTTTTTAGTTTCATAATGTGCCAGATGCTTTCAGTCCAGACTGCAGGTAGGTCAATTTGGAACTACTGTAATATGTGCAGATTGTGGGTTGGCATGAAAATAGATGTCTGAATGGCAGCTTATGTTGCTCCAAAACCTGTATGCATCCCTCAGTATTAACTGTCCCTGCACAGGTGGGCACCAACCCGTGTGGACTAACTGCTCAATACCATCAATGATGCTGGGGTTTGATTTCTGTGCCCTTCTCATCTAAAAATATTCTTTAGCCCAGGTTAAGACGATGTGAATTCTGAAAATAACTTAAAAAAAACCCTAACAACAACAAGTCTTAGGTCTTTTTTTTACTGACTTAAATTGTATTTTTATAGATTTTTTTAAAAATAGAGCATTTGTTTGTCATTTCAACATTTGATAAGATGAGTTTGTGAAACACTAAGTGGACAAAAGTATGCCCACATGGCCGCCCCTCCCTGAGCCTGATTCTGCCTGAGGTTTTTTCCTGTTAATAAAAGGGAGTTTTTCCTTCCCACTGTGGCCAAAGTGCTTGCTCATTGAGTCACTGAGTGAGTGAAAGTCGCCAACGCTCTGCTGAATCTGTAACTACACAATTCCAATTCTCCTCTGGCATTAACATCAGCACTCCACCGGTAACAAGTAAATATTTTCATTCTACTCTTATTTTACAAAGCATCCTAAAATTTAAAAGACAAGGTTTTAAACATTCTGGGAAAATGACTGTGGTTGCGCACCTATAAGAATAAAATGCCTGGCCATTAGTCCGCCTTATCAACCTCCACAACCTAATGCACTCATAAAAGACAAACAAAGTCATTAATAAATCATTACAGCATGTGCAGGTACACGAACATCTACAAACAGCACGACTCATGCCCACTACATTTTCAGTGATGTAAATAATCACTGACACAACCACACATACATCTTTTATCAAGCTTAGCATGCCTGATGACTGACTGCTTTAGGCACTGACAGCTCACACACTCGCTCTCATAAGCACACGCGTTATTGACTTAATAATCAAATCAAGTCCAGTCCTTTTATTGAGCATGTAAAACATCACAGAGTGAGGCCTGAGGGTGCATGTGTATGAGCAGGTTTTGGGCGTGTGCCCGTTTTATTAATATGATGTCACCTGTATCTTCGCCAAAATGTTATGCTTCTTTTTAAATTTCTGGTGTATAAATGTTATAGTAAAGTAAGTTTTCTTTTCCTTTTTTGTAGCAAAACCAACATATTTTGTGTTTCTGTCAGTAATTTCAATTTTTTTCAGGTAATTTATTATAAAAAATGTGATATTGTATTATTATAAATATTAATTGGTGTGTACTTACATCTTCCTACAAAATGACACATTCTAAAAACAGAAGTAATCTGCAAAAAATATGCATGTTTGTGGAAGTCTACACTCATTAGAGATGTTTGACGGCCAGAGTTCTTTGTCCCAGAGTGGCCACTGTAACTAGAATTATGCACTTCTGTGCATTGGGAGGAAAACAGAACTCTGTTGAATGCAATCAGCAATTTACTGACACCCAGTAACACTGTGGCACTAAAGCAGCCATTCATAATAAATGGTTATTTGACTATTCATTTTTTTTTTACCAAAACAAAATGAATAGTTGCCAAGCAATGAAATGATAATGGTAAATGGTAAATGGCCTGTATTTATATAGCGCTTTACTAGTCCCTAAGGACCCCAAAGCGCTTTACATATCCAGTCATCCACCCATTCACACACACATTCACACACACATTCACACACATAATGATATGTTAACCAGTTGGTGATAATTTATCATGGTCCTGGGTCGCTGGGTCTGTTTTTGTATTGGTTCTTAAGGTTTGTGTTTTGAGTTTACTGTTTCTGTTAACCCTACCTGTGTCCTCTCCCGGTGTTCTGTTCGTGTCTCTGAGTTTGTGTTTGTAAAACAGTCTGTGAATTTCCTGTTTTACTTTGAAGGTCTGTGTGTCGTTATGCCCATTAGTTTCAGCTGTGTTCCCCTCAGGTGTGTCATTCCCTCGTTACCTTGTGTGTATCTATAGTGTGTGCCTGCCTGTGTTCCTCGTTGGTTTGTCTGTGTTATTTTGTGTTTTTCCATGTCTCTCTGCTCCTCGCCTCGTATCCCCCCTTTGTGTTATGTTTCAGGTCAGCTTACTAGCTTTCCCAGTGCAGTTTACTTTGTAGTTTTCATCGCCGCTTTGTGTCACTGTCACCCGTCATCAATAAACATCACTCGCATCACCGCCGTTGTCTGCAACTTGGGTTCTTCCTCTCCAAACGCCGCATATTAGATTGCCTTATTGGATATTATAGTATAGCATGTTAATTACCCTCAGAGAAGAGAAGAAAAAATAACATTATAGTAAGTCTTTTTTTAGGAAATAGTTATTTGAGAGCAACTTGGTTTGGTACAGATAAATATGAAGTATATTGTCCAGAGATGATATTTAGTTATTTATTAATATTTTTTCTACCATTTGTTGTGGGTGAGTGTATGTTTAGTAAGAGTGAATGTCAGCATGTTTTCTGTTTGTGTGCTTATGTTTCTTTAGTTGAGCTCTCTCGTGAGCTTGTAAATTGCAAGCAGGGTTTGGTAATCCCGTTCTCCCAGATTCCCTTTTCCTCTTCTCTCTGTTTTCCCATTCTGTTCTCTAACCTTCATCCTTCCTGTTAGAGATTTTCTTCATTATACATTATAACCAAATCTCTATAATACAATATAATCAAGTAAGCCTTATATTTTAACCAAGTATGCCTTATATTTTGTGTGTTCATATATTTTCACATAACCAAGCCTATTGTTGAAGAATCACCTAACCAAGTCTATTGTTAAAGGAAAACTGATGCATTCCTTATCTCAGTGTCTGAGATGTTTGACAGCATGATATAATGATGCATTCTTTACTTCAGTGTCTGTGATGTCAGATAAAGCATGATATACTTCTGTATTCTTATCCCAGTGTGTGAAAGATCAGATAAGCTGATTTAATGTTTAACCTCTTCCCTGACAGTTAAAAGAGGAAGTACTATGTAACCCATTTTTGCCTTATAAATAAAGCAAGCAGCCTGTGCTCGGCGTGTTTTGTCTTCTCAGAGACATTCACCCGTGCGCACGTTTTCTAATTACACTCTGAGTCGGTCTGCAGTTGTCTCATTTCTCTTACTTGTGTTTGAACAAATGTCTACCCTTGACACTTCCCTCTTCTTAACCCTTCACCCTTTTTTCTTCTTTGTTTTTTCCCCTTAAGCTCTCCATCCTCTCTCCAGTTTTCACTCTAGACTCCTTGTAGCCTGATTGTCATTGCCTCTCTCTCTCTCATCAAATCTCACATCTGCACTCAGCTGCTTTCTTACGCTTGCTACATTTTTTTTTTTTTTTTTTGCTTACAGAAAGTGCCCAAATGCTCTGGACGATAGGCATTATCATTTGAAAGAGGGGCTTTTTTTTTTTAAACCAGTTGCAGCAATTCTATTTCACAGGCTGTTTCGTGTTCACGTTGCAGTGCCAGTAAGAGAGGCAGTAGCAAAAATAAAAGTTGGTATGGTTATTTAAGGGCAGCATGTATAAAGTTGTTGTTGGTTTTGTGTGTGTTTTTTCACCTGTCTCAGAGAAACTATGAATTTTGGTTGCTTGTGATCCATATTCTGCTCCGGCAGCTTTATTTAAATCCCTGAATGTGGTGACATCTCTCCCAGAGCCCCAGCTCAGTGACATCTGTGTGTATCATGTAGAGAATCACTCTAGTTTTACTGCTGGCAGTACAGATCATGTGTTCATTGCAGGAGTGCTGACAGACATATTCAACCTGACCTTGGCCCACGCTGTGGTACTAGCCTGCTTCAAATCCACCTCCATCGTCCCGATACCCAAAATTTCCAACCCATCAAGCCTCAGCGACTACCGCCCAGTAGCACTCACCCCCATCATCACAAAATGCTTAGAGCAGCTGGTCCTAGCACACTTCAAATCCTGTCTCCCCCCCCCTCCCCCTGGACCCCCACCAATTCGCATACCGTCAGAATAGGAGCACAGAGGATGCAGTCTCCATCGCACTGCACTCTGTCCTCTCACACCTGGACAATAACAACACCTACGCCAGAATGCTGTTTATAGACTTCAGTTCAGCGTTCAATACAATCCTCCCCTCACAACTCATCAGGAAACTGACAGACCTGGGCATCAGTTCCCGCATCTGCAAATGGTTACTGGACTTCCTGACCAACCGCCCCCAACATGTCCGGCTGGATAACCACTGCTCATCTACCATCACAATGAACACCGGTGTACCACAAGGCTGTGTGATGAGCCCTTTCCTCTACTCCCTCTTCACCCACGACTGCAGACCTGCTGATGGTTCCAACACCAGCATTAAGTTTGCCGATGACACCACGGTGATTGGCCTCATCAATGACAACGATGAGGCCGCCTACAGGGAGGAGGTGGATCGTCTGGCTGAGTGGTGCGACACAAACAACCTGCTGAAGAAGACCAAGGAGCTCATCGTGGACTACAGGAGGAATGCTGACCCACATCCACCCATCCACATTAAGGGGACGGCTGTGGAGCGTGTGAGCAGCTTCAAGTTCCTGGGAGTCCACATCTCCGAGGATCTCATCTGGACAACCAACTGCTCCAAGCTGGTCAAGAAGGCTCACCAGCGCCTCTTCTTCTTGAGGACTCTGAGGAAGAACCACCTGTCCTCAGACATCCTGGTGAACTTCTATCGCTGCACCATCGAGAGCATCCTGACCAACTGTATAACAGTCTGGTACGGGAACTGCTCTGCCTCGGACCGGAAGGGGTTGCAGAGGGTCGTGAAAACTGCCCAGCGCATCGCCGGAGCACCACTTCCTGGTATAAATGACATCTACAGGAAGCGGTGTCTGAAAAGGGCTGGGAAAATCATCAAAGACCCCAGTCACCCCTCACATGGACTCTTCACCCTCCTGCCCTCTGGGAGGCGCTACAGGAGCCTCCGGACTAAGACCACCAGGTACCGGAACAGCTTCTTCCCTACAGCTGTCAGACTCCTGAACTCTGCCTCCTGACATCTGACCCACGTTAAAATAATGGACTGAACATACACACACCCACAACCACTAGCACTTTATACAGCCTCTGTAGAAAGTAGCCACGTATTTCACTTATCTTAACTGCACTACTGTATGATTCTGTATAAACAATCATTCTGTACAATATGATAATTATAATTATACAACTGTTTACAACTGTTTATAACTTGCAAATTTCTGTATAGCTTTATATTTATATCCTGTTCATAGCCTGTACATAGCTTGTATACCCACTACAGCCTGTACATACATATAGCATATTCATAACATACCTGCATACCGTGTACATTGTGACATACCCAGAATAGACCCATTTTTGTAATATATCAATATACCTATATTATTGCTAATATATATTTTGTAATATATCTATATCATGGCTAAAGCACTTCTGGATGGATGCAAACTGCATTTCGTTGCCTTGTACTTGTGACATGTGCAATGACAATAAAGTTGAATTCTATTCTATTCATGTTCATGTTGTTGTTTTATTTAATCATGTTAGTGCAGATAAGTTGTTAAAAACAAATTAAAAGCAAAAGTAATGTCTTTAAGCGCTATTCTTTTCTTCCCGACATCTCGACAGCTCTTTGTAACCCCATGTCATTGATGATCTCAGACATAGTCAAGTGACCCATCTCAGAACTGACTCGGTTCACCTTTGCAGAAGTATGCATTCTTCAGCCTCTCTCTCATTGAGCTGCACGCTCTTATCAGCATGCTCCAGTTGCCGTAGCTTGAGCGTGCTTTGAACCAGTTCACCTCCTTGTGTGCCGTCTGTATGGGAAAGCAGCGGCGACAGAGGGACGCAGTCATCTTCATGCGTGTGTGTTAGCATTCACATTTTCTTGTGTTTTTTTTTCCTCAATGACATTCAAGCTTCACAAGATGGTTGAAATGGTGTGACTGCCAGATTTTCACACATAATTTTCTCATTTTGCCCTTGCCTACATTCCTCTAATCCTACAGGGGTGGTCTATGGCTCTGTTTGGCAGGAAAAAAAAAAACAGTTTTCAAGAGGGAAGGAGAGGGATTACCTGCATTTCACTTTCTCTTCTTCCTGTGATGATAATTGAACACATCCTAAATGGTTTTTATATGCGCACAGAGGATTGTGAATATTCAGTGAGTCGGGGCACATGAATTCAGGGATTATTTTAGGGTGTAACTGACAGTAAAAAACAACATAAGTTTTGGAAAAGTCTTTATGTTCTGCAGTAACTGTCTTTTTGTTTTTGTTGATGTTTGCAAAATGGAAGCAATTCGAAAGCATTGTGCAAATGTATGACATTTTCACTTTTTTTGAATAGTCATAGAGAAGAGCTGGAGAACACTGAGTTTCTAAGAGAAATATGAAAGAAAGCTGTTTAAGTTGCCCTCTAATAGCATATCCTCAAATTGCTGAAATTATTCGCTAAGATGAAAAGGAAAAATAAAGTAGTGGGCTGAAATTGTAGCAAGACAGAGAGAACAAAGCAACAACTGAATAGGTTAAAATCAGAAAATTGCAGAAAAGATAAAGGAGAAGAAACCACATTAAAAAAACAGCCATGAAAATTGCAGGACACACTGTATAGTACGTTTAATAAGAAAATTGAGGCCAAAAAAGAGACTTTATTTATGTTCGTGAGATCAATAAACATGTTATTGATTACATGATACATAATTACATAATGTGCATATTCATGACTCGTCCTGTATAAATGTGTCATCTTGCTCAAAGACAAATGACCATGCATACACTAATAGAGTCAGAAGATCCAGCAAATAATATGCACACTTCAGCGTGTGTTTTTAATTCTGCATTTAAGTCCCTGAAAGAGTGCTCACTAAATTACAATAAACCATAGAGGCAGAGATCCTGCCTCTATGGTTCAGCCTTAAGATCCTAAACATTGTTAACTCTTTTAAAAATGGCATCGCAAGGCATTAACTTTATTGCTATTTCAGGAGTCCACAATCCCACGCATGATGCGTCCTGAATTGCTACTCTATAATAAGGCGATAAATTACTGGATCAAAGACTTATGGTAATGTGAAATATGAAAAAAAAAACAAAAACAAAACAAAGAAATGTGAGAACTGACAGTCCCGCTGAAAATCAACACCATGCCCCACAGCTCGATAAAGTTTTTAGCTTATTGTTTTGCCAAACAAACCATGACAGTGCCAGCTCATTTTAAATTACAGCAGCTCAAAAAGGCCTAGCAGAACTCGACTACACACCTGCACAGTACAGAGTGGCAGAGAAGGAAAATGAACAAAGAGGCTGGAGAGGAGAACCGTGCATCTTGCCATCCAAATAGGCCAAGCTGTTTTTCTTACGAGCTGGCACACAGAACTTACCACTAGTAAATACTCAGCTTTTTTAGCATTTGATATACAGGCTGTAACAAAAGGAATCATCTGATTTCAAAGTGCTTTAATTCCACAGCCATTCACAGGTAATGTTTAAAACATGTAGTGTTAGAAAGAGCGGAGTTTCATGTGTCCGCTCTGCAGCCACATCAGCAGTGCTGCAGTCACTCCATACATGGTCGCAAAAGTATTCACTGAAAAAAAAGGGATTGGCCAGCTCTTGGATTTACATAAGCATCTTGCATGTTTTTAACACAATTGCCTTATGCTTTAAAGTTAAGTGTAACTATATAGTGTAGAAACTACATGATATGCAGAGAGGGTAGATTAAATTGTTCATATCATGTTCAAGTGAAGTAAGTCAATAATATATCAATGTTAAATCCCGCGACACTGCACGGGTTTCAGACTCACGCTCTTTAGATCGTGGTTTCAGGAAGGCATCCATCTCAGTCAAGTCGAGCAGCCACCTCTACTTTTTTTGGTATACCAAAAAAAGTAAATTGGGTGGTTGTTACATTAAAAAAGTCTAACTTGTAATTTGAACACAATAATTTCATGTTTCTATGAACGTAATTAAATCATGTAGGATTTGCATGGAATTCAAAAACTTAATTTGTTCTTGTTGAGACGACCTGATACAATCTAGTAAGAGTGGTTAGTTGCTGAACTCATGAAATTCACAAGATCGCACAAGATTTCAAACTGCAGGAAAATCAGTGGAGTTATAAGAGGCAGAGAACTACACACACACCACGTGCATGCTATTCCTATTTATTGTGGAGCATTACAAAAACAAAAAAATTCTGCATCAAATACAGGAAATCATAGCTTTCCTTCATTTCCTGGATTGTTGGCATGGTGGTTAGCGCTGTTGCTTCACAATAAGAAGGTCCTGTGTTCAAATCCACATTCTGGCTAGTTTACAGGTTTCTCTCTGGGTATTCTGGTTTCCTCCCGCAGTTAAAAGTCATGCAGTTATTAGAGTTAGGGTTAACTGGTGATTCTAAATTACCTGTGAATGTAAGTGTAAATGGTTATTTGTTTCTATGTGATAGACTGGTTAGCTGTCCAGGGTGTACCCTGTCTCGTAACCTATCACTTCAGGGTTATTTCACAGCCCTCCTGCAACCAGGATAAAGATAGAAGGATGGTAGTTGTTGAAGACCTATTCAATTTTTATGGTAACCAGGATCTAGACTTTGTTGAACATTATGTAATATGAAGACAGCATGTAGTATTTAAGTGACCAAGTAGTATTGGGATAAAAGTTATTGAATAGTGTTTAAATAAAATGACAAAATTGTGAAGGATTAAAATATTCCAAGAGCTCAACTTACTTCATCTGAACATGTTTCAATCACGTTTTATGAACACAAAATGCACAGGTTTACTGAATATGAAAAAGTTGTGTTGATTTAACTCAGTTGTTTAAGTTTCTGCCAAAGCAAAACATTTGTGTGCAATCAGTGTCCACTATTGAATCGAATAAATCCAACATGGCCTTTTTTTCAGTGTACATATAGCGAGATTTAACATTGCTATATTATTGACTTACTTCACTCGAACATGAACAATTTAATATACCCTCTCTGCATATCATGTAGGTTCTACACTATATAGTTACACTTAACTTTAAACAAGATCCTTACATAAATCCAAGAGATGACCAATCCCTTCAGTGTATGTATCTGCGAAGTATCTCAAATTTAATCATTTTATTTAGCATGTATCATTTTATAAGCGAAACATAGGCTGTGTGTCAAATTCAGAAACAGCAAGCTGTTAAGGTAGCCTGGAAGTGCAAATCTACAGAGAAAATGTAATAAAAAATGATGTACGTCAACACTCAGTACATCAGTGCGTAATGATTAAATTAGTGCGATGATATTGCGAGCACTGCGAGTACTGAGTCACAACCAACTGATTAAGTATTATTTGAGTAGCTGAGAAAGGTTCCCTAAAAGTGACAGCCTAAAAGGTTTGATGTTTTATTTTTCTTCTCTTTTTTTTCTTGTTTTTGGAGGAAATAATGAACTCGCACACGCGTTCAAAAGTGTGCACGGCGAAATGCAGTGACGACCTTTTTTGTTTCCCTCTCCTTTTACTGTGTCTATGCCTTCAATTCGCTTGCTCTCTCTAATGGAGGTACTTAGCATGTGTAGCGTGTAAGCAGTGCGGAGAAGTGTTGATTCTGAATTCAATTAGCCATGTCTGCCTGGGAACAACTGAACCACCACAGCCTCTATCTGTCTGCTCAGCAAGAGAGAAACCTGAGGAAAGGATGGGTGTAAATTAGCAAATATTAGGTGTTACAGATTTATATCATCATTTTAAACTGTCTCTCTTTAACCTGTAAAGAATTATGTGAGCTGGGGGTGGGTTGGGTGTGTGTGTGTGTGTGTGTGTGTGTGGGGGGGGGGGGTTAAAACTAGAACATGTTCTCTGTTTGTTTGTGTCTGTAACAAGAACAAGAACAGACAGATGACCTGACTACTGGTATCTGCGATTGTGCTAGCTGCAGCCCTGCTCTGCGCCACCTGTTTTATGCATATCCCCCTTTCTTTCTACCCATATGTTCTCTTTTAGTCTTCTTTTCCCCTTCTTTAATTTACACTTCCACACTCTTCTTTAGTTTCTAACTCTGTGTCACTGCCCCATCTTCGCACGTGCCCCCTGCCGCCTCCCTCTCCGCTTCGCCCTGCGCTGCCTTCTCTCTTGCAGCCTCTTTCCTCTCTGATGGTTCGCTCTCTGATGATTCATTATAGATTTCTGTGCACTTAGTGTTTCACATATTTCACCCTCCATCACACAGAATGCTGAATCACATTTTGCAGTGTTAAACTACTGTTTGGGTTCAGAATGAAAGGGCAATAATATCTGAAAACAATATTAGAATTACGTATAATGTAACAAAGATGACAGCGTCGCTCAGGGTGTGCTTGCTCAGGCCTAGAAGTTAAAGCAGCCTGTGTTTTTATTACATCCTCTTTGGTTCAGTCACACATTCACCTTACTTGGATTAATGTGCACGTATTTATTGTTTCTTCATGGCCATGGTTGTCTAGGCAACATATCCTTAAATTTACTTGTGTGCATGTTTTTGTAACGCAAACAAGGTTAGATGACTGGCTTTAACAACATAGTTCCAGGACATAAGTCCAGCCTCAGCTGCTCTTGACTTGAGGTCGTGTGAGTTTTAACTGTTTGATTGATAAGATCCTTTCAAATGGAAATAATTACTATAGCCTATTACTTAAACAGGCACCTCTTTAGCTAAAATCCTAATTCACATAATGCATTTGCGTCACACATACCCACATAAATAATGGAATGACATTAGGGTCTGTGACAGAACGCACACAACTGGAATGTCCAACAAATTTACTTTACCTAAAATAAAGTCACAAAGGTTGCACCTTGCCTGTCCTCCCCCCAGGAGATCCCCCCTTTATCACTCTCTAAAATGTCATGATTAATATTTTCAATGGATTTGGGTGTCAGGGTGTTTCTTTTGTCTGTTTTGTATTCTGCCCTTTTTCTCTTTGGTTTAAAAGAACAGAAAGAGAACATTAAGGTCTGGTTTATAATAGGATTGAAGTAAATCCTCCATAATGGACTGAAAACAGCTTTCTGTTCTTGTTCTCATGTCCTTGGTGTCCACTGTTTGGCACCTCTCCTTTCTTGGTTCTGCTGCTTGTTAACTTTACCACTTGTTAACCTTCCTGCCTTCTCGGGACCTTTTTGTGCCACTGCTATGTGTTAAATGGCTGCCATTTCCACTGTGTTCAGTGGAATATAACCAAACTTGCCACAGGATAGTTTTTACCTGTCAATGTTAATATTCCAGTGTGAATTCCTTAAATCAGCCTAAAATGGCTGAGCAGCAGAAATCCCCACACCCATCACCCTGGGGACCATTTTCTGCCCATTGACTTCCATTATAAATGCTATTTTTCAACCCCAAATTATCATCATATGATTTTATTTTTTCTTCTTTTCTTGGATGTCAATGAAGACTCAGGGCCTTGAAGTTTTAATTTTTAAATTGCAAAAAAAATGCAAAAAAATAATGGCAGGTCAAAATGTATGTTGGTGCCAATCTTTGGTCCATCTAAAGGCCTACTTATAATGACAATCACATATTACTTCAACTGGTTTTTTGTGGAAATATTTAGTTTCGTTTTTTGGTTTTTGGGGCTTATAACACAGGGCGCTCATGTAATAACACTGGGATTTGAAGGGTTAAAACAACGAAAATATAATTAAAACTTTACATGAATATTTCAGGGAGAAGTAGTTTTACAAGGTTGGCTAATTTAAAGTGGAATAAGATATGGATATATGGTCTTTTTATGGCGTGGCTGAGAATGGTCCCTAGGGTGATGGGTGTGAGTTTTTTAAAGGATGGCAGGAGGGTTAAAACAAATATCTAATGAGCCAATCATATGGCCACGGCCCAAAGCATTTAGGCATGGAGACATGATTAAGACAGCTTACTAAAGTTCAAACTGAGATAACTTACTGTAAATGACTTTGAACTTGGCCTGGTTGTTGGTGTGAGAGGCACTTGTCTGCGTATTTTACAAACTGTGGATCTACTCAGACTTCATAACTTTACAGCATATGAGAAGAAAAAATATCCACTCAGGAGCAGTGGGAACAAAAATGTCTTGTTGAAAAGCAGATATCAGAGAAACATTTCCAAATTGCTTTGAGCAGATAGGAAGCCAACGATAACTCAAATAACTGATCATAACAACCACAGTATGCAGAAGAGCATCTTTGAACATATAATATCTCTGACAGAGATGTTGCTCTGTCAGAGATATTGCTCTATCTCGTCTGAAAAAGATGGGATAGAGCAGCATAAGACCGCATCAGGTACTCCTACTATCAGCTAAGAACGGGAAACTGAGGCTACAATTCACAGTTCATGATCCCTTGTTTGAAGATCTTCAATTTATGCTGTAACACTTACATTCCAAAGCATTGTGGTGATGTGGGGTATGTTTTCTTGGCATCTTTCTGGTCCCTTATTATTATATACCACAGCCTACCTAAGTAGATTTGCTGACTCTGTCCATCCCTTTATGACCACAGTGTGCCCATCTGGAATAATGCTCAGTTTCACAAAGCTCAAATCATCTCTAACTGGTTTCTTGAACATGACAGTGAGTACTCTACTACACACTGTACTCAAACGGCCTCCATGGTCTCCAGATAGAGCACCTTTGGGATGTGGTAGAACAGGAGATTCAAATCATGAATGTGCAGCCGATGAATCTGCAGCAACTGTGTGATACTATCATGTGAATACGGATCAAGACAGTCCAAGACAGTGCTGGGAAACTATAAATAATAAATTGGATGGTGAGTGTATTTCTATGAGAATGTGCCATTTGTCATCTTGGATGCCTGTATCTAGATTGCCTCATCAAGAATAAACCAAACCACATGAGCGTAATTGGGACCAACTGATCCTGAGTCAACGAGCTGATCTTTGATCAACTTATGGAGAACAGACACAAGCTCAGCTCAAAACTTAATCTTTTCATTGAGATTAAAAAACAAAGAAACAAAGACAAATCGTCGTCATGCATTTGAAAGGCAAAGACGCACAATGAGAAAATAATGGTGCTAGCAAGTTTTATTTTAGGAGTCACAGGACTGTACTTTTTATGAACTCATGCAATTAAGTAGTCAAATGGGACTAAACTTTGACAGATGGATGGTTTTGCTCTGCATCACCGTCATTTATTTTTGTAAATCTGTGTCTTGTCGGGTCCCTTAACTTCACAGAAGTGCAAAACTAACTACCTAGTTAATGTTTTAGCAGCATAAATTTGTGATGTCCACTTCACTCCGGCAGTTATTTTCCAATGAAGTTCTGTCTTCCCAGTGGCTGACAACTAGTGAACATTACATTTTTCAAAGAGTACTATGTTTTGGATAATGACCCTTCTTAAGAGATTTACCTTTTTTCTAAAATATTTTTATTTATTTATTTTTTGTGTGCTAGGCAGAGAGATGACTAAAATGCAGATTTTCCATTTTTGATTTGTAAATATAAGGGCGTTTATGTTTATTGAAATTAAATTATCATTGTTACACACACATACACACAAACAATGCTGGATTTTCCTTCCTTTTAATGTTTTTAAATTGTTTTTATTACCTTGATGCTTATATAATGTATGCAGTCTAAAAATGATCTAAATTATCTTTATAGCGCTCTTGAGAGGCCAATTAAGAAGGGATTCTGCAAAACACACCTGTACCAAAAAGGTAAATAAAGAATTGTTTTTCATATGGCTTCTGTGAATTGTGAGGATATGACTCAAAAGACGAGCAGCGTATAAGATTCTCACATCAGCTGTGTAAATGCCAGGTTGTCTTTAAACAGAACTGAAATGGGGCAATTTAATGTAACTACTGAATCAATAGTGATTTTTACAGATTATCCGAATGGTTCCAAACTTTTTAAAAATCTTCTGAGACCCACACCCCCTCACACACACATACTTGTCCAAAAAAGTCCAATTTATATTCCGTGCTGTCAGCTTTACAATATTTATGCCTCTTTACCAGGTGGTTTAGAAGATAGCCAGGCCATGTTGTATCTCATGGTCACATACCTACTGAACCCTCTCTCTTTCATCCCTTCATTGCTCTCTCCATACTGCTCCTCTGTTAATCTCTTTGGCTACAGATATTGCCACTTCCGCCTGCTCCGCTTGCTTGTTCCCTCTTTTCATTATTCTTTATCTTTCCATATTTCCCACCTGGGAAATTGCATTATCATGGTGTACCTCACTTTTGGAAACAGTGCAAGGGTCCCTCCAACTGGTTGAAACAACATTGCAGAAAATTTTGCCGCATCACCTTGTTAATTTTCAAAATCGTAGACAAAGTAGCATGTGAAAGTTTTTTTCCATAACAAACAAGGGACCTTTTCTCACAGACATCTTTTTTTTAGATGTAACCACTAAAAAATGAAGTGAACTGAAACAAAGTTTTACATTTTTCTAAATATCACGTCAAACAGCTTTAAAACAATATTTTAATTACAATACATACACACATAGATAATATGATTCATATAACAACCAATTTTACAGACAAGCAAACAATAGGCTTAATCAGGGGTTCAGTATTACTTAAAGTGATTATTCAAAAGAGTTTTCTGTACTTTTTTATATCACCTTTTAAATATTATGTATAATGTCAAATCAATTTAGCAACTTAGCTATTTTTTAAATTAATGCAATAATTTTATTGAATACAAATCAGGCTTCAGTCTTGGTACCATACACTCTCTCTTTTGCCTTCTTCCTCTCTAACCCTAACCAGGTATTTTAAGAGATACTTCTGCTCCCCTGTCTTGCTTTCCATTTTTCCCGCCCTCACTCTTATGTCTCTCTATCATCACCTTCCTTCCTTGCATACCTCCAGGCCTCCCTGCCTTCTGTACTTCCCTGCTCTCTTTGCTACTCTCTCTTACCCTGTCAAGTTTTATTTTCCTCTTCACCATACTTCCTGCCCTTCCCTGCTTGGCTGTCTCCTGTGTTTTGCCTGTAATGGTGGTGTGCGTTTCATCTGACAAAGCTGGGCTTTTGCAGTGGTGGCCTGCTTACCATATCAAAGTCAGTGATGGCATGATAAGGCTGCTTAAATTAAGGAAGGCGTCTTTCAGAGAACAAAAGCCAGCTAGTGTGTGTATATATTGTAAGCATGTGTGCAGAAATAGATGTAAATCGTCCCCATGTTTGCATACATGTACACATGCATTTGAATGTGTTGCTTTCTGTTTTTGGGTCAAGTCAGAATAATTGTCCTTATGTCTTACTTGCTGTCCTGGAGGTGTAGTTTTCTAGTCCTTAAGGACCCCAAAGCGCTTCACACTACATTCAGTCATTCATCCATTCACACACTGGCAATGGCAAGCTACATTGTAGCCACAGCTGCCCTGGGGCGCACTGACAGAGGCGAGGCTGCCGGACACTGGCGCCACCGGGCCCCCTGACCACCACCAGTAGGCAAACATGGGGTTAGTATCTTGCCCAAGGATATTTGGCATGCAGCTAGGAGGCAGCCTGGGATCGAACCACCGACCTTCTGATTAGTGGCTAACCTGCTCTGCCACCTGAGCTACAGCCACCCCTACTAAATGTAAGATCATGTGGTAAACGCTCGTCATGCTTGCTCTGCATGAGGAGCCGAAACATTGAATATCTTCGAGACTACAGTATCGATCGAGATAAAAAAAAAATAGCACAGACATTCATGTTTTAACTACTTTTATTTAACACCTGGCCAGTTAACTCTACCTGCTAATACAGTTGCAGTCCTATTAGTCACTGTTGTATTGGTGTTAGAACTAATGATTTTGCATCTTCCCTCAGCCAGTGCTATATACGACTTCACAGAATCTAAACAATCTTGTGGAATACTGACCTGATTTTGAAAAACAGTAAAATCAATGTGGAGCATCTATTTCTTTTATGCTTATAATGTATTAAAGTAGTTTAATATGCATGCTGAGACCACCGCCACTGGTAAAATTAGGCTTTGGGCCACAACTTTTTAACTATCTCTGTCTCACAGAGCTTCGTCTAGTCAGTGTTTTAGGTGAGTACCAGACTGTGATAACAAAGCAATAAGCTCTCATCACCTAAAGTGTTCCCAAAGCACTTGTGTGAAACAACACCTTGAAGAACCAACAGCAAATAAACTTCTGGCTTTGAAACATTTTAAACATTATAAGAAAACAGACTGGAACGAAACCAGTCAAGCTATTTTGTCACCATAAGGTTGTCACTGTGAATTTATTTGTATTCATGATATCCTGTATCACCGTGCTTTTACTGGTGGTAGTGATTTTTCTTTATGCTAATTAAAGTTAGGAACTACAGATGTGTACACATCACTGGCAGTTGTTTAATGTTTTCATGATAGAGTTTTTTCCTGTATCTGCACTAGAGTGGCAACGAGAGAAAAAAATGTTCTGAGAGACAGATTTGCTCTTGCAAGAAGACAGAGCTGAAAATGGAAATGGTAGTGTAATTCTCATCTTATGGTACATGCTGAGTGGAAGGGAAAAGAAAGCCATAACTGACACCAGGTCCTCACCTGAACCTTGAGCATGGTGTAGCTCTCCTCCAAGCACTGCTGGTACTTCTAGGGCTTTCACTTCTCCATTTTCCTCTTGATGGGTGCATTTGTCACAAGAGCATCCATTTCTCTTCCTTCTCTCCTTCAGTTCCCTGCCTGCAAGATTCCTTGGGGATTGGCTCTTTCAAATTCCCCAGCAAATGCTATGGGTGATATAATACAGCCAGTTTAAAAGACAGTTCATTAGAAAAACTCACTAACCCCATCAATGCATTTGCTTATGAAACCCCGGTTAACATAGCTGTCAATAAATAAAAGCCTGTTAGTAAAAACAGTCATAAGAAATATATTACAGGTGACAAATAGTCAATAAATAAATCATAATGGTTAAAACATTCATTAAAAAACATCAGCAATGATATAATTCATGGTATAGGATTTCCATCCATCCATCCATTCGCTTCTGCTTATCCTTTTCAGGGTCGCGGGGGGCGCTGGAGCCTATCCCAGCTGTCATAGGGCGAGAGGCGGGGTACACCCTGGACAGGTCGCCAGTCTGTCGCAGGGCCAACACACAGGGACAGACAACCATTCGCACTCACATTCACTCGCACATTCACACCTAGTGGCAATTTGGATTATCCAATTAACCTATCCCCACAAGCTGCATGTCTTTGGACGGTGGGAGGAAGCCGGAGTACCCGGAGGGAACCCACACAAACACGGGGAGAACATGCAAACTCCACACAGAAAGACCCCGGCCTGATGGTGGAATTGAACTCAGGACCTTCTTGCTGTGCGGCAACAGTGCTAACCACCGTGCCCGGTATAGGATTTCATTTGTTTAAAAACATGTTAAAAGGTTAAAAAACTTGCTTCATGGTGTTTTTATATTAATTCAGGTAAAATGGCTAAAATATGTGTTCAGACTCTTACTGTGAAAGGGCACACTGCAGCGTGACTCCTGTGACCAGCCACACCCAATCGGATTGTTCCTAGTGATGTGCGATACCACTGATTTCCTTTCCGATCCGATACCAATATTCAGGGTGGTATCGACGATACTGATCCGATACGATACTTTGTACAAGAACTTATTTTATTTATTGTATCTCAAATTATAATAATAATAATGGATTGGATTTATATAGCGTTTTTCAGGGCACCCATGTTCGCCTCAACATACGCTCGTCATATTCTGTGATATGATTTACTCTGAGGTGTTTGACAAGGTTAGTGATGTTGCCACAACCATACATGCCAACCCTGCTGATTTTTCCGGGACAATCCCAAATTTCATTGCCCCTCCCGAAAATCTCCCGGAGCCACCATTCTCCCGAATTTCTCCCGATTTTCCACCCGGACAACAAAATTGAAAAACCATGTTGCAGAATTCATAGCGCGGCCCAGCCAATTCCAGTTTCCAACAATGGCGGCAGCTACTTAGTTTTAATATCACTCTTATTTCTCTTTCTGGGTCGCAAAAAAACTTTTAACATATTTTCAGGTGAGAATGTAGCTGTGTAAACTTCAAATATCTGAGCCGATCCACACATCGTTTTCAAACCCCCCCGGTCTTTCACTACTCGGGTTAAACATGATATATTAGTCACTTTGATAACTTAAAAATGTTATTGTTTGGCTTTTTCAGTGTTTTATTTGTTCGTGAGTAAATCGGTTTGGCTGAGATTAAAGTTATTAGATTAGATTAAATTAAATTTAACTTTATTAATCCCTCGGGAGGGTTCCTCCGGGGTTTTCACACAGCTGAATAAACGTCAAACAGAAAACTAATTAAACAAAGTGTGAGACGGTTGAGAGTTTACGCCAGCGCCCGGTTATATTTTAGTTAGCAAAGAGCAGACGGCAGAGTTTCACTCCACCAAGGGAGCTCATGACGTACTACCCGGTGGAAGCAGCCTCTGAATTTGGACACCCCCGCTGTTTCCAGGCCGGCCAATAATAACGGTGACATTTAACGTATTTTACCCGATAAATAAACACTGTAAAATGTATTTTGAATGTCTCCCTAATTCTGAGGTCTCAAGGTTGGCAAGTATGGCCACAACACCTCACTTTTTTGCCACATGTATCGCAAACCACGTCTCGGGTGTTTGTGGAGGTAGAATACGTCCGCACGTGACTCCAATTACGCTCAGCCATTGTTGTGAGTGCGCACGCCAAGGGGCTGCGAGACTTTTATACAGCCGTATTTCGCACATGACTATGAAAGGTGGAAGAGGAAGTAGTTCCTTTGAATGTAGACAATCCAAATGTTATAGTTTCTTTCCACTGTGTTCCTGTTAATGATAAACTACAAATTTACCCTAAATTACTAAAATATCGATATTTTAATGTGAGAATCGATTCTAGAACATAAATGATTGGTATCGGAGGAATTGATATTTCAGGATCGATCCGCACATCACTAATCGTTCCTTCTTTTTGATGCTGGAGGGGGAGAAATGCAGACAGTCCTTGCAGAGCTGCTGCCTAAACAAGTGAAAAAAAATACATTAAAGAACAAGCCAGAAGTCTACATAAAGCCATTTTTGTACTCTGGAGAATATATTTTTCTTTTTCCGAACTGTCCTTGCCTTGGTGACGTTGTGAACATAACTGAACGGGACTTGGTGAGTTCAGAAATTGTATTTTATTTCATGCAAGAAATGTTTTGTTGTATTATATTGTTAATTTCATGCAAATGGAAAGTCTAGGTAACAGATTAATGTTGTTTTATGTTAAAAACAGTGGATTGGTGCTTAACCGGCACACAGGCTGTAGTTCAAAGGCCTTTGACGTTGTGTTCAGCGCGCCATATTGGCATCACCTCATTTAGGACTAAATAAGCTGGAAAAAACAGACTTTTACTGTTATTTAAGGGCTACCCGTGTGTTATTTTCAAATGTTTATGCATATTATTTTGTTGTTATGGTAGGCCATTAAGGTTTGGATCAGAAAATGCTGAGCTAGAATCGGAGTTTGATTAGCTGAGCGAGAAACAAGAAGGCGAGCCACCCACGGACCCATTGAACTGTACTGAGCAGGAAAAGGGGAAAAACGCCCCCTGCTGGATGTTGAGCTGTTTCGCTGAAAAAAATGGTAGGAATAATCCATACTAGGGCTGGGCCATATTATACCGTTCACGGTAAATACCGGTACAATGTTAGGCAACGATAAGAAAATGAAATATCGCGATAGAATATGGGTAAAACGCGCCTTTGTTTTCATACGCACATGGCCAAAAAGCATGGCGGCAACGGAGAATGAGAAGGGAGAAAGCGGATCGTTGAGTGAAGGGGATGAACCAGAATTAGTTTGTAAAAATGGTGCCACTTCAGTGATGTGGAACTGGTTTGGTGTTTGTCCGTCAGATACACCACAAAGCACATTTTTTTCTAGAACATGCAAGCGGCCGTTGTTATTGCCGTATTTGTCAGACTAAGGTGCTCATAAATCTGGGAGTAATCTGGGTCCTAAACTCCGTCCGCTCCAGGTCCCAAAGTCAAACAAACACTGCAGCATCACTGAGAGTTAAAAAACTGTCTAAATTCTTTCATCTTTAATAAAACGATCAGCATTGCTGCTTTACCAGCTGTAACTATGAAGTTTAACATCCAGGCACCCATAACAGAATTTATTACACTTAACGGAGTTAGAAGCGGAAGTTAGCTCGCTAGTTTCGCTAGTTACCTAAGTATGATATTGCATGTTCTGACTGAGAGATTTCTGAAAAAGTTCAAACATACAGCTCTGCTATCACTTCCAACATAAATGAAGACAGGAAACTAAACAGCAGTGATATTTGTAAGGTTACTGAAGTTGGGCTAGCTGGTTTATAATGATGTGCTACGTGATCGCTAGCGACACAGCTATGTTAGCATAACATAAACAGTGAATCTGGAGGAATCAACGCTAACACTTTTCCACTCAATAAAAGTTAACGTGAGGGTTCCTGATGGTTAGAGACAAATGCAATCGCATGGCAGGATGGTGTAAACGAACCAAACTTCCCATATGGAAAAGAAATAGTAAAAACATATATGATTTACTCTTGAAAGTGGCCACTTTCATGAGTAAATCATATATAAATCATATAAGGCTTACATGATTTACTCATGAAAGTGGCCACTTTCTCATTACTTTCATATATTTTTTTAGTAAGTGTACAAAACATACAAGTTTCATTATATAATTTTTCAAGGGATCTTATATGTGTTTTCACTCTTGTATACTTTTCATACAAGTTTCATACAAGACAGATAAAAACTTTATAAGATTTATATATATCTTTTCCATATGGGTTCAGTCAGAAGAACAACTGAGACAATCCATCCACAATACAAGGTTAGTCAATAATATACTGCAACAACAAGGGAATAGAGCAGCTGTGATAGAATACAGCATTAATGAATCAAAGGTACAGAAGTGGAAGAAGCAAGAAGTATGAGTTGAATAAAGTTTGATTTATCTGACTGCTTTGTTTCGCTTAATGTGCCTTATAATCCCGTGCACCTTATGGTCTGAAAAATACGTATTTGACTTTTTTATTTGGCACACTGTGGTTTCATGTTGCAAAGCACCTCTTTTTAATTTCAGTGGATATTATACATGGTTATGCTCAGGATATGTCAGCCCATTTCTACTGGAAATACCTTTTGGTTAAACTTTCAGCAAGGAATTTGCATTTGCACTGTTAAATTTTTATACAGCTTTAATGCACATAAAAACAGCTGCTTGTTTAAGTGAAAATACATGAATGGGTTTTATTTTGCGCTAGTAAAGTTGTGGAGTTGTATTTTGTCTCGCATCAATTATATCATCAGTTATATCGTTATCGCAAATTTTCAAATATATATCGTGATAAATATTTTTGGCCACATCGCCCTGCTCTAATCCATACACCTCTACAAAAGAACAGTGGACTCTCAAAGCACTGGATAGGCTTTCAGAGCAATTCCAGGGTTAAAAGTTAAAGGACACAGAGACAACTTTTCTTTTGTTTGTTTGTTTGTTTAAGGGATTATTCAGCCTTTAGCTGAATTGTTTTCAGTTTTTACATTTTTTTGTTTTTTGTAATTTATTTTGGTCAGCCTTACATTTTAATGCTGTAATGGTGTTAGTGGAAATGTAAATAATTTTGTTGGGTTAAAACAAAATAAGAACTGGTTGAAATTTAAAGGTGAACCTAGACCAAGATTAAATTAAATCTTTGGCCTAAAAGAACTAAACTTGATTTACAATAACACAGTGTTACTCAAATAGATTACAGGATGAACTCGAACTTAGAACTTGAAATCAATAAAACAATAACCTAGGTTGAAAATAACATCCTTTTAAAGCCAAATAAAAGGTTTTGAAATAAATAGGATAAATTAACAGAAATTACTGAACTAAAAAGGGAAAGAAAATATCTTGTTTTCCTTAAATGTGTGTGGAATGTTCTATGTAATGTGTGTCAACTGTCTATTCTCTGTTTTTACAAAATAACAAGCTGGCAATTTAAACTTATTTTCTGGTCTGTGGTCTTTATTACACGCTACACGCATTACTACTCTAGTAGTTGAACCTAACTGGCCCTAGTGTACTGTAACGACTCCAGACGTGCTACACTTACACTTATTCATAAGTTGGGTGGTACTGGCAACAGGCTAGTACCATCATCATGAATGTGCAATCTGTGAAACTACTTGAATTTGAATTATTACACTAATTTAGTTTTATTGTAGTTCACTTTTATTATGTTTCTCTCACATTTCTCTGCCTCACTTGTAACCAATAATCCATTCCTTTTACTCTCTGCAGTCAACATTTGCAACAATGTCCTAGTTTGTTACCCTGCACTTTTTATGTTTGAACACTTTTTTGTCTATTTTGACCCATGTTTTAAATTTTGGGCTCACAAGTAGTGGTGCAACGGATCACAGTTGAGCCGTAATCCGAACCGATCCCACTCCACGGTTTGGCACGCACATGATCCGAAGATTCGAAAAAGAAGAAAAAAAAGTATGTGTATGGTGCGCATGGTGGGTCTGTCAAGCGATAGTTATGGCTAGTGGAGGAGCAGAGTGGAGGAGCAGAGGGGTTTGTGGTATTTAAGCAGCCTTTTGCTGGCCAGTCCGACTGGGCTAAAGCTATTACAAAAGCTATTGGGGTGTTTAGCTGCAGACGGGAGGCCGTATTCCGTTGTGCAAAACAAGGGGTTTAAACTATGATGAACATGCTTGAGCCACGCTATGATATCCCGTTGCGCGTCCACTTTAGTGGCAAGATCGTTCCAAGCATGTATGAGCAGGAAAAGTTTAAAGTTATGGCTGTACTGTCCCAGGCATCTTCTGTTGCCCTAACTACTACAAATGTGTGGACCTCCAGGGCAACGGAAAGCTACGTGACAGCTCATTATATCACAGCGAAGAGCGATATAATGAGCTGTGTGTATTATTGTAGGGTCTACCTTACAATATAAAGCGCATTGAGGCGACTGTTGTTGTGATTTGGCGCTTTATAAATAAAATTGAATTGAATTGAGTGGTACAAAGCCCTATACTGCCCTATATTGAACCATAATTTCTTTTTTTTAATAATTGTGTGGAATAAGTCTTGAGTTGAATGTTTTTAACAGGCAAAAAAATACTTCAATAAGTGAATATGTAAATGTTTTTGTCTTTTTTCTTTTTTTGTTGATCCGAAAATTGATCCAATCCGTGACTTAAAACCGTGATCCGATCCGAACCGTGAGATTTTTGATCTGTTGCACCACTACTCACAAGTGTCAGTTCATTATTTTTATTTTAAACAATCACAACATAACTTAAAATGCCATTACTACTAAATTAAACCTTACATACAAACACATAAACACACACACACAACTTCAATAATACCAGTGTGTTTTCGAAATATTAATCGGGTTACATCCTCTGCCGTCCTGTTGGTTGCCCATCTCCTCCAGGAGGCGCCGTAGGGGTCAGTTGTACCATATGCTGGGCGGCGGCCAGAGGCAGAGACCTTTTGGACCTAACCCCACCTTCCGAGACTAGTGATTGGGACATGGAAAGTCACCTCTCTGGCGGGGAAGGAGCCTGAGCCAGTGCGCAAGCTTGCGAGGTACCAAGCCTCTTGTCTCCTGGGAAGAGGCTGGACTTTGTCTCAGGCTGGAGTTGTCTTTGGTGAGTATCTTAGTATCCCCCCTGCTTGCTGTCTGTACGTTGGAGTTTATCCCAGTGGACTACAGGGTTTGGACCCTGCACCTTCTGGTCAGGGAATGGGTCCTGACTGCCATCTGTGCCTAGGCGTCCAATGACAGTTTCGAGTGTCCAGTCTTCTTGGAGTCCCTGGGTGGGGTGCATGAGGGTGCTCCACCTGGGGACTCTGTCATCTTACTGAGAGACTTCAACGCTCATGTAGGCAGCGACAGTGATCTCTGGAGGGGTGTGATTGGGAGGATGGCCTGCCAAATCTGAACCCGAGCAGTGTTCTGTTACTTGTGTGCAAACCACAGATTGTCCATAACAAACACTATGTCCATAAGTGCACATGGCACGAGGACAGCTTAGGGTGCAGGTCGATCACTGCAGGGGGTTGCAGTGATGCAGACGCTGTACAGGCCTGTGATGGTGAAGATAGAGCTGAGCATAAAAGCGAAGCTCTCGATTTACTGGTCAGTCTACGTCCCTACCCTCACCTATGGTCATTAGCTGTGGGTAGTGACTGAAAGAAAGATTGCAGATACAAGCGCTGAAAATGAGCTTTCTCTAAAGGGTGGCTGGCCTCGCAGAGATAGGGTGAGGAGTTGGGCCATCTGGAAGGGGCTACTCCTCCACATCAAAAGGAGCCTACTGAGGTGGTTTGGGCATCTACAAATGGATGCCTCCTGGGCAACTTCTGGGTGAGGTGTTCTGGGCATGTCACACTGGGAGGAGGCCCCGGGGCAGACCCAAGACATGCTGGAGAAGATTATATCTCTCGGCTGGCCTGGGAACGCATTGGTGTTCCCCGGACAAGTTGGAGGAGGTTTCTCTGTTTAGGCTGCTGCCCCATGACCTGGATAATTGGAAGAAAATAGATGCATGGACAGATGGATGGATGTACATTCCCTTCTTCCCCTATGCTTTTGACATCATTTACATCTCTTCTGCAGGCAAACCATACTGAATAATAATTGGTTAGACCTGAGTGACCTTTGCAAATGCATCAAACAGCTTTCAGACTCTTTCACAGTCCTCTCCTTCTACATCTCTTTTCTTTTCTATCACTTACTTATTGTCTCTTGTTTCCTTTCAAGCTGTGCTTAGCTCCCTTTCAATACCAAGTCCGCTGAGACCTTGGCAAGGACGCTCATGCACAGCCTGAGTAATCCTCTGCTGCCACAAGATCAAACATTTTGTCCATGTTTTATCCTGTGAAAACAAATTAATGTAAGTTACAGACAGGTTAAAAGTCAGATGTTTAAAACAAACAAACAAAAAACAACACGCCCTTTTGCATGAGATGCCTTTGTGGTGTGTTCATGAATAAATCTGCAAACACACATATATAGTAAATCCTCTGTGGGAAGGCAGAGGAACGGAGCAGAGCCCTCGCTTTTTAATCCACAGACACTAAGATCCTTTACTTGTAACAGCAGCAATAATCAGTGCAATTACTGGACTACACAAGGGATATATAGAGTGGAAATGAGAGGTGGGGGAAAGGAGGGAAGTAAGAGAGCAAAGAAGTGGAGAAATTGAGAAAGTGACAGAGAACATTGACAAGAGGTCAGCCATGCCCTAAAGGTTTTGCCTATTTGAAATGTGACTAATGATGTACTTTTTATTCTTTCACTGAGATTTTGAACTCCACAAAATCCTGTAAGGTTTAAACGATGAAGCTAATGATGCTGTGTTTATTTTATTTTTTAACTGTAAAAGCTGCCAAAGCCAAAACCAAGAATGAAAACAACGGATATTTTCTGATGGTGTTCAATTGCTGTCTAAAAAAACATTAGCGTGCTGCAGTGTTGCAGTGGGAGACATGTTCCTTAATTACAATGAGCATGGGTCCTTTTGTTTATTCTAAGTCAATTCCACACACACTGTGCCTCTGCTGTAGAAGCTCACCAGTGTGCAGAAAGAGCATTAATCAGCAGAGGAAAATAATTTAAAACAAATAAACCATTTACATCAGTCTGAATAAGATTTGCTACCAGCTGGTGTAAGAATTAATGTTTTTTTAACTGTATTTTTTTTTTATTCACTTCAGTTTTATTTATATAATGCCAAATCACAACAACAGTCACCTGAAGGTGTTTTTTAATATGAGGTGGAGACATAATAGAGGAAAAACACTGATAATTAGATCACTCCTTATGAGCAAGCACTAGAGAAAAGTGGGAAAGGAAAACTCCCTTTTAACAGGAGGAACCACCAGCAGAACCAGGTTCAAGGGCGTGAAGAGAGGGATACGGGTCCAAAAACACACTGTGGAAGAAAGCCAGACATGAATAATAAGCAGTGTTGGGTAAGTTACTTTAAAATAGTAACTTAGTTACATTACTAGTTACTTCTCTCAAAAGTAACTCAGTTACTTCAAGTTACTCGTTACTTTCAAAGTAACTAGTTACTAGGGAAAGTAACTTTGGTTTTACTCAGAATTCTCTTGTTAATGTGTTGCTCCCATAACTTTGCAGTCTTCTAGCTTGCTTACTTGCCACAAGTGCACTGTGCCACCTACCAATAGAAAGAAAAAGATAATGTGCACATTCCCACGAGAGAAATTCCACGCCTGGACCGTCATTGACTGCTGCCATGATTCTAGCCTACGTCACAGAGTCATGTGCGCCTTTTACATCCAACACAAAAACTGCAGTCGTGGTGCTTTCGATTGTACTCAGAACTCAGAAATTCTGCCTTCTGAATAGGAAGATGTAGGTAACACCAGACTGCAGATGAGCTGCATACAGAGCTGGACTGGGACAGAAAATTGGCCCGGGCATTTTGACTAGAGACCGGCCGCCATTATAGGAAAACTCATAAAGCCTTTGAATGAAAATAAACACTGTTGTGACAGTGATGTTCACTGTTTTGATGGTATATATGCATCAATCTATCAATCGTTTGTTGAAAGATTCAGATAATTATTTTTTAAAAGCTAGACATTTTAAATGAGAATAAGAAAGTATTTCTTTGTGCCCCCCTTTCCCTGTTAATGCCCTACCTGCCCCCCTGGCAACACTTTGCTAGACCCGCCCCTGCACAGTTACCAGCTGTCAGCTACTTAGAAAAGGATCCTGGTGTTATTTGTCTCTCAGAAACAGCTCATAACTTCAGCTCATTCATGTCACCTAAAAGGTAAACCTGTTTCTCCATCACCTGTTCAGCTCTGATGATCCAGTAAGGACATCTCCTGGTTTCATCTTCATGTTTCCCTCTCACCAGATAACCAAACCTTATCATGACCAGCAGCTTTACAGCTGTGGCTCCAGCAAACATCAGCTGATACTAGAAATTAATATTAAATAAATTCTAACAACAGCTGATCAAGCTTAAAAGTGCTGCTGTTGTTTAGCGCGACATCCGCTGGTTTCCTCTTTCGGCACAAAGTGGGCGATAAACAAACAAGAGAGACGATCAGCTGATCATTGATCAGTTTCATGATTGAAGTAGAAACGGGAGAGGGAGGGGGGAGAATGAGAGAAGAAGAGGCAGCTGTGCAGCGTAAACACAGAATAACTCCAGCTTTGTGTCTTTTTCATTGTAGCTGAATTACGGGACAAACTGTTCCTTTTCACCTCAATAAGAAACGCGTAATATTTTCTCTGAATACCAGACAGGACGGTTGGCAACTCTAATAACTTATGAACAAAATAAAGTTCAACATCATTAACTTCATAGCACCACCCAACTGTATAGAAACCCCGTCATGCTAGCTAGCACGCAGTACAGAAAAAGTCAGAATAACAAAAATAAACTCCACCTAAACATTGTTCATATCTGACCCAGAGAGACTGCAGGTCATAATTTCTTACCTGAAGTTCAGTTCACACTTGGACCGGCGGCTGCCTCGGGTCTCTTTTCCTTCTGCGTCCCCTTTCCTTCATCCACCTGCTGGCTTCCACCACTTGCTAATGTTACTGAATCTGTGGAAGCTCCGCGATAGCCACCACACGAAGTAACGAGTAACGACCCTATCTAAATCCCAGTAACGACTAACGCGTTCCTGATTTTGGCATAATAACTAGTTACCGTGCTCGTTACCACAATAATAACGTAGTTACTGTAACGCGTTACTTAATAACGCGTTAGTCCCAACACTGATAATAAGCAATAAAAAAATGCAGAGTGGTGTATAAACACAGTAAGTGCAAAGAGGTGATACTCAGTGTGTTGTGAGGAGGCCCAGCAGTTGGTGGAGTGTAACTAAGGGAAGATTTAGGATCACCTAATGCAGCCCTAACTCTGAGCTTTATCAAAAAGGAAAGTTTTAAGCCTAATATTGAAAGTAGAGAGGGTGTCTGTTTCCTGAATCCAAACTGGGAGCTGGTTCCACAGAAGAGGGGCCTGAAAACTGAAGGCTGTACTTCACATACATAAGAACCAAAAGTAAGCCTGCAGACTGAGAGTGAAGTGCCTTATTGGTGATAGGGTACTATGAGGTCTATATGGTAAGATGGGACCCAATTATTCAAGACTGTGTGTGTGATGACAAGGATTTTAAATTCAATTCTGGATTTAAAGAGAGCCAATGAAGAGAAGCCAAATGTATTCACTCTTTCTAGTCCCCGTGAGCACTTTCACAGCAGCAGTCTGGATAAACTGAAGACTTTTAGAGTCATTATCATTTCAGAGGTAAATGGTAGGTATTAGGATCAACATTCACTCATGCTGTTGAAAAAAAGGATGCATTTAGTGCACATATGTGTTATCCAGATTTTGTCTCCACAAAATTAGAAAAAGTTAATTAAAATAGGTTGTGAGTAACAAGATTTCATTGGGTGAAATGGCTCAAACACAGGACACAGTCAGGATGAATGTCAAACAATGTTCACAGGTAAGTAATTCAAGCTGGGATTCTGATCAGGTCAGCGTCTGGAGGAAGTCTTTCAGGTGGGAAACGACTACCTCAGTAAGTAACCACACATAAATAAACAGTCCCCTCTCTTTCTGTAGAGCTTGGGTTCCAGTACCCAAGCAGGTAAGCTGCTTCACCAAGGGAGGGGGATGATCAGGCAGATGCAGGATCGTATGAGTGAAGCCTTCCAACAGGTTTCTTTTGAAGGAGAAGACAGGCAGGTATGCACAAGGTTATCTATGCTCAAACAAGCAGTGAGATGAGTTTTACTATCACATAAGCAGAATGACAAGGTAATTTTAACACACAATACTTTTAATCAATTACATGATCACTGAAATTCATATTTTTTTCCTAGTCTCAGCTAAATGACTTCTAATACCCAAAACATTTATTATATCATGTGCTCTCCCACTCTGGAAATGAATTGTTCTATTGCCCCTGCTATGCCAGCTTTTGGTTTGCCATTTTTAAAAAGCTTATTGACAAGTGATCTATTAGAAATGCAGCACAAAAACACAACAAAAGACCCAAAAGTGTCACTAAAAACATGGCATTGCATACATTAGCAAGTGAACTGAGAACAGAACAATCAATGATAAGACAGCAGGAGAGCTTAAAAAGTAATTTTTGGATCTTTCATATTCTGGTGTTAGTTTTGCAGATGAATAATGCAGTGCATTTTTCTAATGTTACTGACCTTATTCTATGCACTCTAGGCTCATCCTGTTCTGTGTGATACGCAGCTCAGTTTATTGCCCAGAGTCACTTGCAGGGATCAAACCCCTCCAATGCTCAAATTTGGCAGTCTACCTCCTGAGTCACAGCCATAAGGACATTTCTGAACAATTAAACAATCTGGGGAATTCCCTGACGCAGACTATTTGAAAGGTTGTTTAAGAGTTAAAACTTAATTTTAACTGGGTTTGGCATTTAGATAAGTTGGTGAAGGTGAATTGCATTACATCACAGAAGCTGCTAACAAAGAAAAAAAGGGTGTGTATAATTGATAGAGTGTGAGGGATAGAAAAAAAAGAAGGTGGGATAAAGTGAGTGTGCCAGAACCTGACAGTTTGATTTCTAATGGCTTGTTCGGGCTTTGTTATTGCCTTCTCTGAAAAAAACCCCCAAAAAAACCAAAAACCAGCAAACTGATAAGCTGCATAATCATCACCGGTATTGGTATGCGTCTTAGTGTGTATCTGCTTGCGAGGGTGTGTGACAGCAGTTGTGCACATCATTATGTTTGATATCACTCTTTTGTCTCCCAGCGATAAAAAGCCAACATTTTCCTACACCGATGTCGCCTAACTGTATTCGCCTCAGTGCCTTTTACTTTCTTCTCAATTGTTTCCAATTATCTTTCTTCTTCACTTGCACAGATTAAAAAGACTGTAACGGCATCCAGCAGACTGATTGGAGTCCAGCTCACGGACAAGCAAGTTAAAAGTGTTAGTGTAAGCGTTCATGGAGGAAAGACGAAAGGACTTGAAAGCAATAATGATGCAGAATGTAACCTTGATAGTTGGGTAACACATGCAAGCACATACAAGATGCTCTTGGTTGAACTATAATCTCAGTTCAACCAAGAGCATCTTGGTTATTATTTGTTAACATTATTTACATACAGCATTTAATTATATGCAAAACAAAGGAATTTATCAATTTTTGTAGAATTACCTAACTGAGTCTACCTGCAGACGTCACCTCTCACATCCTCCACAGTCTAAAGACTTTGTGGAAAACAATCAACAGGATCTAAATATAGAGATTCACTCAATGGCGAAGCAGTGCTGGAGATGCACATCTAAGCAGGATATTATGACAATCTTCTGACACATTGTAGTGTGGGCATCTATATGTGTGTGTCTTTTGTGTGTGTGTGTGTGTGTGTGTGTGTGTGTGTGTGTGTGTGTGTGTGTGTGTGTGTGTGTGTGTGTGTGGCATGGTGTTTATGCACTGAGATCTGTCACATCACCTCCATATTAAATGAGGTTGCACATCATGACTCTGCCAGTTCCCCACAGCCTAATGTGTCACTGGCAATTACATCACACACTCTGCATATAATAAAAACAGAGAAGGGTATAGATGTTCACGCACATTTAAAGCATAAATTAAAAATCGCACAGATACACACATACTATTAATTTTGCATGACTCGGTTATTTTTTTTATGAATTAAGGGAACAACTCAAGATCTCAAATGAAATAAAGGTCATCACTCCTAAACATGTCTTTTAAGAGGGATGAGCCGCTTCGAGGTCCTCCTTCAACTGTACAGAGCGACAGGCAAGCATTTTCACTCACATTCACACCGGCAGCCAGTTTAGAATCACAGGTTAACCTAACATACATGTTTTTGGACTGTGGGAGTAAACAGGAGCACCCAGAGAGAACTTATACAGGCACAGGGAGAACATGCAACCTCCACAGAAAGGAACAGGAAGACCCTGGCCGACTGGTGGATATAAACCGAGTGTCTTCTTGCTGTGAGGCAACCACTGTGCAGCCCGTGTATGAACTGAGAAACATTTTTTTTAAAGTGCTTTATTTTGGCAGTGCATTGACCTGTGTTTTATATGAAGAGAATTTGAATGTTTTATTGATGCGTCTAAAGGCACAGACAGTGCAGAACACTCTCACATGCTGCGCTCTACTGCAACTGTGGAGACATGCACACGCTTAAATATTCTCATACAACAGTAAAACACGATCATATTAATGCTTTCTGACATGAGTGAGTTTTGTCACAAATGCTGGTCCAACATTTTGAACTAAGCAGCAGTTTTACAGTTTGTTGGGATATGCAGTGTAATCACAAGACTCTTAGTGCAGAGGTACTTCTTACTACTTCTTATTTGAGTAAGAATCCCATTATAACAACAGTGTAACCATTTTCTGACGGCAGGAAAATGCATCGTGTCCCAAACCTGAACATCTTGGCATGACAATGAGCTCCCTGTATTTAAAAGGTCTACACAGTCACAGATTTCAAGATAATCACATTCTGGATGTGCAAATGTGCAGATGTGCTAAAGTGTCTTTATTGAACATGACAATATGGACCAAAATAGCTTCTGAATGTTTCCAGCACCTGCCACAAAGAACTAAAGTTAAATCCTTCCCAAATCAAAAACCCTGGATTAACGGAGATGTTCGCGCAGCACTGGCGGCACGGAGCACCGCCTTTGCCTCCGCGAACACATCGGACTACAAACACGCACATTACCAACTCCGGAAGACAATCAAAGCAGCCAAACGTGAGTACAGGGACAGGGTGGAGCAACAGTTTGACAACCCGCGGAGTATGTGGCAGGGACTAAACACGATCACAGACTTTAGAGGGAAAACCAGCACACCGCAGACCACGGCCTCTCTGTGTGAGGATCTAAACGTATTCTACGCTAGATTCGACACAGCGAACACCATGAGACCGGACAGTGTGCGCACCGCGGATGACGTCAGTGCGCACACTGTGTCTGTGGAGGATGTGCGGAGGTGCTTCAGGAAGGTGAACGCACGCAAAGCTACTGGTCCGGACGGGATTCCCAGCCGCGTCCTCAAGTCATGCGCGGCTCAGCTGGCTGGAGTGTTCACGCACATCTTCAACCTTTCCCTCTCTCTGTCTGTAGTCCCAGCCTGCTACAAAATGGCCACCATCGTCCCTGTACCCAAATCCTCCACCACCTCCTCATTGAACGACTGGCGACCTGTAGCCCTGACCCCCATCGTAAGCAAATGCTTCGAGAAGCTGGTCAGGGACTTCATCTGCTCTGCACTACCCGACTCACTGGACCCTCTACAGTTCGCATACCGCCACAACAGGTCCACTGATGATGCCATAGCCCTGACACTACACATTGCCCTGTCACACCTGGAGAAGAGAGACACGTATGTGAGAATGCTGTTTGTAGATTACAGCTCAGCATTCAATACCATAGTTCCCTCGAAGCTGGACAGGAAACTGCAGGATCTAGGACTGAGCAGCTCCCTCTGCAGCTGGATCCTTAGCTTCCTGTCTGACAGACGCCAAGTGGTCAGACTGGGCAGCATCACCTCATCCCCCGTCAAACTGAACACTGGTGCTCCACAGGGGTGTGTACTGAGCCCTCTCCTATACTCACTCTACACCTACGACTGCACGGCCACTAACAACTGCAACATCATTGTGAAGTTTGCGGACGACACTACAGTGGTGGGTCTTATCACCAACAGTGATGAGACAGCTTACAGGGAGGAGGTCAGCGCCCTGACCCACTGGTGTCAAGACAACCATCTCACCCTCAACGTCGCAAAGACAAAGGAGTTGATAGTGGACTTCCGGAGGTGCAGAGAAGTACACACCCCCATCACCATCAACGGCGCTGTATATAGTATATTATTTTATTCTATTCTGTACAGCTGTGTACTGTATTTATTCTTATTGTATTCTAATTTTTGCGTCATAACTTTTGCACTGTCCACTTCCTGCTGTGACAAAACAAATTTCCCACGTGTGGGACTAATAAAGGTTATCTTATCTTATCTTATCTTATCTTATCTTATCTTATCTTATCTTATATTTATTAGTTTCAGATGTAGCCATTCTTGTATTTTGCTTGTTTACATTATTGTATTTTGCACAACTCTGTTGCTTGTGAAGCTCGCACACAAGAATTTCACTCACATGTGCTGTACCAATGTACCTGCACATGTGATGTGACAATAAAAGTGATTTGATTTTGATTTGATAAAGCAGTTCTGAAGGCAAAAGGAGGTCCAGCCTGGTACTATATGAGATCATTTGAATCTAATGAAGTGGCCAGTGAGTGTAGTTTGGATGGATAATTTGCTGTCTGTCAAAATATGGTTCTGTTATGGCTCTTGTATCGTATTATATACATTATATACAAAATGTAAAGAAAAAAGCCATTTTCAATGGTATGAACATGATTTTGTTACATCACAATTTGTGACTTTGATTTTATTTTTAACATAATTTTATACATCTGGAGATCCATTTCAGCACCTGCTCCAGTAACATACATATGTTGAAGGCACTGAAACAGAACTTTGTTTCCAGTATTTACGGTTTGAACATAGAATTGAAGAGTGCGCACATAACACATTTCTAGTTTATAAAACTCTATCTTAAATCCACGATGGCAGGATTTTAAAGTTATAGTTTTGTCTTCATCTGCTCCCTCCCGGAGCTCAGTGGTGGTGAACGAGGGAAACTTTAACAGCCAGGTCATTTACCAGATTGCAGAGTAGCACTGGCCATTTTACTACCCTCTAAATCTATCTAGCTAGTGTGTGTGTGTGTGTGTCTACATGGGCGGTACGGGTCGGCATAATGCCCAGTCAGACTGCATCTTTGAAGGATAGATAGTAGCAATTCATTCTCCTCACTGTCCTAAATCAGAGGCAATGAACTACCCCCCCCCCCCCCCCCTCTCTCTCTCAGCTCTCAGTTTCTGTCTATGAAGTGTACCCTAAATAGCAACTTGAAAGCATGCTTCCACAAAAAAGGAGCAGAAATCAGGAATCAGCAACTAGAAGGAGAAAATCAGGGAGATATATAAAAAAAAAACAATGTGGAGCTTGCTATAAACAGAACCTTAGAGAAAGAATAAGAATATGCATGAATGTGTATGGTTAAAATAAAAAAAGGAAAGGCAGTGGAGTTCTCTTTAGTTCTGATATAACAAATTTCACAGCTAGCTAGCAATAGGCACATGGTGACACATTTTCTTTCCTACCCATGCATAGCTAGAGGAAAATGCAGGTAACACATCACAGTCATTTCAGCAGTAAAAGGATCTTCTCATTCATATTGGGCAGTGGTCTCCTGTATCTCAGTCGAGTAAAAAAGCAATTTATAAAAGATCTGCACCGTTTAATGTGCTTCTTCTACATTTAGTGTAGCAATTTGGTGGCAAGAGCTCACTGTTCTTTATTGTTTTTCAAGCAATTTCTGAATTGTTAAGGTGTGTACGTGTCTTTCTTGTGCACACCGACATGTCTGGTAGATTTTTCTTTTGACATTTAGAATACTTCCTAATCTCTTCAACGGAGGAAGAAAAAACATAATAGAGAGTGAGAGAAATGAATTACCCATGTTAGTGCAACCCCAACTCCAAACAAGATGTGAAGCTGTGTAAAATGTAAACTAAAAACAGAATGAAATGATTAGCATAAACACGAATTTATATAGATTTATAAACACCAATTGTATTCAGAATAGAATGAAGTAAACATATTAAATGTTTAAACTGAGACATTTTAGTCTTTCTTGAAAAATGTTTGCTCATTTTGAATGTTGACGTGGCAACAACAGGAGAAGTAAGTGGTACTAAAATGAAACAGCGAGAGGAACATTTGGTAACAGTTCACTAGCATGATACAAAAAAAACATCCTAGAAAGGCAGATTTTCTCAAAAGGTTCACCAATCTGGAAAACACTGTCAACAAATTGTGGAACAATTTCAGATTAATGTTCCTCAATGTACATTTGTCAATGTACATTTGTGAATGTATCATCATCTACAGGACATGATACCATCAGAAGATTCAGAACATCTGGAGAAATCTCTGTGCACAAGTGACAAGGTTGAAAATCAATATGGGATACCTCATACACAAATACAGATTGTTCTATCATGCCAAGAAGAAGAAGATGATCCAGAAACTCTGCTGTTGCCTCTGATCCTAAGCATTTAACCCTTTCGTGCATGAATTATGACAACCTCAATCTGCATTTTTTTCCTTAACATCTTTAGGTATGAAAAAAAAAAAAGAACTTCAAGAGTTTTTTTACATGTCCACTTAGGTGGACAATGTTTTGACTGGGTGGCAGTGTATGGGGTGACACATCAGTGTCCAATGTAGTGGTTTATGTGCAAGTATACCATCAACACTGACACAAATACAAGAAAACAGCCTTTGAATAGCTGTCCACTGTAGTGACCACAATGCGTGGAAGGGTTAAAATGGGCAGCGGCAAAGTTAAAAAATTTCAATATTAAGTTATTTTTGGAAAACATGGACACCGCATTCCTTGTGCTAAAAATAAGGACTATCTGGCTTTCTATTAGAGCTAAGTTTAAAAGGCTACATCTCTGATAGGTTCAAGGTTCTTTATTTGTCACATGCATAGTTATACAAGTATAACACACAGTGAAATGTAGCCTGACACGCTCCTCGACATGTGCAAAAATTGGGGGGGGGGGGGGGGGGGGGTGTAGAGGAAGATATATATATATATATATATATGTAGCCAAGTGAACTAATACTACGCATGGAAAGGGTTTAAAAAGAGGGAATTGTGTTTTTGCCTGTCTACCGGAGGTCTGTTGTAGGGTTGTCATGGTGATGACTAGACCTCGCGTTTTGGGGGTATACTGTCCCTTTAAGAGCCGCCGTAAGCCAGAGCACGCATGCACTCAAGTTTGTGTCACACTGAGCGCTGTGAGCGGGAGCACTGGAGAGTTAGAGACTGCAAAAGATTCTGTGGCTAGCTACACACGAGGTAAATGTGCTAAAAAGTGTAGCATACTGCAAAATATTGTCACCAGTGTTGTAGTAGACTGTAATTAGCTAAGTTTCTTTAGCAATGACTCCATGTTTGTGACCATTTCTGTACAGTTCTTAACGCGCGACGGGTGCATGTTTAATGGTCACATGCTGTGAAAGGGACTGAAGAGCGGGTTGGCGTGAGTAGTTACAGTGTCCTAACAGATTTCAAAGTTGTTAAGTTTATACTTTTACTCACTTTGCATAACTCTGTATGTTTCTGTTTGATTCAGAGGGGAGATCACTTGCTGTGTGATTCCTGCGTGTGTACTTGTCCTAGCACAGTAGCTGTGTGGAGAAACCGAAGTGAGTTCATGATGTTCTCCCATAGAAATGTATGTTTAAAAGAGAGTTTACAGTGCACTTTATTGCCAGTTGACCTGCGAAGTTGTGGGATGTAAACAATGTGTTTATTTGTTTTGTTTTCTCTTTTTTTGTTGTATTTGTTTCTTGACAGGTCACTACTGTTGTCTATACTGTTTGGATTTAACATGTACATATGATAGTTACTGTTGTCTCAGACCCTGAAAGGCAGTTTAGGCTGAGCCAGTGGAATAGTTAAATTTTGCCGTTTCACTCAAAACTACAGAATTAAAACTGTGCTCCTCCGAGTACAGTCGGAGAATAAAAAAGCCCACAAAAGAGTATTTCCTGTGTCCTGTCTCATTCCCCATGACCGGGCCACATATGTATATATATATATATAAAAAAAAAAAAAAACACCCAGCACGCCCCTGCGGGCGGTTTATCCTTCAAGCTCGGGTCCTCTACCAGAGGCCTGGGAGCTTGAGGGTCCTGCGCAGTATCTTAGCTGTTCCCAGGACTGCGCTCTTCTGGACAGAGATCTCCGATGTTGTTCCCGGGATCTGCTGGAGCCACTCGCCTATCTTGGGAGTCACCGCACCTAGTGCTCCGAGGATCGCAAGTTCGATTCCTGCCTGGGGCGTCTGTATCCAGTAAGGGTCCTAAGGCTAGACCCCCTATGCTAAGCAAGCCTACCGCAGACATGAGCGAGACAGATAAATATGAAGGCATGCCGGCTCGGACGTCGCCCGGATCAACAAGGTCCGCGTCAGGTGTTGAGGAACCAGGGCACCCTGGCGAAAAGTGGGCTACTGGAACAAGAAGGCATCGGTGGGCAAGAGACGAAAACAGGGCGTTGTTGGAATGCTACTACGCAAGTAACCCCGGCGGAAGGGGCTACATGAATAGGATATATATATATATATATATATATATATATATATATATATATATATATATATATATATATATATATATATATATATAGCACAAGTCACCATCAAGTGCGGGATCTACCAAGGAGATGCTCTGTCCCCACTGCTGTTCTGCATAGGCCTGAACCCCCTCAGTGAGATCATTAACAAGACTGGCTACGGATACCGACTACGGAACGGAGCAGTTGTCAGCCACCTCCTGTACATGGATGACATCAAGCTGTATGCCAAGAGTGAACGAGACATCGATTCACTGATCCACACTACCAGGCTATACAGCAATGACATTGGAATGTCGTTCGGACTGGAGAAGTGTAGTCGGATGGTAACAAAGAGAGGGAAGGTAGTCAGAACTGAGGGGATTGAACTACCAGAAGGCAACATTGCAGACATAGAGGACAGTTACAAGTACCTGGGGATCCCGCAGGCAAATGGGAACCATGAAGAGGCCGCTAGAAAGGCTGCAACCACCAAGTACCTGCAGAGGGTCAGGCAAGTCCTGAGGAGTCAGCTGAATGGTAAGAACAAGATCCGGGCCATCAACACGTACGCCCTGCCCGTGATCAGGTACCCTGCTGGGGTAATAGGCTGGCCAAAGGAGGAGATAGAAGCCACTGACATAAAGACAAGAAAGCTCCTTACCATGCATGGAGGGTTTCACCCCAAGTCCAGCACCCTGAGGCTGTACGCTAAGCGGAAGGAAGGGGGCCGGGGACTGGTGAGTGTCAGCACCACAGTCCAGGATGAGACAACGAACATCCAAGAATACATTGGGAAGATGGCCCCAACTGACCGAGTGCTCAGTGAATACCTCAGGCAGCAGAAACCCAAGAAAGAGGAGGGAGACGAGGAACCATCATGGAAGGACAGGCCCCTGCACGGTATGTACCACCGGCAGATAGAGGAGGTGGCTGATATCCAGAAATCCTACCAGTGGCTGGACAAAGCTGGACTGAAAGACAGCACAGAGGCACTAATCATGGCAGCACAAGAACAAGCTCTGAGTACAAGATCCATAGAGGCTGGGGTCTATCACACCAGGCAAGACCCCAGGTGCAGGCTGTGTAAAGATGCCCCAGAGACAATCCAGCACATAACAGCAGGGTGCAAGATGCTAGCAGGCAAGGCATACATGGAATGCCATAACCAAGTGGCCGGCGTAGTGTACAGGAACATCTGTGCCGAGTATAACCTGGAAGTCCCGAGGTCAAAATGGGAGATGCCCCCAAGGGTGGTGGAGAATGACCGAGCTAAGATCCTGTGGGACTTCCAGATACAGACGGACAAAATGGTGGTGGCTAACCAACCGGACATAGTGGTGGTACACAAACAGAAGAAGACGGCTGTAGTGATCGATGTAGCGGTTCCGAATGACAGCAACATCAGGAAGAAGGAACACGAGAAGCTCGAGAAATACCAAGGGCTCAGAGAAGAGCTCGAGAGGATGTGGAGGGTGAAGGTAATGGTGGTCCCCGTGGTAATCGGAGCACTAGGTGCGGTGACTCCCAAGCTAGGCGAGTGGCTCCAGCAGATCCCGGGAATAACATTGGAGATCTCTGTCCAGAAGAGCGCAGTCCTGGGAACAGCTAAGATACTGCGCAGGACCCTCAAGCTCCCAGGCCTCTGGTAGAGGACCCGAGCTTGAAGGATAAACCACCCGCAGGGGCGTGCTGGGTGTTTTTTTTATCTACATATAGTATATACACTGGGTGAATGTGCAGTAGTAGCAGCAAGCAGGTGAATTCTGTACATTAATATGAATAGATATCTGACTATTTTACAGGATAGACAATATAAACATATTTAAAATTAAAGGAATTTGAAATGTACATTGTGCCTTGGTTTAGAGTGTCTGGAAGAGAGTCCTGTCTCAGTCAATTATAGATGTGAGAGGGCGGGTGTGTGTGTTTAGGGCACGGATGGCTTGGGGATAGAAGCTCCTCTTGAGTCTCTCTGTCCTTGCCCGGAAGATGCGGAACCTTCTACCAGATTGCAGAAGTTGGAACAGTTTGTTGCCAGGATGGGACGGGTCTGTCAGGGTCCTGGGACTGGGCGACCCAGGATCCCTGAGCAGTTATGTATTATATTATTATTATTATTATTATTATTATTATTATATGTATTTTGGTATTGCTGCTGCTCTCCTCCATGATTGTAGATGTGAGTGTGTGTGTTTATGTCTGCGGGGATGCTTGGAGGATGGAGCTCAGCCACCTGCAGGCCTGAGGGGTGTGGCCCTGCGGAAGGACTGGCCACACCCGAAGCCACACACCTGCCGCTGATCAGGGCTCGTCGGGGGAGCTACTTAGGAGAGTCTTGGAGCTCCCACCGACGCGGGATCATTGCATGAGACTCCACGTTAGTCACCCTGTCTAAGCTAAGTCTGAAAGTGTATGCCTGCCATTCTGAGTGTCCTGACAGCTGCCGTTATTGTTTCCCGCAGGAAGAGCGTGGAGGGCACGGAGAGCAGCGAGCACCGGGGGGTGCTGACACGGGAGCAGAGAGCACACGGACTATTCACGGGAGACACGACACGGGAGTCTGGGAGAATACGGGGAGTTATTGTTACGTTGTTTTTCACCTTGTAAATAAACACTGCCTATACATAGAGCACCGCGCCTGGGTCCTCCTTCCCCACTCCTTCCACGGTGTGCCATACCGCACCGTGACAGGGTCCTTCAGTATCTGCGCTGCTCTAGTCCGGCATCTCCTGGTGTAGGTGTCCTGAAGCGGGGGGAGAGCAATCCTGCTCTCATAGTGTGGGGTTCATTAGTGCGTATAGAATTGGCGCTGCACATCTGGAAAACCACCACCAGTGCTGAACAGAATGTACACTTTGTAGAGCAACATATGTTCCCATCCAGATATAATTTTCAAGGACGGCCTTGTAATCCTATATTACAGCTATTACAACAACATAGCCTCATAGTAGAAGAGTCCAGGTGGGGAAATGGTCTGTCTGCAGTCCAGACCGTTCACATTGTTACATCTTGTGCAGCTACATCAGCACCAACTAAGGTCCTCCATCACAGTAATTTCATTTTTAAAGAAGTGACTTGCACAAGCAGTAAAGAAAAGGTGAAAACAAATGCAGTATTCATGCAAATGTGTCATTCTATAGATTTTAGAGGTTCCTGCCCTGCATTTGTATACTTTAATCTTTCAGTTGTTTAAGTCTTTATGTAAGGAAAATCTGTCCTCTCACATCTGCTTTCATTTATGAAATTTGGCTGAGTCCTCCACTTTTATCCTGTTTGTCATATCTGCTTTTCCACCCCGTCAAACTCAGTTTTGTCATCATTGTGATCCAAGAATCTTCTTGCCTGCTTTATCTGAACCAATCAGTGTATGTTTCACATTCTTTGAAGCTCATTGCTGTTCTATCGTTTTGTCTTTGAAACCATCACTCCCGCAACTTGCTTTCTTCTCAAGCCTCCAAAAGCTCCACAAGCACATGTAGACTTCAGGTATTCTTGGACACCACAGTGCCCAAGAATACCTGTTTGGTACACTGGACTACGGTGCTGCTGGATGAGATAAGTAATAAAATGTTAAAATCAGGAGCCTGAGCTGATGAAAGTTTCAGATATGATCCATCAAAATATAACACTGTATTTAAAGTCTAATTTGGGCCTTTTTGTATTTAGAATAAATATTAGAAAGATGCCTGACCTCAGGCATAATCTTGATGACAGTTAATACGCCCAAATGATTTTATTATTTTGTGATTTGAGATTGCCTTCTATTCAAGCGAAAGCAAGTTGAGCAGAAGCAAATGGATTGATGGAAATAGCTTTCTAGTGTAGAATTAAGAAAAAACAGAGCATTGTTTCTTGTTAGTTTCCAACATGTCTTGTTGCCATGTCAGCTGATTTAAAAAAAATTCATAAAGTTCCTCTTGAGCAATCCTTACAAAGGGTGGTCTGGGCAGGATTAAGTCCAAACACTTAATTAAGAACCACTCAGAATAAACAGCGACTCAGATATAACTTCCCTCAAATCTTGGCACAAATATGCTGGTTTGGTGCCAGGACATTACCAAACACGAGCAGACACATAAAGACAGATTTGTGCATGGGGAAAACTGAAATTGCTCACTCCTGCCTTTGTGAATACAGGAAAAGAACCTCAAGTCTCTAAAGAACATCAGAGACTTCATGCAAGTTTGAATGAACAAGCTCCATAGACCTGCACTGAAAACATGATTTCTCTGTCAGTAGAATATACCCCTCTTGCTTACTTTCCTTCCTTTCTCTTTTCATTGACTCAATTGGTTTCCTCTTTTTTTTCACCCCCACCCTGGAGTCTTTAATTACCGTATTTCCCGGACTACAAAGCGCACCTGAATATTAGCCGCACAAGCTAAAATCAGGGGAAAATCCTGTTTTGTACATACATTAGCCGCACCTGACTAAAAGCCGCAGGTGTTTCAATATTGACTTATCATATGTAAGAGAATATGCACAAAGCGAATTGTCAGGAAAGAGATGGCTGTTTGGAGACACACCCCTTTTATTAATATTTTGAAAAACAAGTTATGGGTACATATTTGCACATGTGCTGTGCTTCATAAATGAGTAACAAATGTAGTACATAACAGTAACCTACAGCACACCAGAAAAATAGATTCGGACTACCTTTTAGGCTCAGGTGCAGTGACACGGCTTTAACAAGAAGAAAATTCAGTCATTCACCACCATCTTCCTGCCCACTAAAACCACCAAAGTCCTCTTCTCCAGTGTCGGAAACGAACAGGCTCAGGATGGCTTCGTCATCCACTCTCAGCTTCTTTCCTTCGTTGTCACTTTCAAAACCAAAGATAATCCTCATTGTCATTGTCAGTGTCGGAGTCGAACACCCTCTGAAGGGCCGTGGCGGTGTCCTCCTCTTCATCATGCAGCAGTCCAGCCCTTCGAAATCCGTTGGTGATCGTGGATGTTTGCACACTTTTCCACGCTGTCAGAATCCACCGGTAGAGTTGAGCACAACGTGCTTTTCGCAAGTTTATCGCCGCTCATCATCCACGACTCCCGCTGAACGCGTAGCGCTACTTTGAAGTTTGTTTTTCGGGCTACTTGTACGGCACTATGTTGCCTGGCGGATGGACATGTGACCAACATACCACTCTTGAACCCCGATCCTTCCGCCAGGCAACGTAGTGCCGTACAACAGCGGAACAAACAAAACAAATCGTCTTACGATATGACAAAAATCATGGACAATCCATAGAAAAGCCGCACCTGACTAAAAGCCGCAGGATTCAAAGCTTGTGCAAAAAGTAGCGGCTTATAGCCCGACAATTACGGTAAGTTATCAACTCTGCTATTCTGTCTGAATTTAAATGTGTTTAGTGAAATTAACTGGTAATAGACCTCTTAAATTCTGAATTGAAGTATGTTAATCTGTGTTAATATTATTACTTCTTTCTACTTATTATTACTTAATTCACATTTTCCTCTTTTTCTTTTGCTTCATCCTTTTTCCTCCACTCTATTCTTTGTTTTGCCAGTTTTGGCATTTTGAATTACAGGAAGCATTATTACTCTCTGGGTACTCCGGCTTCCTCCCACAGTCCAAATACTTGCAGTTAGTGGAGATAGGTTAATTGGTGATTCCAGTTTACAAAAATAGTCATTTAAAGGCACTTTATATTGTAAGGTAAAGACCCTGTGCTATTCAAAGGAAGCCCTAACAACCACCCATGGCCCTTTGAGGAAGCGCTTGGTGACAGTGGGGAGGAAAAACTCCCTTTAAACATTAAGAAAACTCTTAGCAGAACCAGGTTTATATGAGCTAGCTAGTTATTTTAAAGCGCTGTGTAGAACTTTCTGAGAGGAGTCACTAATTTGCTTTACTGGCTGAGATTGAAGGAGGGTTGACAAGCAGAAGTGGTTGCAAGTTGAATATCGAGACAGAGACCTACCTGCTCGACAGTAGTTAGGGGCTGGTAATGGATCCACTCTTTTGCCACATAGGACAACACTGTAAACAGGGAGACAAGGACATTAACATCAAAGTTCTAAAGGAATGTAGAAGAGCGATAAGAGCCCCTGATTATCGTTCAAATACTGCAGACAATCTGGTGGACACTGGTTGGCAAAGTACAGGCAGCTGATGAGGCTAATGAGAAACTGATCGTCTGGACAAAGAGTGGAAGACTCCAGCCTGAGGCGGGTTCACACCTGCCCGAGCCAACCTGGATTTAAAAGGTGTTTAAAGCAAAGCGGTGGTGCTGATGGTGAAAATACTGGAATTATTCTTATTTAAAGAATTATTTCCTTATAATTTTGAGTCTTTCCTTAATTTGCAAGTGAGGAAGGGAACCAAGGTAAATCCAGAGATCTGGGGTGGTGGAGAGTTAGGAAGCAGGTAAGTTGTATTTTATTTTGCTTGTGCTCGTTGCTAGTTCTGTTTTTTTAATCGATTCCCCAGGTTTTTTAAAAATATATTTATTAATTTTTTCAGTTTTTAGTGTTCTGATATCCAAACCACATAGTGTAATAGAATTCTGTTTAAATGTTGCAGATTATCATTGTTGACTGACAGTGTCTGTAACTGCATTTGGATTCCCATTCATTAATCTTTTCAGTCCCCTCACTGATCCCACTGGGCATTTAACTCTTCATCAAATCCTCCCCCTCACTAGTTTTTTCTGTTCTGTGCAGCAGTGTCTCTTGTTCCTCTTGCTCAGTGAGTATACAAAGTGCTTTGAAAACTTTCAGTTCCTTGAACCTCAAGAATAATCCCCCAGTATGCACTGTTTAGGTGGAACAAGATAGTCACAAAAATAGTTTTTGGTGGTAAAGCTACCGATACTAGAGACAATAAGCATGGGATACACTGAGTTTTATGTATATTAGCCATGTGATGCCTTTTGAATGTCCAAAATCCTCACGAAGGATTGCCTTTTTAGTTGTTTAAGGAAAATCCATAATGACCAACAACTCCTCTTTGTTAAAAAAACAAAACAAAAAAATCTTTAAACCAATTTGCAACTTTAATGTTAGAATAAAGACTAGGGGCTGAACAGGGTCGGAGAGAAAAATCATCTGTCAGTGGAGATTCAACAGCCAGTGTGCATGACGGCACCTAAATCCTTGCAACTCATAATGGCTTCTCAGGAACAGAGTGTTCAATAAGCTTTACTGAATCACATCCTCTGTGTTTCTCTACCTCAAGGCCATGATTGCTTTTTTTAACCTACAGCTTTAGTTTTAATACAGCTTTTCAAAAGATGTGTTAATCAGTATTCTTAAGACATAAAGATTCCCCCCAATGAAAAAAAAAATAGCTTGTAAATATTGCATTCTAACAGTAAATGCAAATTCTACATGATCTTACATATATCTGCACACTTCACTAGCCAACAGAACATCCCACTAATAAATATTACCATGATCAATCTTTTAGTGTATTTAACAGAGAAAATATTCTAGTCATTCAAACAACTAATAAATCTTCTTTGGACAGGAAATATAAACTCTGAATCCTAATAAAGGACACACGCCAGGTGAAAAGATGTTGCTAGGCAGCTGTAAGGTAACAAAGCTCTAAGAGATAGCCGAGACAGATATATGTAATGGACTTTATTTTATAAAGTCCTTGAAGCTGTATTTATTTGCCTTTCAGCAGGGTATCAGTAAAATGACATCTCTGTCAATGTGATGTCTTTACTAGTCAATAAAAGTTCACTTCGATTCAGTTTTGGAAAAGGCACTTTAGGTTATACAGTAAAAAACCTCGCAATATGAGAGAGAACGCAGTGGCTATTGGGTTGCCCGCTGGACAGCTCAGCACATAAATGTGCTGGAGAGGAGAAGTGTTCTCCTCACTCTCAGAAAGAGGACAGACAACACAGTTACAGCAGTTTACAATCAAGCAGGGTTTGGCTAGCTTCTCCTCTCTTCTGTGAGCCAATCCCAAGGATCACCAGCTCTTCAATGGAAAACCGTGTGAGCTTCTACTTCAGCAAAAGCAGCTGTCTGGGTTGTTTGTTTGCACTGTGGTGTACTGGGATATTAGGGCGTACTGTCTCCTCTTGGGGTATGCTAAAGAGTTACCCCCTCCTGACATAATAGCGAACGTATGGTTACTTGGTAACTTTGGTTCTCTGAGTGAAAAATGATGTTTCAAGATTAAAAACACCTAGAGATATGTTCTGATTAAATTAATACCAGCACATCTGCTTTATAGGTAAGTCGTGTGGCATGGCCAAGCAAGTGAAAGTATCCACACACCCTGACTAGCAGGGGATCATGCCGATACATATGAAATATTTAACGGAGCGGAGAGATCACTTAACAAACCGTATGCTTCTGTTTATGCTCACATAAAAAGGGGTATTTAAAACTTTATTTGACTTTTCTTTCACACATAATGGTGAGAGACAATTATCAGAAAAAAAGTTGTTGATAGTGTTTCTGCTTTTGAGGGATCTATTACAACAATTTAAAACAAAAATAAATATAGATTTCAAGCCTAGCAGGAATAAATGCATGGACTAGTTTTTCAGCATCACTTTGCAAGATGTTGCTATAAGTGACTAAACACCACATACACAGTATTACACCACAGTTGATGGACACTCCCTTTCCCTTTTACAAAGCAACTTCTATATTACTTCCGAGACCCACTTCTAGCCATCTCTGCACTTTATTTAAGCAGAGCGTAAAGTAACTCACTACCCTTCTAAATTGTCCCTGATAAAATGATCTCTTTTCTCTGGTTTCATTTCCTGCATGCCATTCACTCCCACTGTGAACATTTTCACTGTACCTGTCTACTGAATGCATGCATGCATGCCTTTGCATGTTGCACATCTAGGTGTGTGTGTGTCTGTGCTGGTATAACACACCAGTCACTGTCTGATGCATCTTTACCCTGGCTCAAAATCAAAAACACTTGTACTGTATCCACCCAGGGACCGAGGCAGACAGCAGTAGACTGGCAGCAGCAGACACACAAAGAAAGGAAGAAAGGAACAACAAAATGAGAGCTGAAAAGAAGAAGGAAGAACAGATGCAGAGATGAAAACACAAAATGAAAGCAAGATGCTTGTAAAAGGAGTTGAGGGAAAGAAAGAAAATAAAATAACACAGATGTTTTAAAGAAAGGATGAGAGATAGTGAAAAAAGGAGAAAAGATAAAAAATTCAGTAGAATAGGTAGAGGAAAAAAGAGAAAATGGGAGATTCAAAGCAGAAGCAAAGTAAATGTCACCAAAAACAGAGAAAGAGAGACTCAACCTAAGAGGTGAGGCTTAGTCATGTTGGCTTTGTACAACATCCCCACTGTGCTGCTTCCTCTCATACCCTCACATTGTTGGTCAAATGGATTTGACTATGCATGTGTGTCCACTGTGAGCTTTGTCTTTCTTTGCTTTTTGAATTTTGTCCACACTTGGTCAGGCAAACTGGTGTGTTTGACATCAAAAGATGGCATCTGAAGCAAAAATGTCAGTCCAACTTTTTAAAAGAGAAATGTATTTAGTTAATCTTTAAAATGAAAGTAGTTAGGCAGATAAGATGGTGTGTGACAGCAGTTGCTGTAGCTCAAAAGACATCGGCGACTACCAACAAACAACCAGGTAGTCCGAGTCCTGGCAACACCATTAACATATACACCAATGTATCATTTGTGTATGTATGTGTGTGTATGATAAAAGATGCATGATTGTGTGTTTAAACAGATGGATGTGTGCTTTCCAGACAAAAGATTAAGTCAGATTTGAATGAATTTCAGTTTTCCAATGCTGATGTGATTCTCCTGATGTTTAATGTAATCAAAAACTACATTTTTATTATGGAGAGGTCTTGAACCACCCGTAATTTGTACAATTCTACTGAGCTTGAATGTCGATATTAGGACTAGGATTCAACTTAATTGTCATTACACATGTATAAATACAGGGTAACGAAATACATTAAATACAGATATTTGGTATGACCACCTTCATTCTTCAACACAGCCTGAACTCTTCTTGAAGGAGATTCAAAGCTCTGTCTGCCTTTTGTTTTGCTCTCTATTAAGATCTTCCATTGTGTGTGTGTGTGCGTGTGTGTGTGTATTTTTAAATTCAGGTAATATTTTACTACATTGTGTTTGGGATCACTGTCATGCTAAAAAATTAAGCTGTTGGCAATCAGACGCTTTTCCAGATGGTACTGGACGATGGACCAAAATCTGAAATCTGGAACTTTTCTGCATCATCAATTGTGACAAGATCCCAGCATCAATAGGTAATACCATGACAGAGAATCCCCCATGCTACAGACAATGTTAGACATTCGTTGTTATACCTCTCTCCAGACCTCCTCCTCTATACCAAGTGACGACAGTTTGAATGAAAAATTTCAAATTTGAATTTAGCGCTGCATATCCAATCTGTGCCACGGATTTGCAATCCATTTCTTGTGTTAACTGGCATATCTCATCCTTTCTTCCTGTTTCCTTTCTTTACTAATGGCTTCTTGACAGCCACCTTCCACTGAGACCATTTGTAATATGGTTTTGGCCAGATGCATGTCTCAGGTCCTGTGCCAGGTCTTTGCTGGACATTTTCCTATTTCTTAAGTGCATGACTTTCAGATACTGTTCATCTTCTGTAGTTCAGGTCTTCAAGTCATTTCTTCCATTTGTTCAGTTTCCTTAATTTCTTTTAAGCACACACTGTAAACCACTCCAAGATATGCCAAGTTTTTAGCTAATAGCTAATAGCTTTTTAGTTAATAGCTAATAGCTCTTTAGGAATCACCTCATTGCTGAAAAATATACATCTTTGGTATTTTTCATAAATTCAGCTTAAGAAATGGAAGCTATGTGTTTTATTTTTTGGTGATAGGTGCTATCAACAAAGTGCCAAAAGGTCAAATTTAAAATAGCTAAATTGTTTTTAGGTATATACACAACACTCATTCATCCCTTGACATCCCTTCTATTATGTTTGAATTATGTCAAACATAAAAAGGAAGAAACATAGATTTATTGCACTTTTGGACATACAGTATTTCTCTGTGGATGGTGAGCTTTATACAAACACAAGCAGCTTTTTATAAAATTTGCTAGCTTAATATGAACTATATTATGTAGAGGAAAAATATCCCATTTGCCAAATTCCTCATATCTACCCAACGCACACAATCACAGCTCCACTGTTTCATATGCCCGGGCAGAATGTCCACATGTTCAAATAAGTAATTACATTCCCAAAAAAGAACAGTATAGGATTTATTTGTGTCCTTCTTCCTGTCCCCCTTCTCTCTTTCTCTATCCCCCAGTCATCTAATTTTACATTTTTCTAATTAATTCTCTTGATTCATTAGGAATGGGGAAGAGGAGAGAAAAAATGAGTGGGAGAGTGAGGGATGAGAGAGAGGAGTGGAGCATCTTGCCATCTGCAATTCTCCCCTGCAGGGCAAAATGATGAGTCTGTTTCTTCAAACTGCAGCGAAAATACTTGGCGCACTGAAATAATAAAGAGGGGAAACCAAAACAAGACCAATCAAAGCAGAAAAACAACTAGAGTAAGCTCTGCTCAAGGCAGCCTGACCCACCGCTGCTTCCCCTCTAACCCCTACTGTTTGTCTCCTACCTCCTTGTGATATGTTTCACTCCCCCACCCACCACCACCCACCCCCAATCCATCCACAACATTTTGCATTTATGTCGTGTTTTAGTTTGAAATTGGTTCTGACAGCACCGGAAACACAATTGTTCAGACAAAGGCTGGAATAAAAGGAGAGACACGGGGAGACATGGTGGGATGGACAGAAACGGAGAGTAGACTGAGAGAGGGAGATGTTAAGAGAAGAGGAAAAAAAGCATTAAAGATTCAAAATGTGAGACAGAGAAAAAAACTATGGTGACAGAGAGGGAGCTCTCTATATAGCTCCCTGCATCCTGGATTTTCACAATGTTTAAAGAGAAATTTCACATTTAGCGGTGAAGTTACTTGCTTGGCGACTTGGTGTTTGCAAACATCACATCCCAAGCTCTTTATACTCTGTGCTGTTATTTGTGTACATGTGGAAATGGGGTCGATAAACACTGCTACTTTTTTTTAAACTTTTTTTTTTAATTGTTTGAGACAAAAAGAGAGAGATTTTATCTTGTTTACTGTCGAATCCTCTTTTGATTGAATTTCACTTCAATACCTTCGATTTAACCAGGAAATTCAAATATATACATGAGGAAAAATAGTGTTTCTGATTCATATGAATTGTTAATCCAAAATATGAATTTATCCCACATTCAGAATACACTGCATTCATGAGATTTTGTGGCCTCGTGGAATTAGTGATTTTGTAGTTAGCAAAGATATTAATTGAGGCTAAATATTTAAACCTTATCTTGAGTAGGTCCCTTATCCTGTCTGGCACCAGTACTTTGACAGGGGACCCTTTGGGTTTTTGCAAATTGTAGGGTGGAGCATTTGTTGACCGGGCTTGTCTGGCACATGTGAAGTCACTGTCATCAGTGAGTGCTCTTCCCATCAGCAGTGAGTGGGTGGCAGAGGGGCAGGGAGGGCAGCTGGGGTTCTCGGTCTGCTTGTCTGGGTGCTGCATTTCAATGTTACATCTACATTAATGCCAGGATACAGATTTTCCCAGCACAGCATTACATTGTAAAAAGAAGAATAATGCAATTTACTTCTCTTGCTTTTAATGTAATTTCTAAATAGTATAATGCTGCTGCAGCTTTTAACTATCAGTACTTTTAAATTGATTTCTCTTACTTCTGAAAGTAGAAAACAGAGCTTTGCGGAAATCCTTTATGGAAAGTTTACAAGGGAAGTAACACATACTTTATTTATCCTTGATTTGAGAAATTCATTTAATTTTATTTAGAAATTTATTAAAAGTAAATAAACTAATAAAAAAGAAATTTCTTGAAAGTGTAGCAGGAACTAAAAATTATTATACTCTTAAGTATGTGGCAAATTTATTATGTAAAGTATGTTTTATTGGACGGGGATTTATAAGTTGTTGTTACTATCTGTTGCAGAGCAAAACTGGAGTGATTCCACCTCCAAAGAGGAATTAAAGGAAAAGAATTAAATCCAAAGATATCTCCTTTTATGTTGGTCAAGTACAGCATTGCCAAAGCAAACAAAAAGTTACTTTCTAAACATACTATTTAGAGAGGATTTACTTCTCATGGGCACATCGTTTTTATTTTAGAGTTACTGGAATAATTATTTGATTCTTTGCTGAATTTGTAAGTTTGCTCACTTCCAAAGAAATGAACAGTCACTATTTCATATGGTAGCTTCATTTTAACCTCCTAGGACCAGAGATGGGCAATAACGTGTTACAAGTAACAGTTACACTAACGTGGCGTTACTGTTATCCGATTACTTTTTTCAAGTAACGACTAAAGTAAGGGATTACTATTGCAAAAAAAGGTCATTAGATTACTGTTACTTTCCCGTAAGGACGCTGCATTACTAAAACCGGGATTTTTTGTGTCTCATGACAGTGACGTAAGCGAGTGCGACGTTCGTGGCAACAGCTGTGTGCAGATCAACAATGGATAATATATCGAGTGCAGGGGAGAGTACGAGCGTGCAGCGTTTAAAGCGTGGAAGTACTGACCTTACTTTGAGTTTGATTCCGTAAAAAGTGACAAAAAAATTTGCGTTCACTGTTCACTGCGTGGGAAGAAAACTTCTTTTTACAGCGAAAAAAACCCCTAAACTTCCGAGCCAGCACCAAGTACGCTACCACTGGAATGTGAAATTCACAGAGAAACTCACGAATTCTTCCACTGACCGCTGCGGCACACCTGCACCAGGGCAAACCTCCGCCTGCCCAACTCCTGCTATACAGGTGAAAATAGAGCAACAGGACCGCTGAGTCTTTGATTTTAGTTATTTTCTGCTGTGTTTTACTTGCATCTATTTGAAAGAGTGAGTGTTAACACAAAAAACTATTTTAACCCTCTGATGCATGAATTATGAAAGCCTTGGTCAAGATTTTTTTCTTAAGTGCTTTTATTCTTCTCAGGACATGAAAAAAAATGTTTAACTCTTTTTTTTTCAAAAATATGTTTTTTTATAAAGTTAAAAACTTGTCCACTCCAGTGGACTACATGCGCCTGAGCACTTAGCATGAAATACTGTGAATTTACTGTAAAAATTAATTACCTTGTGTTCTATTGTAAATATACAAACACTTGTTTGCTTGTATCCTTTGAAAAACATCTCAGCAATTTTTTTGGAACTTTCAACTCATAAGGCCCCAATGTTTAGACGTAAATAACAAAACCAATCAACAGTCCTAGCTATGAATCCTACACCTGAATATGGCAAACTATCTCCAACAAGAGAAACATTTTTGAGTCTACACAGTTCTATAACGATGCAGGACAGTATTACCAAGCCCTTAGTAGCATGCTGGAAGAAAACACAAACTGACATCTTAGTCTCTGCATCTCCAAACAGTTCTATGTTCATCACACCTAGGCTGTGCGAAAGTTTGCAACGCATCCAGGGCACAATGGCACACAGCATTGCATGCAGATGTATTTGGTCTTCCGTGTGCACACAACATCATGGCACCTGTTTGCATTTTTCACCTCGGTCAGTTGGGGCCAGTGATATCCTGTGGCAAACCTGACCTCACAGGCTACTTTGGTGACTGCTCTCCACTTCACGGGTTGTGGGGTCCCACTGGGTCTTCCTCTTTTGCATTGCTGGAGGGAGAATCTCTTCTCTTGTTACTGACAGTTCTTTCCCATACAAGTTGGTGTTGTATGTTATATTATCAATTAGATCTGCTGGAAACAGATGTCTGAAGAAATCTATGGGATCCTTCCCCTCCACATTCAATTTCCACTCTCCTAGAAAAGGAGGCAAGTCTCCAACCAAGTCATTGTCTTGGACTTTCCAAATATTTTTGCGGGCTTGAGTATGGTCAGGTGCCATGTACCCATCTCCCACAGCTCCCTGATCATACTGACCTTCCTCTTCATCCTGCCCCTCATCGTTCTCACTTTCTGCATCCTGACTGTCTGTGTCTTCATCATCCGTAGTTCCTATGTCTCTGTTCTGCTCTGGCAGCCACTCTCATCATCACTGGACTTATCACTGAACTCCTCATCACTGCACTCATCAATGAAATCATCATCACTGGAGCTGGATGGAATTTCCTGGACTATTCTGTACGCTGCCTTATTCTTTGCTGCATTTGAAGTCTACAAAATATGATAAAATAATTATTATAGTAACTCAAACTACAGCTGATCTGCACAGAAATATATATTTTAAATGAGTAGCTTATAAATGTAACAATTATATGCTTAATTATAACCAAAACAGTCCCAAAAAACAGTGAGACAATTTATGACTTATGTTAAAAAAATATAGTGGGTAATGCATGATGTCCACTACAGTGGACACATGGTTAATCGTAGTTTTCTACATATTAGACATAACAATTTCTTATTCCAAACAGATAATATCCTTCCCTAGATGTTACTGCATATCATCATATTTTTTTTACCTGTTGGGCTCTTTTAGCATAGAAGGATTGACAGGATATGCCAGCAGTGGTCGGCAGGGGTGACAGTTTGTCTGCCATCTTTGATTCAGAGGAAATTTACTTGCAGTTGCACTAACTGAACACTGAATTGACCTCAATGGAGCATGGCAGCAGAGAGCACTCTAGAGGCTAATATGCAGTTCCACCATAGAAACCAATGCATTAAAGAGATATGTACGTTTTAGTAGCTGTCCACTCCAGTGACCACTATGCATCAGAGGGTTAATTTATGTGCTGGAATGTGCAGAAAATAGGTTTAAATGTTAAACAAATTTCTTCCAGTTAGAGAATGTTGCATATAATTAAATTTTTGCTTGATGCATAAAGTTAAAAGATTAAAACTAATAAAACAAGTTTTAAAAAGAGAATTTTTCATTTGATTACATTTTGTATGATGGATTATACAGAAAAGTAGAATTGGGCTGAAAGATCTATTCCTTTATTACCTATTCAGGTACCTAACTAATTACTTTTGAAAATAAGTCATCAGTAAAGTCACGGGATTACTTGCGGGGGGGGGGAGTAATCAGTAGCCATTTACACAAACACTGCTGATCTATGATACATTCTTGAATAAGTCAGAAGTTCGAATTTCCCAGTTCCGAGTCAGAAACTGAATCTCGGCCACTCCCTTAACTTGAATTACCCAGTTGGATAGTCAGAGCAGCACCAGCAACCCAGTTAGTAAGTGATACTCAAGTAACTTTACCTGACTCAGAACAAAATCTCTTTTTCTGGAATGCGCTAATTCAGGAGTGATATCATTCTTGAGTTCCGACATCAAAGCTCCAAGGTATCAGGAATGCCGAAAGAGGACACCAACGTTGGCTGGGGTTCATCAGCTGCACTCTCTCTAGAGATATAAACATATAAACCATATTTCACAATGGTAAGCAAAGCATCGATGGGTGTTTGTCTCAATAAATTTAAACATGTAGCAGTTTCAGACTCAATTTGTTCCTTTCCAACCTTTCTGCACGCACATGGAAAACTAAAGAGCTGCCAAAGGACACGAGGGGCAGGATTGTAGCCCTGTACAAAGCTGGAATGAGCTACAAGACCATAACCAAGAAGCTTGGTGAGAAGGTAACAACTGTTGGTCTGATTATTTAGAAATAGAAGATATAATAAATGATCACACTCAGTCTATGCTTCCCGTTGGATCTGCTTAATGGGGTGAGGATGATGAGCAAGGTGATAGATTAGACCAAACTATACTGGAGGGTCTACTGCTCAGCAAAGGACATGTACAGGTCTGTCATAAGTTTGCTAGTGAACATCTAAATGATTCAGAGAAGGTTTGGGAGAAAGTGCTGTGGTCAGATAAAACCAAAATCAAGGTCTTTGGCATCAACTAGACTCTCTGCGTTTGGAGGAAGAGAAATGCTGAGCATGACCCAAAGAACAGCATCCCCACAGTCACAGTTTGTGATATTCCTCTAACACTTGTGCTGATACATAAACTGATGTTACCTAAAACAGAATGCCAAGTAGAGCTGGCTAAAATTTTATCTTTGCTGTGAAACAGCTGACAAGAATCTGAAGCCGTGGTCATGTATTGAGACATTCAAATACTGACTGGAATACTTGTGTTATTTGTCGCTGCAATGGATGCAAACTGCATTTCGTTGCCCTGTACCTGTGCATGTGCAATGACAATAAAGTTGAATTCTATTCTATTCTAATTTTATTCTAAGGTTAGAGGCCTAATTAAAAGCAAACTTTGGAGAAGCACCAACAGAAGGCTGGGCTTTCCATGGCTATATGCGCCCGCTGCTCTCCTGCTGAGACATCTCCAGGTCAATTAAGAAAACCCATACAAATGCAGGCCTGATTCGACTCAGCTGGTGCTGACAGCAGCTCTTGTGTACACTCACTGCCCTTGAGACTTCTTGTACACGCCACAACACAGCCTGTATGCAAACAAATATTCCATAGGCAGCCTGGGAGCTTCAGGTCTCGTCATATTTGTTCTTATAACAGAGTCAGACAGTAAAAGTAAAACTACTTGTTATCCTGTTAGTTTATCAGCCTGTGGGTATAATTCCAAATAGTAGGATGATGTTTCTCTTGATTTACTTGGTTTACACTCCAAACATCAGCTGTACATAAAAGTAGGGATTTTTAGGGAAGGGGGGACTTTATGGAGGTATTTTATGAAGTTGTTTCCACTGCTGTGATCCTGCCGCTATAAACACACCATAAGACTTTTTGCAATTTGGAGGACCAAGACCAAGAAATTTAACCTTCACAATCTGCAGTAAATGTTTTTAATCTGTGCAGAAACAGAACAGCTTCAGCTATAACAATGGGGAATACGCACAAGAATATTGGAAATGCTGCATTTATGCTTGACCTCAAAACATAAAAGTGCACTGAATAATTTGGTTTGTTTGGTGTTATTATTAAAACAGTGTAAACACCTCAATGTAAATTTGGATTTATGAATGTCTTTATTATTTATTTGTTTATTTTTAGTTTGTTTACTTAGCTGGGGTAATAAACAATATATATACTTTAGGCCAGCGGCCCCCAACACGCGGGCCAGGGACCGGTACCGGTCAGTGAGTCGTTTAGTACTGGGACACGAAAGTCGAGGCTCGGGTGTGAAATTTTTGGTTTTTATGGTTTTTATTGCTTTTGAGCGTTATTTTTTTTAAATCATTTTTATCTTTAATTTAGTTTCCCTGGGTCTTTTCCCATGTGTTATGAATAAATCTTTTTTTTTTTTTTTTTGTAACGGTACTGGTTTTATTTTGTTGTATTTATCCACCACTCCATGTCTACAACCGGTCCGTGGTGCAAAAAAGGTTGGGGACCGCAGCTTTAGGCCCATCAATCATGGCTGTCCCATCACAAATATAATTTTCAAAAGGAATGTAATGGTGTTGTAAAAGTGCATATGGTGGTTAATAAAATGGTTAATAAAGATTTTGATTACCTGGTGAACTCTCTGCTGACAGTGGTGTCAGAATCTAATTTGTGTTCAAAGCTGACAAGATGGGCTGTGGGAACCAGAGGACTCCCACTGGTAACCGGCTGACCTGCAGCAGTGGAGATGTTGCTGAGACATGGCATCATTGAAGTATTACTCATTATAGTCACAAAGAAGCAGAGAGGTTGCTAGACAAGACACAAGGGAACAGTGATGAGCGAGACAGCAGTAGACTCAGTGGTGGTGGGCATTACCGAGAGACGCAGTGAGACAGTTACAATAATGTTAAGCACAAACACGAGCATATTAAAACACAATGATGTGCAGAAGTGAACCATTATTCTGTATTCTTCTCCCCAAACTATTTACTGAGTGTTCCTTTTACAAGGTGTGATGTTTTTCAAATGCCCCTCTCTATTAAAATGCTTCTCCTCATCACCATTTTGAAATTCATTTGTGTGAGTGTGGGTGTGTGTGTGTGATGAGTACTGACAGCAATGACAGTGGGCCCTAACACGATAATAGCTTTCTGTATAAGCAGGGGAGTAACCATCTGCAAGCTTCAGCTTTTTCGAAACATTTGCTGCTTAAGATGCAGAAAGCCTTTGTCTTTAGGAAGGTCAGCACTCTCTGCCTCTCCCATCTCTCTCTTAGCTAACTAATATGACTGTTCTCAGTGTTTGGTGATATAAAAAAAACTAGGATTGTAGGTGTTAGGAATGAATCAAGGCCAGTGACGGTGAATGGAGGTGAAAAGTGAAATAAAGGGGGAAAAAAAATCAAGGTCACAACTTAGGAGAGCGGAAGATTGCAAATCGCTAAAGAAGGACAAAAAGAGAGAGGCAGAGAGAGAGAGAGAGATAATGTCTAAAGCTTGGTGTTCAGTGCAGTCTTTTCACATCATGGATGCAGGGATATATGTTCACAGATGATGTCCCATCATTGGCTGCTAGTGGGAACACTGACCTGGAAAACATGATCAGTCTGACCAGGCTTTAACTCCCAGCTGAGTACTCTGAATGATGCAAGTGTATGCACGCATGTTTTCTGTGTTTTCTTTCTTTTCTTTTCTTTTTTTAAAAAATATATATAGTTCTACTGCAAGGCTTGTTTTTCCAGATAAAAATCCAACACTCCGTCTTTCCATTAAGTATGAATGTGATTCTTTGTAGCCCCGTGATGGACCAGTTTCTCGCCTCAATGAGCACCTGACAGTAAACATAAAACATATGTTTCTGTCTTTCTCGTGTCTTTCTCTCCCCCCCCCCCCCCCGGTTCTCTCTCCAGGCTGTTGCAAGTTTCATGTGAGTTTGTATCACACACAAACTCTGTCCATACCTCTCTAGCAATGGCCTCGCACAGATGGCTGATTATCACAGAAAGAATAGGTTAGAAATGTGGAGAAGGAAGAAAGGGATTGGTGAGTAGAAAAAAAATCATTAGTATGAAAGAGCGGGACTGTGGTTTGCCTCTAGTGATTGCTTGTTTGCCAGTGGCTGCACTCATGCTGCTTTTTTCCCTCCATTTTGGTATGTTTTTTATGCCTGTTTGTTCTGTTTTGGTCGTGGAAGCTGAGTACCTCGAGCATTCATCACAAAATGGTGATGAAGATGCCATTACTAAGGAAGTTTACTCAAAAATATAATGAATATACCTCACATTTTAACACCTGAAGTTTATTTTTACTTCTTCTTTTCTCCTTACAATGAAATAATTAGCAATATTTACCTAATATTTGGTGGAAGCACTAAACTAAAGTGTTTTCTTTGTCTCAAACGTTTTTTTTCTCCAGCTTGGAGGAGGTGGCTGGGGAGAGGGAGGTCTGGGCTTCTCTGCTTAGGCTGCTGCCCCCGCGACCCGGCCCCGGATAAGGCGGATGAAGATGGATGGATGGACAGTTTTTTCTTATGACTTGAAAAATGTGAATTATTTTGTCTGGTTGTTACAAGAGTTTTTATATTCTCCACACAGAAATAATGGAGACTGAAAAAAATTAGAAAGTCCACCTTTTCCACAAGACTTAATTAAAGTTTTGACACTTTATATTCATGATTTTAAAAAAAAAGCCATCGGAATCAAATTGAAGTTAAAAGGAACATTTTACAACTAAAGACCTTTGAAATAAGTTCCATTCATTAAATTGAGAGATTCCACAATCAGATTCTTGTCCACACATGAATATACACAGATGGAACTGTCAGTGAAGATGGATTGGAGGAAACAGTCTCCCAGGAAAGGGGGACTGAACATTATACTGTATGATCAGGACTATGAGACAGTTGACGAACATTCGAGAAATGAGGATGGGGACACTGCTTAGAAACAGAGGCTTGTCAAAAACTTTGATAAATCTTTTACTTTTGAACTGTTAACTCTCATATGATATAGATCGATCACTCGATGTTTAAGGCCTTGCTGAGATAGTAGGCATCAGTAAATTTTACACAGAATGGAGCCTTTTTTAGATCCTGAGATGAAATAGTACTGTTAAGAGCAAGCAATCAATATAAGGAGGTACTATATTAAGTACACCTGTTAAACTGCTCATTAATACAAATAATGTTGCAGCAACGCAGTGATGATCAAGAAAACCTGCCAAAGTTCAAACTGAGCATAAGAAAGAAGAAGAAAGGTGATTTAAGTGACTTTGAGTATTTCAGAAAATGCAGATCCACTGGGATTTTCCAGCACAACCAGGAAGGTGACAGTCACTGAAATAAGTTATGCATAATAGCATTCCCAACAGAAAACCGAGGCTTCAATTCTAGACTGAAGGACAACAGAAAATTGCAAAAATAAATTGGTGTGATGAGTCTTTTGTTGTGACACTCAGATGGGAGGGTCACAGTTTGCTGTAAATAACCTGAAAGCATAGATCCATCCTGCATTATATTAACAGTTCACACCACCACCGCTGATGGTGGTGTTATGGTGTGGGGTCTATTTTGTTAGCCGGCTTTGGGCCTTACAGAGCATTGCGTGATCACCACAGCTTACTTGAATGTTTTTGCTGACCATGCCTATCCCTTTATAGCCACAGTGTACCCCTCTTCTGGCTGCTTCCAGCAGAATAACATGTCATGCACAAAGGTCATATCAAACTGTTTTTTTAAATATGACAATGAGGTATGAGAGTAGCTTTGGGATATGATGGAATGGGACATTCATATCTTGGCTGTGGAGCCAGCAATTCCACATCAACCATCTGATGCTGTCATGTCAACGCGAACCACAATCTCTTAGGAATGTTTTCAGCACCCTATTGAGACTAAGCCATGTAGAATTAAGGCAGTTTGGAAGTAAAAAGGTATTTTCACATCTTTTTTAAGATTTCTTTTACACAAGGATTGCTTTCACCTGCTGGTTGGTTCCGTTTGATTAGGGTTTGGTAAACATGTAATAAAATTTACCCATTTGCAACATTTAGCCTGTACATTGAACTAGTCCTAAACAATGGTGATTGTGGCCTGTAGAAGTTATGTCTGATAAAGAAGGAATATGCAGAAGGAAAAACTTGAAAGCAGGAGTAGATCAAAACACTAGCTAAATTAAGAAATGGAAAAAACAACTAAACAATGCAAGATTTGTAAAAGGCCAGTAATCCATTTATATTTGAGAAACCCTTCAAACACTATTGGTAACATTTAATAAAGACAGTTCATTTGTTGATGTGTCATCCTATTGGACAAATTAAATACGAGTCCTTAAGAGCTTTGCCATTTTTGGATTGGGGAAATAAAATAGAAATCGAATTTGTGCCTAAACAATGTGCATCCATCTCTTCTGTCTCAGTCATGTAGGAAAAACACATCATGAGCTTCAGCCATCATTTTCTGCTTCTCGTCTTCCTGTCAATTTCATTTCCACGTATACACTGTCTGTTATGCTCTATTCTTGAATGCCTTCATGTTGGGACATGCTTCAGACCCTATTATGCTAGCTTTGTTTGTTGTGATATACACTCTACGTCTGTAGCGATCTTTGCTTTTTATGAAGGGAGGATGCAGGCGTTCTTCTGAGAGTTTGTGCATGTTTGTTTGTATGTGTATATTTGTGGGAGTGTGTCTGCGCGTGTGTGTTTGTGTGGCGTTAGCTCTCGAGAGCTAAAAGATGATGCTGATTGGCGATAACCAGGGTGAATGACTAATTAGAGCTGGTGGCAGGCAGAGAGGCTGCCTCTGCCACTTCACAGTGAATGGTCCTTTGATGCTGAATCCAAGCCCTGTGTTCAAATAACACACAACACACTCAGAGACACACAGACATTCATGTAAATGAAGATAAAGAGTGAGGCACTTTCAGCCATACACACTGGCCCGTAATTATACACATGTACAAGAACTGGCACACTTTTATCAAGCCTATTGAATTACCATGGCCTGCTTAGTCTCAGTAGAGACCTATTCTACTCTGTTTGGTGCAAATTCCTTCAGTTATCTACACAAACACACACTGCTATCTACACTGTGGTCCATTAACACTTATTTATCATCTTTTACTCTGATTCCTACTTCATAAGGTGGATCCATGGAGATTTATTACTTCTAAATCAAGCAAGCTGTCAAGCTTGGACCCCAAAGATCCTCTTAGTTTGGTCTGATTTTCTAAATGAATGCAGAGATTTATGTTGTGTAGTGTTCACAATTATATGACTGCTTCTTTGACCGTCCACCACATGTATGTAATCACTTTCCTATCAGATTCATTAAAGAGAGATGACAGCATATTCGCCAAAACAAATAATGATTAATTAAATGTATGTTCATGAGTTTTGCCTCATTTGACATTAAAGGAGTGTTTCATGCCAATTATTTGAGCATGTTTGTGGCCCCTAATAAAGAATACACGCACAGTTCTCTGATATGTTTAGAACAAAGAGATCCAAATAAAAGCCGTGCACTATCATGCACACTACCTCAAATATTGTCTTAAAGGTATGGTGCGTACTGTTTTACATTAACAAATTAGCACAGTGGGGAATTACTGCTTATTAATATAAACAATGGGATTTTAATAATACATGATAAAAGCATACACATGAAACTGCAGTGTGGATTCTTAACATCTGAAAAGCGAATAGTTAGCAGCAATAGGATACAAGTAAAGGATACCCTGATCACACTGTATCTCTTTGGGTTTTTTTTTTCTTTTCTCAGCCATGCCACGCTGAACACACCCAACCTAGAAACACACACAAACACACACACACAGTCCTGAAAAAAGCCAGCTGTTACACTGCTGCTCTTTCTGCTGTTCTACTTTAAGATCAGCACATAATGTATAGCTCACAGTGCCTCCAATAGGCTGCAGTGAGTAATGCATCTAAGTCTGACAAGGCCAGCTGCTGCAGCAACAGCAGGAGCAGCACTCGTGACTTCTCCGCTGTGAGATGACGCAATGTATGGCATGCATGAGAACTCCTCACAATAATGATGTATAAAAGACAGAAACAGAAATACGTATAAGAGATGGTAAGGAAGGAAGGATGGATGGATAGAAACTTTGTCTGCATCTACGTAGCAAGATTGCCTACACACATACTTGCACACAAACTGTGATGGAGGAATGAAATTACCCTCCACAGACTGCTTTCCAATCATCTTTCATCATCTTGGCCTTCATTCGTTCATCCATTCATGAGAGGAGGTGTGTTTTTTTGTGTTTGTGTGTGTGTGTTTGTGTGTGTGTGCGCACGCACACATGCGTGTCTGTTAATGTGATATGACTTGGCTGAGCTGGCTCTCCACAATGCAATCCAACAGCCATGATCTGTGGCATCCATCAAACCACGCACACACACATGCATGCATGTTAACGCACACGCTCTCACAGATTTGGAGTACTTGCCATCTTGATCTGAACGCAATCCAGGAGAGGTTGCCAGAAGGAAAGGTCGAACTGCAATCACTCATAAGAAACAAATGCACACTCACACACAATCACACAGACATGCACCTGCTCCACAGAATATATTAGAAACATAACTATGAATACTAGCATGCGGGACAAAATACATATAGAATAATAATGAAAAATTTGACCATTTCTCTACACTTGATGCACTTCTGGTGAATTCAAAGTGCTATATAGTGAATATATAGTACTTTATATCGCACAGTGAAGCAGTCTATCTTTTGTGCAAACTTAAGTGGGTTAAAGTTAAACTAAGCTAACAGCTAACTAAGCTTTCTATAGCTCTGTAAACTTTACAATATAAGAGTGGTATGTTATCACTGAGCACAGGAACACATTTTTAATTATAGCTCTTTTTTAAGATTAACCTTTTTGATTTGTAGATCTACCCAACTGCCACACGACAAACACCCACCTGTCCTCACTGCAGTAGCAGACAACACATTCCACTTTCCAGATTTCATCCTACTGAATCTACAACTAAAAAAAGCAAACAGTGAAGACAAAACAGGTAAAATTATATCTTTAAATCTAGTCCAAAAACCTTTCCAGCTTTCCTGTGTTCAACACCGTCAACCATCTAAAAGTAAAATGCAACAAAACCTATTTTAACTAAAGAGAGAGCAAACTGCAAAGGGGGAGACATGCGACTAACCTACAGAGAGTACAATAAAGGCTAAAAGAATATATTGTTCAGAGACAGATGGCAAATGCGGAGGCACAGCAGCGAAGATGGATGTGTTGAATGTATGACAGAGATGGTTTGCGTTACTCTGTGTAAATGTGCGTGTGTGTTCATGTAAGTGTGGTTGCGACTGTTCGCTGAGTCCTCTTATTTGAGAGTGATTAGTCAAAGCCCTGAGTTTGACACAATGAGATCAACCCGGCTGAGGAGAAGGCATACATTACTGTTCTAGGCCATCAGAAACACACACACAAACACACACATGCACACACTATGGGACACAGACATACAGAGAGATCCAACAGCGATGTCCGAGCACAAAAGGTTATGGAATTTTGCATACAGGAATGCACTGAAAACTGACCTGAAACATAGTTTTCATTTATTTTTTATGGTTGCACGAATCGATTCATACATTTTCATTAATCATGTTTGTTACCTCTCTGCAACCCTCTTATTTTAACTTTTTCTCCATGCTTTTATCTGCTTATTTTCTCCATTTCATCTCAACCTCTACCCCCTCTCCCTAATCCAGAGATTCACTCCTGTGCACCTCTTTGTTTTCTTTTTGTCATTTTCCTGCAGAAACTGCCTCCTCCAATCTCTTGTCATTTGCTTGTTTTCATCCGGGAGCAACATATACCCTCTCCATCCATCCTTTTTCTATTTCTTCTCATCCCCTTTCCAAACCCCAGTCACCCAACCCCCTTATCTTCCTCCTCCTTTTCTTGTCCAGTGGTTTTCCAAGTAAGTTTACCTAACTGCCTGCCTCTCTGTATTATTCTGAGGGATGAAGTGAGAAATCTCTGCCTGTTTCTATTTGCCATTCTTTTTCTGTTCTGTTTGTCTGCTCCCTCTCTGCTTTCTCTCTCTGCCTGTCTCTCACTCGCTCTTTTCTCTTATGTAAAGGTCACCATAGTGTTTTAAGTTCAAATTAAGTTCAGACCCTGCAGCAGTAAGTGTGCGCGTGGTGTTAAATTTTGTGAGGGCATGTTTGTTTTTTTGTTTTTTGATGGACTACAGTCTACATTAATAATTTTAGCTTCATAATGTCTAGCATTTGTTCAGTCCTATTTGTAACTTAGTATTCATGTTCTCAACCATCATAGCTCTAACTTGTGTTTATAAAAGTGTGTGTGTGTGTGTGTGTGTGTGTGTGTGTGTGTGTGTGCGTGCGTGCGTGCGTGCGTGCGTGCGTGCATGCGCGCACATGTGTTTATTTCCCCTTTGATCTTCATGAATCTTTTAAAAAGGACTTTTCCAAACCTTTCTTCTTGGTGATAAATGTCTCCTCTCTCACCATGAAGACTAAAAGAAGACAGGTACCACAACAATACAGCATTGTGCAAATCTTTCATGCAAAGGAGGGTCAACGATATCAGTAATGTCATCATTAAAACATGATTTAACTACAAAAAAAAGAAAAAGAAAAGAATATACTGAAATTGCTCAGAAATGCACACTCAAAACAGGGAATCGTTTCAGAAAGCTGTATGTATATGATGCATTTGTGCATATGTATGTATGCCTCACAGCCACATGAGGATGTATGGAATTTAGCTGCCTCACAGCCTAAGTAGGACACTCAAAATAGCCCCTCAAGTCTTGTCATGCAAGTGTTTGTCAGGTTTAGGTTTGTAAATGTGGGAGCATGGTGCAGTGCATAAAATAGGTTATGAATGTAACTATGGATCTGTGACACCAAATACTTATCTTTACAGCCTAAATAGGCTGAAAGAATTTATTCTGCCTTCTTGAGACTTTACAGTCCAGCTAATCTGGTTATGTGAACCCATACTCCTGGAAAGAACTGGGACTCTCAATTTAGCATAAGCATAACTAAAGGTACCAACCAACTTGGCATCCAAACCCGCTTCCTTGTGCCTGTGGGTCTGCCACAGGCACGAGGAAGTGGGTTTGGATGCCAAGTCTTCCCATCTAAATGTGTCGAAAGAACCACCTGGGATGGTAGTTGCCATGGGTGACCCTGAATGAGCTGAATTAAGTCTCCAAACCACAGTCTTGCTAACTAGTGTGAAGTGAGCAGCAGAACTGTGCAATCACCCTCTCTGATCCTCTGTAGAACTTGAGGAATTAGAAAAAGAGTACAAAAGTATATGACAAGCTTGTTAGCCATTTGTGTAACAGGCCTTAACTGATCCTCTGACCCATGATGGAGTACCATACCAGGCGAGTGGCTGTCTCCATGGTCAACATCAAGCTGGGCTTGGACTTCTGAGGTTGTGGCTGAAATCTACTTGGAGCCACTCTTCCAGTGTCAGAGTTACGGCTCCTAAAGCTCCTGTTACCACTGAGACCACTTGGAATTTACCATACACATATGCATCAGCTGTTCCCTCAGTCTCTGGTCCTTCTCTGTTTTCTTGTTCTTCTTCCTGATGTTGCTGTTTGCTGTAACCGCCACATCTGTCATAATTGTGGGCTTCTGCTCTTTGTCAACCACTACTGTATTTGGTAGGTTGGCAAGCAGGTGCCCATCTTTCTGGAACTCGAAATCCCACAGGACCTTTGGCCTGTTGTTCTGAACTACCTTCAGTGGTGTCTCCCATCAGGAATTGGGACGTTCTAATCCCCATGTGGCACAGATTTTCCTGCATACTACTATAGCCACTTGGTTGTCCCTTTCAGTGTATGTAGTCCCAACTTGCATCTTACGTCCTGCTGTGGTAGATAGTCTCTAGGGCGCTTGTCCTCTCGGCTGTGCTAGCTTGTTGGATCTTGTGCTTAGGGTATGTTCTTATTGCATTTTAAAGATGCTGTGGACACCCAATATTATACCTCTCTCCTGACGACATCCTCTGACACCCCCCAAATAAAAAATAAAAAATACTCATTGCTACTGCTCAAGACCACTTTAAAAATTACAAGTCTTGGGGACATGTGAATCCATCTGTCTTTGTCTCTTCAAATCACATCAAAATTCAAATCACCTTTCTTTAGCTACTTAAACCTAGCGAATCTCATGCAGTTTCCTTTGTCAAAAAGTATTAGTATGCCATTAGAGTTGGTCTACTTGTAGTGGCATCCCAGCAGGACAAGAAGCTTGGCTGCTGTACTCAGTCTGCCCCCAACAAATCACACTGATTTATGTCCTCCATTGCGTGCAGGACAACTTCAATACAGCCTCTCTCTCTCTCTCTCTCTGTGTAGGTGTATGTGTGCGTGTGTGTGCTTTCGAGAATGTGTTGGTCTGTATCAGATGGTATGTCGAAGTTTTTAGTTCAGTCATCAGTGAATGCTTCTAAAACAGTGAGAGTGGAATAGAAAATAAAGGAAAAGTTTTGCGCACTGTGTGAAATTAAGTGTGCGATTCCACCTGTGTGTTTGTGTAAGAGTGAAATTAGTTATGCAGAATAAATGCAATGTATTTGAGTTCATAGAGTAGGCATGACCGAGCAACTACATCAACCACACTGCTTAACTAACTGCCTTGAATTCCACACTCTCTGTTACTGTCACACAGCTGTGTGTGTAGGTGACTGTTGTGTTTTGGGTGTTCTTTTATTTTCTTTTTTCTCTGTGTGTGTTGACATTTTACTTTTGCTGACAACTCATGGTTTTGTGTGAACTGTCAGTTGTTATCTCCCTCAATGACGCAATGAAGAAAAAAAAATCTTTAAAAAGTTAAACAGAGGGTAACGTTGGGGACTGCTAGGGCAGAAAAAATACAACCTCTTAAAAACTAAAGAAAAACTTTAAACGGTTTGACCACTCTGATTTTCCAGCTGTGTTGATGTGTGCTCTGTGAGCTATGATAAAACCATGAAAACCCTGTGACATATGCAGAGGCAGTGACATGAGGCAGGGCACTTCTGGTTTGATGAGGGCTCTGCTGCATTTTACTCAAGTATAAAAATGAGTTACCACAGTTGTGTGAAAGCCTCATTGGGCACTTTTATTCACGCTCATGCACAATTTTCAGTTTAAATTTGCTTGTAAAGTAACTCGTAGCAGATTCATTAATCTCATATTATAATTGCATAATTTATTTGCTACAAATTCAACATTTTTTATTAGTGCTGTCAGCGTTAATCTTGTTAAAATGACGTGAACGTCATAACTGCACTAACGCGGCAAATCTCTATTAACGAGTTACTGCAGATCGCCTCGTGCATGGGGCTGCATGGTGTCAACGCGTTAGCGCAGTTAGCTCATTAACGCATTGATGCCGTGCAGTTATGACGTTAACGTCATTTTAACGAGACTAATGCTGACAGCACTATTTTCTATATTTTCTTCAGTATAGTCAGACTCATTCCATGTATTTAAGGGTTGCAGGATCTTAATTTTTTCGTAGTTTGGATATAATATTGTAAAAGAAAAAATTGTGAACCACTAAAATTAAAAGCTCATATTCAAGTAGTAGCTGGAGAGCTTTCCAGTATAAACTAATTTTCAATCACCCTGAAATGAATAAAAACATCCTTTCTAAGCCTTTAGAGAAAAACACGAGTGTGGTAGATTTCTGTCACTGAACTTTAAATTTGTACTTTGAAAATGTGGATTGAAAGAACCCAAATCCATTAACAAACATGTAAGCACCAGCAATACCAACAGGGGGGACTGCAAAGCAGACAGTGAACAAATTATGAAATGTCAACTTGCTCACTGTACGACACAATGAAAACTGGGCTGTTTATGAAAGCACAAACAACCCAGTACGGCAATAGATTAAAATCATACACACGCATGAATAGAGGAAGTACATTAAAGGCATGAAACAGGAAATGGAATGCATGATTAAGATGTCAGTAAGTGCTCTCAGGCATAAACTCATAGTTATGTACTGTATATGTGTGTGTATGTGTCACACACATAGGGTTCTGTGATTAATGTATGTAGTGTAGTGTGAGCGGTCAGGTGCCAACTCTACTCACCCTGATGAGAGTAGGAAGCTCAGACAAGCAAGGAGGCCTAAAAGCTCTGAGAGTTTGGTAGTACATGGAGTATTTATGTGAACTATTTTTGCACTATTTTTAAAACCCTGTTTTCTTACTGTAAGATAAATTTATATCTTTTTAATCATATTTTTCTTAGTGTGGTGTTGAAGTATCCTGCACTAATTTAATTTCTACATATAAAACACTGATGATAATGTTCTTGCTTCCTCCTACTACCTGGTGTTTGTGTGTTAAACCTTTGTCAGCTTTAGAGTCTTGTCTAAATTGTCTCGTCTGAGCCAGGTGTCCCTTGTGTCCAAGAGTACAATAATTTCATTGTATGTAAAATGCACATAGCGAGAAATGTACACTTGAAAGCTAAATTCTTCTATTTTTTTCTTTCTCCTCTATTTCAGCCAGCGTATTCCTTTTCCTTTCCTTCACTCATTGGCATGGCTGCATAGATTGGGAGGGTGCACATAAACACTTTTTGATATTGCTATGGGAATGCATGGACATGCAAGGGACACCTGGTGGCAGTAATCACCACATTTTGCTCTAATTTGCCAAAAAGAATACAAAAGAAGAAGAGTACAAGTCAGTTTTTAGCTAATGTCAGCCTCATGGTGCTAATGACGAGCCAAGTAAATAGGTTGCCAGCTTCAGCATGCTAGTCACCATCCCCTGAATGCTAGCATCCCGCCAAGTCAGCCAAGCTCATCCACAGGGTAATCAGCTTCTCATTTCCCACCGCTGGCCTGTCAGCCACCAGTGCCAGCTTCTCATTGGTTAAATCAGTAGCTGGCTTCAGAAAGGATATAGCCTTCTGCAACTTCTCAGTATCCTGTTTGTCTGTGATACTGCACCACAACTTGTAAGTTTCAGAATATTATTATTTAGCTATTAGAATTGAGCTTTTCTGTGTATCTACTGGTTTATTATTCAGTACAGGTTTATAACTAAATGTTATTCAGAAACAATGAAACTGAAAAATAGATACTCAAATGTAAAATATTTCATTTGAACAAGCTGGGCAAAATATATGTAACTGTTGAATTTCTTCTAATCCTATAGTTTAGTGGAGAAAAATGTTAAGGGGATAAAGCAACAAGAACAACAAAAGCCAACCCTGGTTATGCTAAGCTGAAGAACCAACATAAAGTTGCAGTGCTAATTTTTTTAATATATATATTAGGATTTACATAGCATATGAGCTTGAGCCGAAGTCTACATCAGACAATTTGAAAGCTGAGAAAAGGAGCTGACTTCTTAAAATTCTAAACATGAAGCTGATGTAGCCCATGGGTTTCATGTTCTGCTCAAAGAGATGAAAGTGTAGTGGATGCATAGCTGCAAACTAGTGTAGCATCACAATTTCCTAATGCATAGCTATGATTTTAAATCCTTCACTTATTTGCCCAACACCACAAATCCCAAATATATTTTTGTTTAATAGTTAAGAACAAAGAGAAAACTACTGATATTGGATTTGAATTATTGAATTATGAGTTATCTGTTGTGATTTTAAAGGAAAATCAGCTGTGAGTACATCCACAATAAAACGCCGTGTCAAAAGGAAGCTGAAAGAGAACTGTTCAGTTTTAACTGTTGTGCTGAATTGGAAGCTGATCCCAGCCTCAGTCTGAGAGTTTTCTCTTTACCCATCCATCTCCATCCACTAATACCAGTTCAGATGTTCATTTTGCCTGCAGTCATTCAAACTTTTAATAATGTGAAGCAGTGGATTTAGTGTCTGTCACTGCAAGCAGTAAATTTTTAATCTGAGCACCAGTAAAGTGGAGGCTTAGAATGGAGAGGTACCCTGTGTGTTTGTAAATGTGTAGGCAGAAGCGGCAGAATTTGCTTCTTTAATCAACTGTGTTGACCTCAGTTCAGTCACACTGACAAAACCCATTAGCCAACACATGAACAGCCACACAAACGCACTCAGATTCTGGATCTACACAAACTAATATGCACTCAAAGACATACAAACAAGGATACCGTGCACAGAGAGACACAAGCCTTCAGTAGACACACTCTCACCCACACCCGCTCCGTGATTAAAGACATAACACTGGAGTCAGCAGAATCACTCTTTGGACACAAGAGGGGTGACTCAGTAAGCCAAATACCACATATGCACTCACACGTATATTAAGGGGGAAGTTGAGTCACGAAAAAAAAGAAAGAAAAGAAAAAGAGAAAAGACAGGAGCCCCTGAAGTAAAACTTAGGAAAATGCGAAGTGATTATGAAATGTGATTTAGGATACTTAAAGATTCCCCTTGTTCTTATGGTTTGTTTCAAAAATCATTGTGGCGTGGCCTAAAGTGAAGTTATGATAATGATTACAAGATATTGCACAACATAACAAAGATAGACCTAAAGATTAATCAGTAGAAGCGAAGCGTAAAATGTAACATGTATGCAGTTGTATACCATAGCATATTTGTATATGCAACCCTTAATTGTGCATAGTGCATTCAGACAGGTCTGTTTGTGCTCCTCGCTGGCATTTTGCTGGTATTTCAAGAGGTCATGCATAATCAGCTCAGCCTACTAACCAAATGTGTGTGCTTTTTACTTGTGTGTGCATGGCTGCCCTTAGAAGAAATCGGCATACTTATCCGTGTAATTCCATTGCTTAGTACATGTGTTATAAAAAGATGCAGTCCCGATTCCATAAAAAAATGACTTGAATGAATGTGCCCCCTTAAAAATAACCATTCTCTCTCAAAAGTGAATTATTAGCGTAGTTTAGCCAAGAGGTTTAATTATGGTAAGGGAAAAATTATGTGTTTTCAAAATTTTTATGTTTCTTCTTTCTGAAATTTCATAGCTAGAGAAATATTTACTTAGGTTAGGATTGCAAAGTTTCATGTGAAAAAAACCACGGGACTTGTGGAGCATGTCCGAAGGGCAAACAACACCGGAGTGCAGATGTTTGGCTATAATAATGCACAGGACCACGTTTGAAACACAAATATCAGCACAAATACCTCAAAACGACTGTCAAGCATTGGGATGGAGGGGCGATAATTTGGGCTTGTTTTGCAGCCACAGCACCTGGGCATCTACAAACCTGTTTCCAGGTGAATAATGATGGTAGGGACTATTCTTATCTTAAGTTCATTAGCCACCATTTGTGATAATATGGGGATACCTTGGAGCACATGACATACAGTGGGGCAAAAAAGTATTTAGTCAGCCACCGATTGTGCAAGTTAACCCACTTAAAATGATGACAGAGGTCAGTAATTTGCACCAGAGGTACACTGCAACTGTGAGAGACAGAATGTGGAAAAAAAATCCATGAATTCACATGGTAGGATTTGTAAAGAATTTATTCGTAAATCAGGGTGGAAAATAAGTATTTGGTCACCTCAAACAAGGAAAATCTCTGGCTCTCACAGACCTGTAATGTCTTCTGTAAGAAGCTTTTCTGTCCCCCACTCGTTACCTGTATGAACGGCACCTGTTTGAACTCATCATCTGTATAAAAGACACCTGTCCACAGCCTCAAACAGTCAGACTCCAAACTCCGCCATGGCCAAGACCAAAGAGCTTTCGAAGGACACCAGGAAAAGTATTGTAGACCTGCACCAGACTGGGAAGAGTGAATCTACAATAGGCAAGCAGCTTGGTGTGAAAAAAATCAACTGTGGGAGCAATCATCAGAAAATGGAAGACATACAAGACCACTGATAATCTCCCTCGATCTGGGGCTCCACGCAAGATCTCATCCCGTGGGGTCAAAATGATCATGAGAACGGTGAGCAAAGATCCCAGAACCACACGGGGGGACCTGGTGAATGACCTGCAGAGAGCTGGGACCAAAGTAACAAAGGTCACCATCAGTAACACACTACAACGGCAGGGAATCAAATCCCACAGTGCCAGACGTGTTCCGCTGCTGAAGCCAGCGCATGTCCAGGCCCGTCTGAAGTTTGCCAGAGAGCACATGGATGATACAGCAGAGGATTGGGAGAATGTCATGTGGTCAGATGAAACCAAAGTAGAACTTTTTGGTATAAACTCAACTCGTCGTGTTTGGAGGAAGAAGAATACTGAGTCGCATCCCAAGAACACCATACCTACTGTGAAGCATGGGGGTGGAAACATCATGCTATGGGGCTGTTTTTCTGCCAAGGGGACAGGACGACTGATCCGTGTTAAGGACAGAATGAATGGGGCCATGTATCGTGAGATTTTGAGCCAAAACCTCCTTCCATCAGTGAGAACTTTGAAGATGAAACGAGGCTGGGTCTTCCAACATGACAATGATCCAAAACACACCGCCCGGGCAACAAAGGAGTGGCTCCGTAAGAAGCATTTGAAAGTCCTGGAGTGGCCTAGCCAGTCTCCAGACCTCAACCCCATAGAAAATCTGTGGCGGGAGTTGAAAGTCCGTGTTGCTCGGCGACAGCCCCAAAACATCACTGCTCTCGAGAAGATCTGCATGGAGGAATGGGCCAAAATACCAGCTACTGTGTGTGCAAACCTGGAAAAGACCTATAGTAAACGTTTGACCTCTGTTATTGCCAACAAAGGTTATGTTACAAAGTATTGAGTTGTATTTTTGTTATTGACCAAATACTTATTTTCCACCCTGATTTACGAATAAATTCTTTACAAATCCTACCATGTGGATTCATGGATTTTTTTTTCACATTCTGTCTCTCACAGTTGAAGTGTACCTCTGGTGCAAATTACTGACCTCTGTCATCATTTTAGGTGGGGGAACTTGCACAATCGGTGGCTGACTAAATACTTTTTTGCCCCACTGTAGGTACCCTGCATTTGAAGCCACCAGAAATGTTAAATTATCCATGGGTTTTTCAGCAATGTATTCTACCATTCTGACAACATGTTCTTCAGGGTATCTTACATCCAACTTCTGCACTTGTGTTACTCCATTGCCTCACATGATACACCACAACACGTATACAGACACATATGCATGTCTCTGTTGTAGTTGATCCCTTATCTTTAATTTTTGGCAGCACGATGCAATGTTTTCTTCCAGTAGGTGCAGTAATAGTACAAGAAGAAGAATGTTAAAGGGTAATTGGTATAAATGTGAAAATTTCACCCTTTTAGCGTAAAATGAGCCTCATGAGGGTAGATTTATCCTAAATTGGGTTTTCAGCACTGTCAGCACTTGACAGTTATAATTTTGTAAAGACTGGCACAGCTGTGTTTAAGATGTCACCGGGCTGATTGCTGCCTTGACTAATAACATATCATCTCTGATCCTTGACAGCTCTTGACTAATCAGTGGCAAAAAAAAAAAAAATACAGTATGTATGATAAAAGTTAGCAGCTCATCTCTATAAAAAGCTCACCACTAGCAAGTTTTCACCAGCTCCCAACTTGTTACACCCATGACAAATGACTGACAACCAACTACACAACTGCATTTAAAAAGTAACTGCAAACAGTAGATGCCATAATTTATGCAGAACCACTTATGAGACACCCACAGCACCAGCTTTGAACTGGTATAATCCCATTTAGTGAGCTGTACAATGACCAGAAAAAGGAGCTGTCGAGACAATGCAAGATTATTTTTTTTCACAAACAAAAAGAAGCAACATTTAACATGGCGTTACAGCACATAGGAAACAAAGTTTAACACCTCCCCGACAAACCTCACAGAAGTCTGATGTTTTATTTTATTTGGGATTTTAGAGTTTCTTGTGTCTGTGATTATATGTATTTTAAACAAAGAGCTAATATCATGATAATTGCAGGTTCGGTGCTCTTGGCAGTGTCTTTTTGGTAGCAACATGTGGGAAAAGATTAGAAAACATTCTGTAACAAAATTAAGGATTTCTTGTCAATTTTTGATCAATCAACCACTATCTTGAACAGATATTGTCCTTTGTAGTTTGTAGAGATGTAAAAATGACCTAAAGCAATTATATTACATGATTTAGATCCATGTCTTTGTTGTCCTTTTTGTCAGTGACCAAAAAGGTAACAATTAGCGTAGCTTTTAAATCCACAAGGCGACCAGCATTTCTCAAAATGCAGCGGTAATATTATGACGGGGAACATTTTAATGCAAACCAAAGTCTTTCCTTTTAACTAATCAAGTAGCTTTTAGTGCTCAAACCTCACCAGCGAGTGAAACTGTTAGTAAAAAGCATGTGAAAATGAAACATGTCAGCAAGTCAAAACAGAGACAAACAAAATCCCCAGTGGGACACAAATCACTGTCTCCTGGCTAATAAACTTGTTTACTGCATCACCATCACACCACCCTTCAATTTAGGACTTTCTATGCCTTTTGAGATAGGAGTATTCTCTCTATGTAACTCAGTATTGTTCTGGCCCGTGCTTCAAGGCATGAAAGACAATAGCACCTGGTGTGCACCTCTGCTATGCCAGCAGCATCTGACAGAAGTCAACAAAAATGTAAAACAATAAAAGAATCAGGTAGGATGTGTTAAGTTTGTGCTTGTTTTTATGACTTATTGTTGCTTTCTTTGGTAAAATTTTAAATCTTGAAGTTAATGTATCTGTTTCCTGCTACAGTATCTGACACTGTGATCCATGTGGAGCAAAACGAGGTACTGAGCATTGTTAAAGCATGCTAACGACGGCGTTTCGCTCATGTTGTTTTTCTTGATTGTGCTGAGTGTGTGAATATGAGTGTTTGTGTTGCTACTGTATGGACATGTGTGTTTGCGTGTGTGTTGCAGATGGCTTGGGGAACCAGCAGCCAGTGGCAGTGTCACAAAGCATCTAATCAGGGTTAGGGTAGAAAAAGAGAAGGAGAAAAGGAAGAAGAAAAACACACATGTGGAGATGAGTGCAGAGTTCAGGGCATCCTTTTCATGCTGTCATCATGTCTTTGCATTGATTTTCCATGCTTACAAAATGTGACCCTGTATAGACCCTGTGCTCTGTAGCAAAAACAGATAAAGGGATACATTAATACTGAAAGTTTATAGATATAAAAATGTTATCCTCTTTCTTTTTCCAGTTGAAATTCTTGGATTTCTCGACATAACTGTAAACAAGTTACATAAATCATACTACACTTGATGTGAGTGAACAAAAAAATGTTTGTTTTTTTAAAAAAAGGAAGAAAATTATGTTTGTTCTTCATCAAAGTAACATCAGGCTCAGCTTCAAGCCCCTGGCTACAATTTTTGTTTTTGGGAACTGAAGCAGAACGCACGGTGTGTGTGTGTGTGTGTGTGTGTGTGTGTGTGTGTGTGTGTGTGTGTGTGTGTGTGTGTGTGTGTGTGTGTGTGTGTGTGTGTGTGTGTGTACGCTGTGCGCACATCAGGCCATGTGATGGTCTGACCAATCAGCTCAACTTTTCAACTTGCGGCAAAACTTTATGTTTATGTCATGGTTGGCCACTGGGAGGAAGGGAGGGAGGGGAGGATGTTAGAAGTTGGAAGAACAACAGAAATGAACGGATGAGACGTGAAAACTGGGGAACGAAGCAAGAGAGACCAACAGTGGAAACAATGCTTGAAGGTAGAGAGAGGCAAAGGAGTGGAGCCAGAGGGAGAGCAAAGATGATAAAGCAAAGAAAAGCAAGATCAGGGCATGGGAAATAAATCGGAGAGTAACGTGGGGTCAAGGAGTAGATGTGAACTGAAGGTGGAAAAAGCTTAAAGAGCAGAAAATGGCAGGAAAAAGACAATAAGTTTATTTATCTCTTAGTTGTAATTTACCATCAGTCGTATCCATGATTTTCTTCTCATCTACCCATTTTTGATCATGTTAGTCTTTCTAGTATCTATTTTATTGTGATTATTATAGTTATCTGTGTCTGTCCTCTTTGTGTTATTCTATTATGAATTAAATTTTGGAGGTGGTTGTTTTTGAGATGTTCATTAAATGTTGTTTGTATTTAATACATTTTTCTTTGCAGCTAGTACTCCAATAATTAGCAAAGGATCTCGACTGCGAGGATGTTATCTCCAGTGTGATGAAAGTAATGAGGACATGTTCTGTCATCTTCCGAGAAAACACGGACAACTGGCATTATGAAAATGGTTACTGACAAAATATGGTGTCTTCGTTTAATTATTGAAAAGTGACTTGAAGCGTGACACCGAATGCATTCTTTATCACCATGAAGCCAGACGACAAGTTTCCCTTGCTTTAACCACAGTGTTTATGTTGCATAAGCCAACCTTCCCCCGGGGATGCACGATACGTGGTGCTGGGTGCACCCACCATCCAGCAAAAAAACATCTTCCCCACATGTACGGACTGAAAATGTAGAGCTTGGGGAAACATTCCCGTGTCATCCAGGCAACAACTGTTCTTGCCCAGATACACGTATGAGTAGTACAAAAATGAAGCTAGAACAACTGCTTTTATCAGTTTATATCTATATAGTTTATATGGAAACTAAAACACCATATCTTTTACCTTTTTTTTAAATTTTGAGGTGTTTTGTGTGATCTCTGCATTTTCCTTTAGAAAGTTTTTGTTGTCTTTTATTATTATCTCACTCGGGACTGGATTTAGCTGGTTTTCTGCTCTGACCCACAGCTCTCTCCATTGTCATATTCTTCACTAAGGTTTAATAAAGTGCCTTTTATTTTATTGTAGTTAAAATAAAAGGACACACACACACACACACACACACACACACACACACACACACACACACACACACACACACACACACACACACACACACACACACACAAACTGCCCCCACTATCCCCAGTCCAATAAAGATATTCTAAGAACCTAACATTGTTTTTGAATACACCTCAGAGGTGTTTCTAATGTTTGATCCATCCCCACCGAACAACCATGAATATGACATCGCCAAAGAGGACATACAGTTGAAACAATGTATTTTTTTTCAGTGCCCTCAAAAACTATGTTACTATTACCCCCTTTAAGGTAACCTCTACACTGATCATTTTCACTTACTCACAACTGTTTTAGAAAAAAAATAGCAATTCCATCCATCAATCCATGATTTTAAACACTTTTCCAATTTAAGGTGTGTCTTGGAGTCTGTCCCTATTAAAGCTAGTGAGTAATGATCAGTAAGCTTCATCACAAATATTAAAATCTCAGATTCTCCTGTGTGCATGAAAAGTGCCAGTTTAGTTTCAGTTTATGTTTACCCTACATTTAATTTTCTGGAGTGGAGTTTTTTTTTGGTTTTTTTTTTTAATTTCATCTAAATATGTGTGAACATAAATCCAAAATATAAGTTTTGTATACCTGCCAATAGCTCTAAAGTTCTAAAGCTTTAAAAGTTTCTCAGTTTAGGTAATGGAGAAAAGAGGTCGTTGTTTTTCATTCTGAATATTTTATTGATGGATTCTCTATCTCTGGTTTGAAAATCTGCTCTGCCCTCGAACAGGGCACTGAACCCAGCAGCAAGCACAGCAAAATATCAAGTCCTTTGTGAAAGAGCCTGAACACAATATTACACTCCAGTGCTACACCGTAATATTGTGTTCATTTTTCATGGCTCCCCAGTTACTGTGCTCATACCTTACAGTGTCTGTGTCTTTGTCTGTGTTATATCCAGTTTATTACTAATCGGTTAAGTCCAGTGCCTTTGCTGTTTAGTTCACATCCCTAAATTAACGAGTGGATTAAAGAGTTTAACCACAGTTTATTACAGTAACCGAGCAAAACTCTCAGATGACTAGTTACAAGTTATAGTGCTGTGAAAAAGTATTTTAGATTTTAGCCTATTTGTCACACTTAACTGCTTCTGATCATCACACAAATGTTAATAATAAAAAGATAACCAGAGGAAATATAAAATGCACTTTTTAATTTATGATTTAATTTATTAAGGGGAAAAAGCATTCCAAAATGGACCTGGTCCTATATAAAAAGTTATTTATTATTAGGCAGTCTGATTAGCGTGGCACCCTTGGGAGCAATAAATGCCATTACATGTTTTTAATAACTGGCAATGAGTCTTTCATTTTGGCCCACTGTTCATTCATGGTTCCATCAATTACAGCAAGTCGTCCATGTCCTAATGCAGCAAAGCAGCCTCGGACTATCACACCACCACCACCATGTTGTTTTTATGAATAGTTTTACTTCTGATATAACAGGATGCAAACCTCCTGAAAAGTTTTACTTTTTTCTTGCCGGTGCACAGAATATTTTCCCAGATGTCTGAGGGATCATCAATCATTTCTGGCAAATGTGAGATGAGTCTCTGTGTTCTGTTTGGTCAGCAGTGGTATTCTCCTTGGAACTCTAATATGGACGCCTTTGTTGCCCAGACTCTTTCTTATTGAGTAATCATGAACTCTGACCTTAACCGAGTCGAGTGAGGCCTGCTGTTCTTTAGATGTTGCTGTGGTTTTCTCAGTTTGTGGATAATGGTTCATGCTTCACTGGAGTCCCAAAGCTTTACAAATGTTTTTGTAACACTTTCCACACTAATAGATGTCAATGACTTTGTTTCTCAGCTGTTTCTTTAGATTGTGGCACGATGTGTTGCTTTTTTTTCAGCCTACTTGACTTTGTCAGACTGTCACACCCAGTGTTTGTGTCATGGTCACGCAGGCAGACCGTGCAGAGTGGAAAGTACTGGACCCAAATGCAGATGAACAAAACGTGGAAACTGAACTGTATCATAATAAAAGGCGTGCCTTTTATTGAGGCTGAAAAACAGAACATGAACCAAACACGGCAAACCAGATAAATGAGAAACTAATCACAAAAACCTAAACTGGGAAAACTAAATGCACAAAAACCAGGAACACTAGGAAATACATGAATACCTGAGACATGGGAGGTTAGCAGTGGATGATATGCAGGCGATCCAGCAACAAAGGGAGGAAGACAAAGGGCTTAAATACACAGAGGGATAATGAGGGAATGAGACATAGGAGGAAAGCACAGTTTAAAGTAATCAGACATAATGAGACCAGGAAGAAGCAAAAGTGAAAACACTAACATAGCACAGGAGACTATGCAAGTAAAACAGGAAACAAGGGACAATCACATAGACAGACTTGACGTTGAGACTACACTGACTGAGGAGACACAGAGAACGCGGGACACAGAAATAGCACGAAAACAGAAACCAAAAGACTAGAAATGATAAATAATTATTGAATCAAAGACTAAAAAATACTAGAAAACACAAAACACCGGTTCACTGACCCAGGACCATGACAGTTTATGTTTGAACTTGTGAATTCCTAATTGATTTTTGTTTTTGGAAGTGGTTTATTTGTTCCCTGTAGCATCCCCTTTCTCTACTCTAGTCTTCTGTGTTTATCCTAGTGTCTTCCAGGTTCAGTCATGTTTGTTTACAACTTTGGTCTCGTTTTAAGTCTTCGTTTCAGTCTTGATTTCCTGTTTTATTTTGGTAACCTTTTGTTTTCTCCTGTGTTCCGTAGTGTCTCAGTGTATCCATGTGTGTTTTTCGTCTCTCTGTGTCCCTTGTCTTGTCCTCCTGTTCTCCTTTGTTACCCATGGTTTCTCGTTCAGTCATGTCTCCCTGTTTATGTTTTGTTTCCTCTTCTGTTTTCCAAGAAAGTCATGTCTCTGTTTGTTTACCTTTCTGTCTGTGTTAAATTTGTCTCAGTCTCAGTGTGTGTTTCCTGTGCTATTTTGATAGTCCCTTGTTGCGTATATGTTATGTTCAGTTCAACTTCCCTTGTCACCTTTTGTTGTGCACCCACCTGTTTCCCCTTCCCTTGTTACCGTAGTGTGCATATGATGCCTTAACATTCATTTATCCTTTGTCCCTTCATCCTTTGTCGATCATCCTTCATGCTGTGTGCATTCTCACCCCCCAGTGTTTCCATCTTTCCTATTTCCTAGTTTTGCATGAGTTTAACAAGAGGACAATTACTCTTACACAGGGCCAGGTAGGTTTGGATAGCTTTTTTTATACTGTAAATGAACTTAGCATTTTAAAACTGCATTTTGTATTCACTCAGGTTATTCTTTTCCCCCTGTGATTTGATTTTATGGGCTTTATGGCTTTATTTGACAGTTCAGCAGTGAGTAGACAGGAGACAATAGACATCTGCATTTCAGCTGTAAGGCATGTGGGCATCAGCTCAAACAGCTAGCAGCCTACGCAGGTCATCTTTGTCTAATATTAAAATTTGCTTGGTCTAAAAATTTAAGTGTGATGAATATGCAGATAGTAAGAAATCAGGAAGAGGGCAAGTGTTTTGAATGTTACTGAATGAGTACTTGAATGTTATTCATGAGATACTTAAATCTAAATGACTTTTTCTGACATTACTGTTTCTTTTTCAGCAATAAATCCCAGGCAAACCTGTCTTTGAACTTCAGTTATCATTAGTTTTCCTCTTTTTTCATCTGCTGTGTTTTTCTTCTTTAGAATGCCGGTGGCTGCTAGATTTGCATCTAAATGGGTTTAATGGCAAAGAATGAACGTCAATACACCTCAGAGCCATGTGGCTAGGAAACAGCTCACACTCAGACTGTGATGAATAGGACTTCAAGTGCGTTTAAAAATTTTATATAATATGACTTTGTTCTCAGTGTTTGTATTTAAGCCGTCTCATTCAGTTTTCTCTCTCTAGCTCCTTGTCTTTCCCATCTTTCTCTTCCACTATGTCATCCTTGTTTTCTTCTTCTGTCAGTCCCGCTGTCAGGGCAGTGAACTTCTGACATACTACGTGTGTCTTTGTGTATGTGTATGTGTGTGCGTGTGTTTGTGTGAGTTCAGATCAAAATAGGCTACATTTGAGAACGTCACAGTTTGAATTCACACCCTGAGGGAATGTATGTCCTTCTACCAAAAGAAACATGTACAAAGCCCTGATCAGGAGCACTTCACATAAACAGCCAAATGCACCTGTGTGGAAAAATAAACCAAAACGCATCATTTTAAACTATACACTTATGCAAATTCCCAGGAGGTAAATATGCTAAAGTTGCACTGTCACAGAAAGACAGAAGAAGGTGATAAAATGGCCAGCTTTAACACCTGTCACTCTTTGTCTCCAACAGTTTAACTTACTTCTTACACATACGCTGCACCACACACATGAGGCAGTCCATTACTTGTATTTTATTACAAGCTTTACATTAATTGCCTGATCAATACTTTAAACATACATGTAACTATTCTTTCTTCTTTTTGGATGGACACATACCCAGAATGTGTAAATAGATTTAGTGACATCCACCAAGGAAAAGGTAGAAAAAATATGTTCTGCTCCATCTGTTATTTTACCTACTTTATATCGTACGAACAGAAAACAATAGTGAAAATAGGAGCTTTAACAGTGAGAAGGACTCAACTGCACACCTCATGTCTATGTGCAATGAAGACTGTAGGGTCCCTAAATGACCATAAATGTCTTTTAGGGGCTCCAATCACCAACTATCCTAACAGCTTTTTCATTTAAAAAATGCTTAAAAAATACTGTTAATTAACAAATTTTTCGCATATACTCCCATAGCGTAATCGGTTAATGAAATTTAAAGAAAGAAACAAAGAAACAAAAAAGCACATTCAATTCCTGGTCGAAAATAACTTTGTCTTTAGTTTCAAAGAACTGAAAATTGAAATTCAAATGCATGCACATACACAGGTGCCAGAGCAAATATAAGTGCAATATCCTATCAAAATTGGAGGCTAAACAGGAGGGTGTCTTATACAACCCCCCCCCCCCCCCCCCCCCAAAAAAAAAAACAATATATATATAAAAATAATAATAATAATAATAATAATAATAATAATAAAAAAAAAAATATATATATATATACAGTGGGGCAAAAAAGTATTTAGTCAGCCACCGATTGTGCAAGTTCCCCCACCTAAAATGATGACAGAGGTCAGTAATTTGCACCAGAGGTACACTTCAACTGTGAGAGACAGAATGTGAAAAAAAAATCCATGAATCCACATGGTAGGATTTGTAAAGAATTTATTCGTAAATCAGGGTGGAAAATAAGTATTTGGTCAATAACAAAAATACAACTCAATACTTTGTAACATAACCTTTGTTGGCAATAACAGAGGTCAAACGTTTACTATAGGTCTTTTCCAGGTTTGCACACACAGTAGCTGGTATTTTGGCCCATTCCTCCATGCAGATCTTCTCGAGAGCAGTGATGTTTTGGGGCTGTCGCCGAGCAACACGGACTTTCAACTCCCGCCACAGATTTTCTATGGGGTTGAGGTCTGGAGACTGGCTAGGCCACTCCAGGACTTTCAAATGCTTCTTACGGAGCCACTCCTTTGTTGCCCGGGCGGTGTGTTTTGGATCATTGTCATGTTGGAAGACCCAGCCTGGTTTCATCTTCAAAGTTCTCACTGATGGAAGGAGGTTTTGGCTCAAAATCTCACGATACATGGCCCCATTCATTCTGTCCTTAACACGGATCAGTCGTCCTGTCCCCTTGGCAGAAAAACAGCCCCATAGCATGATGTTTCCACCCCCATGCTTCACAGTAGGTATGGTGTTCTTGGGATGCGACTCAGTATTCTTCTTCCTCCAAACACGACGAGTTGAGTTTATACCAAAAAGTTCTACTTTGGTTTCATCTGACCACATGACATTCTCCCAATCCTCTGCTGTATCATCCATGTGCTCTCTGGCAAACTTCAGACGGGCCTGGACATGCACTGGCTTCAGCAGCGGAACACGTCTGGCACTGCGGGATTTGATTCCCTGCCGTTGTAGTGTGTTACTGATGGTGACCTTTGTTACTTTGGTCCCAGCTCTCTGCAGGTCATTCACCAGGTCCCCCCGTGTGGTTCTGGGATCTTTGCTCACCGTTCTCATGATCATTTTGACCCCACGGGATGAGATCTTGCGTGGAGCCCCAGATCGTGGGAGATTATCAGTGGTCTTGTATGTCTTCCATTTTCTGATGATTGCTCCCACAGTTGATTTTTTTCACACCAAGCTGCTTGCCTATTGTAGATTCACTCTTCCCAGTCTGGTGCAGGTCTACAATACTTTTCCTGGTGTCCTTCGAAAGCTCTTTGGTCTTGGCCATGGCGGAGTTTGGAGTCTGACTGTTTGAGGCTGTGGACAGCTGTCTTTTATACAGATGATGAGTTCAAACAGGTGCCATTCATACAGGTAACGAGTGGGGGACAGAAAAGCTTCTTACAGAAGACGTTACAGGTCTGTGAGAGCCAGAGATTTTCCTTGTTTGAGGTGACCAAATACTTATTTTCCACCCTGATTTACGAATAAATTCTTTACAAATCCTACCATGTGAATTCATGGATTTTTTTTTCACATTCTGTCTCTCACAGTTGAAGTGTACCTCTGGTGCAAATTACTGACCTCTGTCATCATTTTAAGTGGGGGAACTTGCACAATCGGTGGCTGACTAAATACTTTTTTGCCCCACTGTATATATATATATATATATATATATATATATATATATATATATATATATATAAAAAACACCCAGCACGCCCCTGCGGGCGGTTTATCCTTCAAGCTCGGGTCCTCTACCAGAGGCCTGGGAGCTTGAGGGTCCTGCGCAGTATCTTAGCTGTTCCCAGGACTGCGCTCTTCTGGACAGAGATCTCCGATGTTATTCCCGGGATCTGCTGGAGCCACTCGCCTAGCTTGGGAGTCACCGCACCTAGTGCTCCGATTACCACGGGGACCACCGTTACCTTCACCCTCCACATCCTCTCGAGCTCTTCTCTGAGCCCTTGGTATTTCTCCAGCTTCTCGTGTTCCTTCTTCCTGATATTGCTGTCATTCGGAACCGCTACATCGATCACTACGGCCGTCTTCTTCTGTTTGTCTACCACCACTATGTCCGGTTGGTTAGCCACCACCATTTTGTCCGTCTGTATCTGGAAGTCCCACAGGATCTTAGCTCGGTCATTCTCCACCACCCTTGGGGGCATCTCCCATTTTGACCTCGGGACTTCTAGGTTATACTCGGCACAGATGTTCCTGTACACTATGCCGGCCACTTGGTTATGGCGTTCCATGTATGCCTTGCCTGCTAGCATCTTGCACCCTGCTGTTATGTGCTGGATTGTCTCTGGGGCATCTTTACACAGCCTGCACCTGGGGTCTTGCCTGGTGTGATAGACCCCAGCCTCTATGGATCTTGTACTCAGAGCTTGTTCTTGTGCTGCCATGATTAGTGCCTCTGTGCTGTCTTTCAGTCCAGCTTTGTCCAGCCACTGGTAGGATTTCTGGATATCAGCCACCTCCTCTATCTGCCGGTGGTACATACCGTGCAGGGGCCTGTCCTTCCATGATGGTTCCTCGTCTCCCTCCTCTTTCTTGGGTTTCTGCTGCCTGAGGTATTCACTGAGCACTCGGTCAGTTGGGGCCATCTTCCCAATGTATTCTTGGATGTTCCTTGTCTCATCCTGGACTGTGGTGCTGACACTCACCAGTCCCCGGCCCCCTTCCTTCCGCTTAGCGTACAGCCTCAGGGTGCTGGACTTGGGGTGAAACCCTCCATGCATGGTCAGGAGCTTTCTTGTCTTTATGTCAGTGGCTTCTATCTCCTCCTTTGGCCAGCCTATTACCCCAGCAGGGTACCTGATCACGGGCAGGGCGTATGTGTTGATGGCCCGGATCTTGTTCTTACCATTCAGCTGACTCCTCAGGACTTGCCTGACCCTCTGCAGGTACTTGGTGGTTGCAGCCTTTCTAGCGGCCTCTTCATGGTTCCCATTTGCCTGCGGGATCCCCAGGTACTTGTAACTGTCCTCTATGTCTGCAATGTTGCCTTCTGGTAGTTCAATCCCCTCAGTTCTGACTACCTTCCCTCTCTTTGTTACCATCCGACTACACTTCTCCAGTCCGAACGACATTCCAATGTCATTGCTGTATAGCCTGGTAGTGTGGATCAGTGAATCGATGTCTCGTTCACTCTTGGCATACAGCTTGATGTCATCCATGTACAGGAGGTGGCTGACAACTGCTCCGTTCCGTAGTCGGTATCCGTAGCCAGTCTTGTTAATGATCTCACTGAGGGGGTTCAGGCCTATGCAGAACAGCAGTGGGGACAGAGCATCTCCTTGGTAGATCCCGCACTTGATGGTAACTTGTGCTATGGGCTTGGAGTTGGCCTCTAGTGTTGTACGCCACATCCCATATATATATATATATATATATATATATATATATATATATATATATATATATATATATATATATTACACCTCTTATATATATTACACCTCTTGATTTATGAATTCAGGTGCTTCCAGTCCTGTTACTTCAGGAGTACAAATTGAAGCACATATACATGTAGTCTCCCTCTTCAAGAAGACACATCCTCAGTTCAGTACCAGGAATAGACATAAATCCCTGGGAATGCTGTGTCAAGAAGTGCATCCAGTGTGAAAATCTGTGCCAAATTGAATATGCAGAGCCCTCCACTGTAGCAACTTCCTGCAAATACAGCAGTAGCAGTGTGTGTCCAAAGAGTTGCAAAAGCATGACAAAAGTAGCAGATGTTAACAGCACAGGGTCGCTAAATGTGCATAAACGTCAGCAACGCTCTGCTTGATCAATAACTGCCCAGTTCCAAACTTCTCCTGGCATTAACATCACCACAGAGACTGTGTATCAGGAGCTTCGTGGCATGGGTTTCCATGGATGAGCAGCTCTCAATATCCTATAATATTGTTTGTTTGTTTTGACTTCTGTATTACCAGGCAACAGACCTCAAGATATTTGAAAATCCACCATTATAATGAAATATTGGAATGTTAGGAATCAGTGGTATAAAGCCAACAAAATACAAAAATGAAGAGAAATAACAAAACAAAAAAAAACCACGCTTATTTAAAGTTATTTGAGGTGATCACCACAAGGAAGGCATCCTGTGACTTAGCAACAAAGAAAGAGACATACTGCTACAGACCTTCCCAGGTACAACCAATCAGCTGTGACAGACTTCTTAACAGAGTCAGACCTGGAAGACAGACAGCTGAGAGCTAGAGGAAGGTGGATGTAAGAGCGAGAGAACAGAGCTAGAGCAAGACTGCCACGATATTATCAAGGGTAAGCAGACGCAAGATCTATACCTATATATGAGCGTTCATCTCCTTCATTAATGAAGTAAACATAACATTTGTATTTTAAAACAAACATGAAATGGCCATATTTATTTTATTTCTGTAATTGATCTGTATCAGACAAGATCAGGCGTGCTCAGGGTGGTATGGCCGTAAGCTGGGGCTTAGCTAATTAGCCCTGCGACAGACTGGTGACCTGTCCAGGGTGTACCCCGCCTCTCGCCCTATAGGCTCCAGCTGGGATAGGCTCCAGCGCCCCCCTGAAAAAGGATAAGTGGATGCGAATGGATGGATGGATAATCTATCTGTATATGCCAATCACTTCATATACTTGTAACAGTTATTGCTAGTGCTTATTATCAAATAATAATAATGGATTGGATTTATATAGCGCTTTTCAAGGCACCCAAAGCGCTTTACAATACCACTATTCATTCACTCTCGCATTCACACACTGGTGGAGGCAAGCTACGGTTGTAGCCACAGCTGCCCTGGGGCAGACTGACAGAAGCGAGGCTGCCATATCGCGCCATCGGCCCCTCTGGCCAACACCAGTAGGCAAGTAGGGTAAAGTGTCTTGCCCAAGGACACAATGACCAGGACAGAGAGCCCAGGGATCGAACCGGCGACCTTCCGGTTACAGATGCGATTCCCAACCCCCTGAGCCACGGTCGCCCTAAGTAAGGTTAGTTAGTGTTTTCCAGGTGTGCGACAAATTTAAAATTAAAAAAGCAACACAAATATCTTTTCTGGTTATTTTGTCTCTTTATACTTGTTTATGCAATTTGGTCTCTCCTGAGCAGAGAAAACTGAGAGGAAAAACTTCCTTCCCTTTAATTCAGTTATGTCTTTAGTTCTTAAATCTAGATGACAGGTGAGTGCCAAAAGTCTAGCCTCTGGAGATGCCACCTCAGGTCACCTTTCTGCTTGAGCACAAACAAGTACTCTCAGGTGTAATTTGGGGGGTTTAATATGTAACCACAGATCACTGTCTCCACTCTTCTCAAACTATTTTTCTTGAATTCTTTAGACCTCTGTGAACTTGGCTATGCAAGATTAATTTAGGCCAAACCACATTCATGTTTTATTCAGTTCTGCAATTTTCCTTACACTCAAACACACACACACACGCGCGCACGCACACGCATACACACACGCACACACATACAGAAGAAAAGTTTAAGTGTGATAAATTATGTTTTGAATGGTGAGGAAACAGGCGACAATAAGGAAAAGGAACTAAATCACTGTTGGCATTCTCTCTACATCCAAAGGTGAAAGGGAAAAAAGAAAATTATAAATGTTGTGTCCTAAGCATCAACAAGTGTCTTTGGGGACAAGGAAGGCCAGGTGTTTCAGAATTTACCTCCATGAAGGGGAGGTATTTTATTTACCCTCCGGTTTACTATTTGAATAAATATAATTTGTTTCCCTTCTTCCACTTCCATTCCCTGTCTTTTCCAGAATGGAAACTATTTTGTCTTGATGGCCTTTAAAGCCTGGGTGCGTACTGTCAGTGTTTAAATTGCATAAAGGTGCTGATCCTGCTTTCTGAGGAGTGCATCAGCACCGTGATGCTTTGACCATGCTTTTTGTATCCCCTTCACATAACAGATTTTCTAAAAATGGTTTTACTTTTTATGAAAACTTGGAAAAACCCAAATATATATATATGAGAAAGCAATAACCTCTGCTTTGTGGTAGGTGTAGTTGAGTTCTTACTCAGCCTAAATGTGGGTGATTTTACAGCATTTAATAAAAAAAAGGGTCAAGATCTCAGTTGAGCAGGCAGGATTGCTACTCTGTCTGGAATATAATGCACCGCACTTGCAGAAAAGTCTCCCAAGCAGACTGTCATGGTAATGCTTTCAAAAGCATGCTTTCTTTAGAAAATAACATTGCAACATAGCCTAAATATTGCATCAGTGTGTTCTGCCTGTTCACATCTCACGCCTCACTGTTGGCTTTGTGTGCCTAGGTTGAAATATAGATTATCTATCTTGAAGCCTCATTGAAGTGCACTGCATAAGCTGTTTTCTGGTAGCTGTAGAGTGACAGCAGACAAATATACAAAGGGAGGAAAGTCCATCATCTGTTGCCACTGCTGTAACCAATGGGGGAACCGCAGAAGCATTTTATCGGTATATCACATGTAGCAACTTAACAATGAGTGGTAAGACACATGAATAAGTATTTAACATGTATAAGGTATAGTTCATGTAGCTGGTAAGTTAATTTTGTGACTGCTAAAATGTCACAAAGTGTGAAACACAGTTTACTGTGTTGAAACTAATAGAGTAGCTTTAAAAGCACTTGGCATATAAAATTAGTGTAAAAACAGCATCTGTGCTAAATCTCATAAGGCAATAGAAGCGTTGCTGTACAGTAAAATTTGTTTCTCAGGACCCGCTGTGTACCTTGAGATTATAACAAAGCAGTCCATAAGGTTGTGGCAGGAAGCATTACAGTGGGGCAAAAAAGTATTTAGTCAGCCACCGATTGTGCAAGTTCCCCCACCTAAAATGATGACAGAGGTCAGTAATTTGCACCAGAGGTACACTTCAACTGTGAGAGACAGAATGTGAAAAAAAAAATCCATGAATCCACATGGTAGGATTTGTAAAGAATTTATTCGTAAATCAGGGTGGAAAATAAGTATTTGGTCAATAACAAAAATACAACTCAATACTTTGTAACATAACCTTTGTTGGCAATAACAGAGGTCAAACGTTTACTATCGGTCTTTACCAGGTTTGCACACACAGTAGCTGGTATTTTGGCCCATTCCTCCATGCAGATCTTCTCGAGAGCAGTGATGTTTTGGGGCTGTCGCCGAGCAACACGGACTTTCAACTCCCGCCACAGATTTTCTATGGGGTTGAGGTCTGGAGACTGGCTAGGCCACTCCAGGACTTTCAAATGCTTCTTACGGAGCCACTCCTTTGTTGCCCGGGCGGTGTGTTTTGGATCATTGTCATGTTGGAAGACCCAGCCTCGTTTCATCTTCAAAGTTCTCACTGATGGAAGGAGGTTCTGGCTCAAAATCTCACGATACATGGCCCCATTCATTCTGTCCTTAACACGGATCAGTCGTCCTGTCCCCTTGGCAGAAAAACAGCCCCATAGCATGATGTTTCCACCCCCATGCTTCACAGTAGGTATGGTGTTCTTGGGATGCGACTCAGTATTCTTCTTCCTCCAAACACGACGAGTTGAGTTTATACCAAAAAGTTCTACTTTGGTTTCATCTGACCACATGACATTCTCCCAATCCTCTGCTGTATCATCCATGTGCTCTCTGGCAAACTTCAGACGGGCCTGGACATGCACTGGCTTCAGCAGCGGAACACGTCTGGCACTGCGGGATTTGATTCCCTGCCGTTGTAGTGTGTTACTGATGGTGACCTTTGTTACTTTGGTCCCAGCTCTCTGCAGGTCATTCACCAGGTCCCCCCGTGTGGTTCTGGGATCTTTGCTCACCGTTCTCATGATCATTTTGACCCCACGGGATGAGATCTTGTGTGGAGCCCCAGATCGAGGGAGATTATCAGTGGTCTTGTATGTCTTCCATTTTCTGATGATTGCTCCCACAGTTGATTTTTTTCACACCAAGCTGCTTGCCTATTGTAGATTCACTCTTCCCAGTCTGGTGCAGGTCTACAATACTTTTCCTGGTGTCCTTCGAAAGCTCTTTGGTCTTGGCCATGGCGGAGTTTGGAGTCTGACTGTTTGAGGCTGTGGACAGGTGTCTTTTATACAGATGATGAGTTCAAACAGGTGCCATTCATACAGGTAACGAGTGGGGGACAGAAAAGCTTCTTACAGAAGACGTTACAGGTCTGTGAGAGCCAGAGATTTTCCTTGTTTGAGGTGACCAAATACTTATTTTCCACCCTAATTTACGAATAAATTCTTTACAAATCCTACCATGTGAATTCATGGATTTTTTTTCCACATTCTGTCTCTCACAGTTGCAGTGTACCTCTGGTGCAAATTACTGACCTCTGTCATCATTTTAAGTGGGTTAACTTGCACAATCGGTGGCTGACTAAATACTTTTTTGCCCCACTGTACAATAACATTTCTTTAGAACTGCTTCTTTAGTCATCAGTGTCCGCTGGATTTATTGCATTAGGATATAAACGTTTCTTCACTTTGCTGATGATGTTATAAATAAGATTTGTGAAACTGCAAAAACACTTCCTGTAGAAAACTGAGCAAAGAAAAAAAACATGAAAAGATAATAGATGTTTCGAATGGCACAAATTACATAATTTATTAGAAATTAGAGACTCTTACAGACTAATGACAGAAACTAGGTATCTGCCCAGGTATCTCTAAGTGTTCTGATGGTCTGCTTCTCCAAACTAATGAAGTCTCCAAACTGAACTTATCTGGTATGGTCCTTCCACGTGCTTAGTAGCATGTGGCCTCAGTAGGCCACTATTTGTTAAATAAATAAAATGTTAAATTGCCAATATGGGCGTTCTGTTTTTTCAGACTTTATTCAATTATCCAATCCAATAAACAACACCAAACAAGAGTCAGCAGCAGAATGACCTGGTTGGCATTGGCAGAGTAGATGTGGGCATTGTTACAACAGAGAAATAATCAACCAAACACAAATGTCTTTACTTTTTCTGCTAAGTTTAAAAAAGAAAGATAACACCAGCATTCCCAGAGAAAATACTTTATTATTTGTTTTAAATGGCAAAAAGATAGATGTGCTTCAGCAATAATCTGTTATCACTGCAGTTTAGAGTGAAGCACAATCACAATATATAAAATCCAATAACACTCAGAAACCAGAGCTCGAATTACATAATGAAAAGCACTTGCAGAATAAAAACAAAACAAAAATAATAATAAACTACAAAATGAAATGCCAAAGGTAGCAGACATGTTCCAAACACAACAATATTAAAACCAGTGGAGTAGGAAAAGCTCTGCTCACAACATCAGAAAAACAGAGGATCAAACACCGGTTACAAGAAACAAGTTTGGCACAGTGCTGAGGATGCAAACAAAGGACTTTCCATCTGGTGACAAACACCAACAAAGACCAGAAAAGGAGCAACAGCCTTTCCTCAATACCTCTTACAAGATGATGAGTCCCACAACCTTTAAAGATACGACAAATGTGGTGTTAAAACATCTCCGTGGTGGGGCGTGGTTTGTAGCTCAGCTGCAGGGGAGGTCTGGAGCAGTGGGTTCAGGGTGTGGTGTCAGATGAGGCTGCCCCACACAGCTGTTCTGCAACACCTGGCCATGCCTTCCTATCAGGAGACTGCCAGGACCTGATGGGAGCACCATGTGCTGTGGGGGACAAGGCAGCTGGAAGATGCACAAAAAAAGAAAATATTGTAGCTAAAGCGTCCATGTGCCAATAATCAGGGGTGCGCATAAGTGTTCCGCAGGTGCACATTCGCTGTCAAAATAAAAGACGCGCACCAGATAAGAAGTTGCAACGCACGTTTGTGTACATAAGATTTTCTGGAGGAGGGCAGACATTTGTTTAGAACTCTTAAAGATGTCGCATTATTACAGGAGCTGGTCATGCAATGAAGTTCCCAGAGCAAAGGTTTGGTGCTGATGTTAATGTCAGCCATAGTTTGGAACTCTGTCCATGTCTGTGTGCACACGTTAACCTTACCGCACTCAGCTAAAACTCAAAGAGGCTACGATTTTTAAAAATAAGCCTGAGTGCAATATTCAGGTTGCTTCTTAGTGTTACTTGTTTCTTGGAACTTTTTCATCTCTCTATGTCTATGTTTTGCTGTATTTGCTCTTTGACTACTTACTTCCAAGACTTATTTAGTTGTGTACCCAGCCTTCTTTTCCTGAGTGTCATCTCATGTTTTTGCATTGCCTGTCTTTACTTGTCCGTACTTGGTTTTTACTTCCTTTTTTTTTGGTTTGGATTTGTTGGAATTCAGTGCATTTCTGCATTTCTGCATTTCTGTGTACCTGAACTCTGCAACCTTTCTTCCTATTATTTGATTATAATAACACTAAATATATCCAAACACAAACTTGCTAGCCAATTGTTGTGTGCCTTTTATTTATCCTTATTTGGGATCATCACTTGTGACCTACTTGGAGTGAAACTGTGGTTCTTTATGTGATGTGAGGTTAAAAATAACCCTGAGAGAGAAAAAAAAACACACGCACACACAGACGTACACACTCAGAGAGAGAAAGAGAGAGGAACCCTGAACAATCAAATCCAACTGTAAATTCTTACAAACACACATATTTCGCACAAAATTCCAGACTGCTGACCACAGTGATTCCCTAAGCAGCCTCATACTCATCATACACACTCATACACATATTGTCAAACTGCACACTCACAAGGATGGTCCAAGGAAAGCCATATTGTTACACAGAACACAGGGATGCAGGCAAACATGCACAAAGCAATGCATTCATATACAAAAGAGACACACACAAACACAAAATATTGGGCATTCACATGCAGGAAAATGTAACTCTTTCCTTGTGCGAGTGTCAACCTTTGCTTCATTTCCTTTGACATTCTCTTCCTTTCTCTTTTCCTCCAACTGTGCATCCCTTTCTCCCTGACCCTGTTATCTTCTGGAGCATCCCAAAGAGGAGGGGGGATAAGGAAGGAGCAAATGCTGTACAGTGTTGCTTCTCTTCTCCTTTCTTTCTTTCATTCTGGCTTTTGCTGAAACAGGAAAAGCTTGGAAATTCTTCTTTAAATCAGTTTAATGTTAAAGTTTACTAAATGGTGTCTTCGCTTCGGTAGAGGCAGCAAAGAGCCTGACTGGGTTTTGCGAGGACCTGAGGCAAGCGGAGAGGTGATCTTTAGTTGAGGAAAATGAGTGATGTTAACTCCACAGTAACTGAACAGTGTGACAGTTATGTACAACTCCTACTTTAAATCTTAAAATTTAAATTACAGAAAAAGACCTGCGATCACAATAATCAATCAATAAACTCTTTTCTATTTCGTTCTTTTGACCAAAGCCTGCATGCAGCATGGCAAATATGCTTTCAATTCTGCACAGGATCAAGTTAAGAGAAACAATTCATGATTTATGGACAAGTGTGTCATTATTCAGCAGTGCCTTTACAAACACTGGGGATTAACAATAACCAACCTAGTGGGTAATCTTCTGTGCTCAATCTCCTACAACCATATCAGAATTGCATTGAGTGAATCCCAGTACAAACCAAGTATTTCCCACTGCTGCATTATACTGGTGAAAAATCATAACTGTGCATATAAAACACTGGTCAATTTAAGCTTTTTAGCCTGATTTAAATGCTACAGGGAGTCAGCTACAACCATTATAGCTATAAAAGAATATTATTTCTCTATATTTGGTGATATATTTGGTTCTGGAGAAACCAGCAGCAACCACGCTAGCACAGAAAAGAGTATTAGAGACGACAGGCAATGATCAAGTCAAGCACAGCTCGGAGGGAAGAACTGGGATGAAAGTCAATTGCAAAGCAGCAGACAAAAGCATCTTGAAAAGTATTCTCTTGATGAAAAGAACAATTGGATACATAGAAGTTTGTGAGCTGTACCATCAGGGCTGGCTTTGATATTGAGATCTGCTGGGATTCTGGCAGAGCTTGACTTGATGGCCTGGCTGAACTAATGCAAGGCTCATTTTGGGGTTTAAACCCATAGAGAAAATAAAAATCTTCCAATAGTAAATGTTTGCTCTGTACATTTGGGTTAAAACCCAAGCAGGGCCCATCTGTGAGGAATTTTATATGCTTTTTCTTCGTATAGTTGTGCAGGTTTTCTTAAGAGGTCCAGTAGGTTTTTGTTTCTGGGACAAAATATAGATTGCTGAATATGTCATATAGATCTCAACCTATAATTTAGAAATGTTTTAAATACAAAGCAACGTTTTCTTAATTAGTACCTAATTAAATTTAATTCAATTCAATGCAGTGTAAATCACAACAACAGTCACCTCAGGCCCTTTACATTTATATAATATACAATGGATAATTACATTATATTATTTATATTATCTTTAACTTTAAAGAGAAAACCTCAACAATAACCACCTTGAGCAAGTACTTGGTGACAGAGGGAAGAAAAAACTCCCTTTTAACAGGAAGACACCTCCAGCAGAACCAGGCTCAGGGAGGGGCAGCCATCTGCTGTGACCAGTTGGGGGCGAGGGAACAGAAAACACAAGAGAGCCAGAGTTTAATAATAACTGATGTTTAAATGCAAAGTGGTGTATAACTACATAGAGAGTGATAAAAGAGTGAAGAAGAAACACACAGTGCATCCTAGGAAGCCCCAGCATCCTAGGCCTATTGGAGCGTAACTAACTTAGGGGCCGGGGTTAATTGATCCAGCCATAACTATAAGCTTTATCAAAAGGGAATGTTTTAAGCCTAACCTTAAAAGTAGACATGGTGTCACGGAAAAGAGGGACCCAGGCGCGGTTCTTGCTCACAGAAACACAGTGCGTTTATTTACAGTGAAACAGACAAGTCCAACAATCCATTCAAAAGTGCAATTTTCCAATCGTGCTCGTCCCTTGCTCCCAGTGCGTTCCGTGTAGTAACTCCCTTAGTGTGTGTGCTCCCCAACTCGCTTCTCCGCTCGCCCCTCCTGGAGGAAGAAGGAAAATCCAGCGTTAGCCACACGCTAGCCGAATAACACACTCACACTGCTCGCACAGACTATACCAGTTCGGAGTAATAATCCCACGTCGACTGTCGCCGTGAGTCCAGGTTAAATACCCCTTTCTAGCCTGGAGGAATGATTACCAACCACTGGTCAGGTAATCAGCTGCAGGTGGGCCGGCAACAGCGAAGAGGGACTCCCAATGACGACAGTCGCCAGGACACGCCTCTCCCACGGCGCGCACTTCCGTAAACAACCCCGAGGGCCAGGGAGGGAGAAGCAAACACATATACAGAAAACATAAACACAAGCAGGGTCGTCCGGAAAGGGCCGTCCAACCGTGACACATGGTGTCTATGTGCTGAATCCAAGCTAGGAGCTGGTTCTACAGAAGAGGGATCTGAAAACTGAAGGGTCTGCTTCCCAATCTTGTAAACTTTCAAACTGTTTCCTATTTTCTGAAAGAAAAATAGGTGGAACTATTATTAGTAAACAACAACAACACCTGAACACCCAGCCCAGGAGAGAAGTAATGATGCAATCAAGAACAACTAGGCTTTTATTATTATTGTCATGTGACTGGCTGTAAATAGCTCTCAAAATTATGTCTGAAAAATGTAGTTCATTGACTTGATGTCTCTTGGCTGTAAGGGGGAGATTTCAGCTCAGCGCAGTCACACAGGCATAGTGGTGCAACCATACACACAGCAAAATTTGCCCTCTTGATGCTGTGACATTTCCGTCTCTGGTCTGTGGCTGTAACACTGCGGTGACTGTGATCGATCAAAAGTTGTTGTTATCACAAGTGTAATCATTTATGAATGTACTACAAGGAAGTATTTATCCATTTGCATCATTATTAAAACACAATCATCCAAAGAACAGACAAAATTCAGCATCTTCAAGTTAAAAATCCATAGAATGTAAACAAAGAGAGACACAAAATCTGTTTTGTTCTTTTGTTTTATTTTAGTAAAAGTAAAAGTTTAGTAAAAAGGTTTAACAAGATCCAAATTTGGACCATATCGTAGCTTTCACATGTTAGAAGATATGTAAGTCTTACAAAAGATACTACAGGTAAAACATAGACAAGCTGCAGATGTTAGACTGTGTATCGTGCTAACTTTGTAGATCATTGGAGCAATGATCTGTATAGAGATGGATGGATGGATGGAGATATATTTTATTTTGAGAAAATAATCACAGCCACATTAACAAGGCCAAGCATAGACACTGTAATCATAAGCGAGAGTATCTCAGTATGGAGAACATTCAGGTCTGCAATAACTTTTTAACAAGCAGTTACTCTCTGTATGTCATTAGCAAACACATTCAAAGAAGCAGATAAATACGGCAGATTTACTGTGGAGACTATTTTATGAGAAACAGCCACTAGTATAATAATCATAACCAGCCTAACTGAGCTCTAACTGCAAAAGCAATTCACAGTCTTCATTAGCATTTAGCTCCTTATCACATAGCACCCACTCCCCCCACCCCCCCCAACACACATGCATACACACACACACACAGATGCACACAGTCGCACATTTTAAGATCCTATTCCAAATGATTGGCCATTACACTGTAATTGCAGATTACACAGTAACGGTAAAGGAATAAAACTGTCAGCATCATTTATTTGCACATGCCCATTATGTACACAAGACACACAACACACACCCACGCATACACACACGCATACAATGCTGAAATCCACACATGCATGCATACAGGTGAAACACTTCCATCCTTGCATATATGATACTACATACATATACATACATATATATATATATATAAAAAAACACCCAGCACGCCCATATATATATATATATATATATATATATATATATATATATATATATATATATATATATATATATATATATATATATACATGAGGAAGAACAACAAATGTCTGAATGACACTGAGGTTTTGTCCCTGCGTCATTTTAGCTCCTCTTATCTGTGTACTTTTTTTTTGTTTTGTTTTGTTTTTTTGTGTCCCGTTTGGATCTTTAGCCGGCCAAGGAAGATGCCAAGCAGATTTATTTTACCAAGTGGATCATCATGGCCTTTCCATATTGGTCCATTTGATTGACCTTTATTATAATTATGAATTTATTTTATTTTCGGTTGCTACAAACGGGACAGACATGACTGGGGGATAGGACAGGGAGAAATAATGAAAGAAAGAGAGGGAGAGAAAGAAAACCAAAGGGGAGAAGAGACGGTGAGAAGGGGGGAAGAAAGAAAAACAAAAACAAACAAAACACCTGGATCACCTGTATGGAGAAAAAAAACAGAAGAGAAAGCAAACAACAAAGAGCAACATAATTTATTTGTGTACTTTTGTGTATGCTTCTGTGCATGTTTGGATGTCCGTGTGTGTTTTCTGCCCACAAAACAATGACTTCTGACACCCTTTTAGCCCCTGTAAATCATCTACACACACACACGCTCACAAATGTGATGATTTGTGGGGTAATAACAAGGAAATGTCAATTCCACGCTCCACTCTACATGAAGACCTTCATGGGTCTTCTTTTTCCATATCAGTTATTAGTGACTGTGTTGCCAGTGAGACTTTGCACACAAACACACAAACTCAATTACACACAAAAACCAAACACGACCTTTGTAGACGACATCAAAATACACAGAGGGGCAGTTAGGTGGAAGTACCTCGATGAAATGATACTTGGCATGTCGCACCCTCACACGTTCATTTAGATTTGAAAGTGTACGTAATGTTTTGCATCAGAGTGAGTGAAAAAAGAATTCATAACTTTTGTGTTCTCAGCGCTAATCACAGAAACAGAAATTATCTTCTCTGTGGTAGTCTTCCATGAAAGACAGAGCTATCATGATAATGAGCTTTTGATGATTTTAAGATTGGAATTATGCATAATGCTTCACATGAAGGCTTTCTTTGCAAAATGCAAAGCTGATGTGGTAAAACAAAAAATTTTGCTACTTATAATTTAACAGACTTTAGCGTCTCAGTGCAAAGTAGGAGATTACTTTCATTAGAATTGTTTCTATTGATATCATACCAGTTTTCGCTTTGTTGCTTGTGTTGTTGGCCTTTTGACTACAGCGATGCAGGTGTAACCCATTTATGAGTGTCTCTTAATAGGCTTCGCTTGCATTCTGAGTTTTGCAAGACTTTCCTGACTTCACCAATGCTGGTTTGGCTAAATTAAATAATAGAAGACATAAAGGGGAGACAGAAAGCAATGAGATAAACAATTCAATAACAACAACAACAAAACTGAGTTGATAGCAACAAGAATTGTATGAGAAAGTTGTGGAGGCAGCAAAATGAATTGTTACTCCAGATTTCGGCAGATGCTGCCATTAAACAGATCCAGCTGTGTAAGTTGAATGGATGTTCACAAAGCAAAGATGTGCTTCTTCAGTGTGCATTTTTCATGTACACATGCGCTCAGCAGGGGTTGCACTGAGGGCTGTTGTAAAGCGGAGCTCTGAAAGGGCTCAGAGAATAGCCATGCTCATTATTTTATCCCAAAATGTCTGGTTGTGTAATACCACACTGTTAATACAGAATTCAAATTAAAAACATTTAAAAAACTATCTAGAAGACATTTGGTAAATGGATTGGTTCTTACATAGTGCTTTTCTACTCTGCTTGAGCACTCAAAGTACGTTATGCAGCATGCCTCATTCACTCATTCACACCCATTTATACTCAATGCCCAAGGATACTTAGGCATGTAGACTGGAAACTGGAGCAGCCACAAACCTTCTGATTACTAGACAACCTCATCTACCTCTTACGCTACAGCCATTTAAAAGAAGGTTGTTTTTGTCATGGTTCCCCCATCCTCCAAGTGCACACTTCTATGTTTGTATTGCGCTTTCTCTCTTCTATCTGTGTGGGTGTAGCACTAACCACTCTCAAGTAGGAGTGGGTGTGGTTCAGGAAGGAAGGTACACATATTTTCCATTTCCAAAACCTGGGAGTACTTATATCATGTTTTAGTCTCTCCTTGTTCCCATTACCTGCTTATTTGAAGACCTGCAACAGATTAACTGTTTTTACCTGCATTTCTCCTCCTCCTTGTCAGTGTGCCTGCTAAAATACTTACCAGTGATTTTGCCTAGTCCACTTTCTCTACAAATTCACCTCCCCTAAGCAGAGTTAAAAACTGGAAGCTGGTCCTGTGGAAAAGTGGAAAGAAAGGAGGATTCACCTGATCTGAGTTGCTCTAAAACTTATCAGAGTTTACAATCTGGTTCATGAGAAAATTGCTGGTGAACTGTCACTGTTTTAAATTAATCGTGAAATTCCATCCATCCATCTTCATCCGCTTTATCTGGGGCCGGGTCGCGGGGGCAGCAGCCTAAGCAGAGAAGCCCAGACCTCCCTCTCCCCAGCCACCTCCTCCAGCTTATCCGGGGGAACACCAAGAGGCCAGCCAAGAGATAATCTCTACAGCGTGTCCTGGGTCTGCCCCGGGGCCTCCTCCTGGTGGGACATGCCCGGAACACCTCACCCAGGAGGCGCCCAGGAGGCATCCTTGTCAGATGCCCGAAATTGTGAAATTGTTCATTAAATTCCATGTATTTGTTCTTAATTGTGTCCTGCATTTGAGTATCTAAACAAACCTTTTCTTGTTAGTGTGGCTCTGTTCTGGACATTAGAAACAGGACCACCAGCAACAGAACAACGTACAAATCAGTGACAAAAGAAACAACTATTGCATTGATTGAATAAGACACAGTATGTAAGGAAGATGTCTGCGGTGGGCTGCAAAGCAGCTTGCATATGCAAAGCAACTATCCTGACTAAAGAGACATAAATGGCATATGGTGTATATAGAAGGATCTCATCTGAGCCATCAGCTGTGTGTGGTTTTGACATCAGATTATCTGCCAGGATAGTGGCTGAGAGTGGCATTAATGCCCGCCCTGAGCTAATGCACAATTTGTTCCGGATAGACAAAGTGTACTGTTATTTTTCAGAAAGTGAACCAAAGCACCTGTCTTCTTGCCCGTCCTAACCCGCATACTTTATCCAGCACTACCAAAATACAAAATGTTGATTTGTTTGTCCCAAATGCATGTTACTCCAAAAATATGTAAATTCATATTGAAAACAATTCACTGGCCAAGTCACTGGCTGAAAGCTTATTGATTGGATAATAATTATCTGTACCCCCCAAGATTACAATATAACACAAGTATATCAAAACAGCAGGCCTTCTAATTTGCTCCTCTAGTCATGAATTTATAAATGTGTCTGCACCAGAGAGAGACTGAGAGAGAGGGTGAGAGCAAAGAGGAAGAGAACATTAATTAACTAGTGCTGACAACTGCATCTTTTTTCTATTAGGATCTGATTAGGGGGAGAAAGCACAAATTACAGGTGTTATAAGAGTTAGAAAGTGGAAAAAAAGGGAGGCAGTTAAAATTGGGAGCAATAAGTTAGGAGTAAACAGGCAGTGAAAAAGAGGGAGATGTAAAGAACAATCTACACTCTATTTCAAGGTTTAGAAAAATAATATTTTCCAAGTGGATTGGCAATGCTGGGCTTTTGCCCTTCAGCACACAGTGAAAGTAACTGTCACTGTACCCCCTTTTGTACCCTGTACCTCCCACTGTCATTGCTACACAGAGTCTCAGGGTGCTGGATTTGGGGCGAAACCTTCTACACATGATGTCAGTGGGTTCTATCTCCTTGTTTGGCCAGGTTTTAATTCCAACAGGGCATCTGATCGCCTGTTGATTGGTAAGATCTTGTTCTTCCCATTCAGCTGACTTCTAAGGACTTGCCTGGCCTTCTGGACGTATTTGGTGGTTGCAATGTTGCCTTCTGGTAGTGTAATCTCATCAGTTCTGAATATCTTCCCTCTCTTTGATACCATCCAACAACACTTCTCCAGTTTGAATGGCATTCAAATGTCATTGCTGTAGATCCTAGTGGTGTGGTAAAGTCAGTCCTGGCATACAGCTTGATGTCATCCATGTAGAGGAGATGTTGTCTGTGAAGGTTCTCAGTCATCCAGGTCATCGTAGTCAAAGGAGCTTGCAAAGAAAAGCGTCTGGACTTCTTTAAGTTGCTTGAAGACGTTTCACCTCTCATCCGAGAAGCTTCTTCAGTTCTAAGGTCAAATGGTGGAGAGTCCCAGATATAAACCTAGTGGGAGTAACCCCCCACAGAGGGACAAAAGGACCCCCTGATGATCCTCTAATCACCTGAGCCAAGGTGTGAAATTGGGTGTGGGACCCAATCAGCCAGAGTTTCGGGTGTGTTCATTGTGAAACCTGGCCCCACCTTGTCATGCGAATTCCTGAGGTCAGATGGCCCAGGATGTGAGTGGGCGTTAAGGCGTCTGGGAAGGGATCTCAAAACTGGATTATAGATGGCAGAGAGTTGGTGTCGTAAACCCCCGCCTCTGTTCAAAGATGGTCGCTCACAGTGGACATAGATGGCTTCTTTCACTCCTCTTTCAAACCATCTGTCCTCTCTGTCCAAAATGTGAACATTGGCATCCTCGAAAGAGTGACCTTTATCCTTAAGATGCAGATGGACTGCTGAGTCTTGTCCTGTGGAGGTGGCTCTTCTGTGTTGTGCCATGCGCTTGTGAAGTGGCTGTTTGGTCTCTCCAATGTAGAGGTCTCCAATGTAAGACCTCTACATTGGAGAGACCAAACAGCCACTTCACAAGCGCATGGCACAACTCAGAAGAGCCACCTCCACAGGACAAGACTCAGCAGTCCATCTGCATCTTAGGTTTATATCTGGGACTCTCCACCATTTGACCTTAGAACTGAAGAAGCTTCTCGGATGAGAGGTGAAACGTCTTCAAGCAACTTAAAGAAGTCCAGACGCTTTTCTTTGCAAGCTCCTTTGACTAGAGGAGATGTTCATTTCCGTTCCATAGTCGGTATCGTAGCCAGTCTTGTCAAGGATCTCACTAGGGAGTTGCAGGCCTATGCAGAACAGCAGTGGGGACAGGGCATCTCCTTGGTAGATCCCACACTTGATGGTGACATACAGTGGGGCAAAAAAGTATTTAGTCAGCCACCGATTGTGCAAGTTCCCCCACCTAAAATGATGACAGAGGTCAGTAATTTGCACCAGAGGTACACTTCAACTGTGAGAGATAGAATGTGAAAAAAAAAATCCATGAATCCACATGGTAGGATTTGTAAAGAATTTATTCGTAAATCAGGGTGGAAAATAAGTATTTGGTCAATAACAAAAATACAACTCAATGCTTTGTAACATAACCTTTGTTGGCAATAACAGAGGTCAAACGTTTACTATCGGTCTTTACCAGGTTTGCACACACAGTAGCTGGTATTTTGGCCCATTCCTCCATGCAGATCTTCTCGAGAGCAGTGATGTTTTGGGGCTGTCGCCGAGCAACACGGACTTTCAACTCCCGCCACAGATTTTCTATGGGGTTGAGGTCTGGAGACTGGCTAGGCCACTCCAGGACTTTCAAATGCTTCTTACGGAGCCACTCCTTTGTTGCCCGGGCGGTGTGTTTTGGATCATTGTCATGTTGGAAGACCCAGCCTCGTTTCATCTTCAAAGTTCTCACTGTGTGTTACTGATGGTGACCTTTGTTACTTTGGTCCCAGCTCTCTGCAGGTCATTCACCAGGTCCCCCCGTGTGGTTCTGGGATCTTTGCTCACCGTTCTCATGATCATTTTGACCCTACGGGATGAGATCTTGCATGGAGCCCCAGATCGAGGGAGATTATCAGTGGTCTTGTATGTCTTTCTGATGATTGCTCCCACAGTTGATTTTTTCACACCAAGCTGCTTGCCTATTGTAGATTCACTCTTCCCAGTCTGGTGCAGGTCTACAATACTTTTCCTGGTGTCCTTCGAAAGCTCTTTGGTCTTGGCCATGGCGGAGTTTGGAGTCTGACTGTTTGAGGCTGTGGACAGCTGTCTTTTATACAGATGATGAGTTCAAACAGGTGCCATTCATACAGGTAACGAGTGGGGGACAGAAAAGCTTCGTACAGAAGACGTTACAGGTCTGTGAGAGCCAGAGATTTTCCTTGTTTGAGGTGACCAAATACTTATTTTACACCCTAATTTACGAATAAATTCTTTAAAAATCGTACCATGTGAATTCATGGATTTTTTTTTTTCACATTCTGTCTCTCACAGTTGAAGTGTACCTCTGGTGCAAATTACTGACCTCTGTCATCATTTTAAGTGGGGGAACTTGCACAATCGGTGGCTGACTAAATACTTTTTTGCCCCACTGTATGCAGTTAACTTGAAGTTGGCCTCTAGTGTTGTTCGCCGCATCCCCACTGAGTTCTTTATGAGGGGTCTTACTGTGCATTGAGTTGAGTCATAGGCTTTCTTGTAGTCAATCCAGGTGGTGCACAGGTTGGTGAACCTGGTCTTACAGTCTCGGGCGACTGCTCGATCTACCAGGAGCTTGTTTTTTACCCCTCTAGTATTCCTTTCTGTGCCCTGCTCATGAATTGAGCCATATGCCTGTTCATCTTAGCAGCTATGGTGCCTCAAAGGAGCTTCCATGTGGTACTGAGGCAGGTTATTGGGCGGTAGTTGGACGGGACTGGTCCCTTCTAGCAATCTTTGTGGATCAGATCTATTCAGCCTTTAGTTAGCTATTCGGGGTGTCTCTCATCAATAAGCAGCTGGTACATTTGTGCTGCCAGATGCTCATGGAGTGCAGCACAATCCCTACTGTGCCCATCATGTGACCAGCTGATCTACATGACAGCAGCAGTGATCACAGAGATACTTGCCTATAAGATGAACAGTGAAGGAGCAGAATATCCAAACACAAATGGTCAATAAAAGATTTAGCCCTTTAGCCTAGTTTGTAATTGTCAAACATAATTTGTATTGTATTTGTAAAATAATGCTTAATGCAATTCAATCATTGTCCATCATTATCTATTTTACAACCTCTTTCAGGTCCACTGGACTAAATGGAAATCACATAGAAATATTTTTAACCAGGTAAGAATGCATGCCATACAAACACAAACCTATCCTTGATGTTTTGAGAACAGGTGCATTCACACAAGCAAACTTCTGACATTGGAGCCGCTCTTTGAAAGCATATTTCCTGAAGTAATGTGTGGTTGTTTTATTGAGCCATGGTAGCAGATTGCTCTAATGTAAACCTCATTTGTCATTGTCAACACACACTATAACACACAAAACAGACACAGATAGAAACATAAGACATATTCTATCAAACTCACATAGATCCCTCATTTGAAGACAGGACCAGAGAGAAGTCTACATACAACAGCAGCATTGAAGTGGATGCAGAATTGTTCAACAGCAGCTACGACTAACTCAAGGAATTAGAACCAAAGGGCTCACTGTAAGTGAGATTTCACAAACTCTACTTGAGGACCAAAACAAAAAATGACCCGGCTTTTATGATCAGATTTTAAAATTGAACAAGCATATTTAAATGACAGTATATTATGATTTTTTTAAAGAAAAATTTTGGCATGAATATTTCATTCCGTTCTGAATTGCTGCATCTGGTTTCAGTATGAACAGAAAATTATACAAATTAGTTTAAAAGAAACAATAATCCATCATGGTTATATGAAATATTGATATAAAATACATAAAAGGTGAATATATCAAAAATTAAGATCATATTAGATGTTGAGTCTCAGCCACTTAACCATGTTATTAGATAAATGATAAAAAACCTGGTATGTGTAATAAATAAATATATGTATGCTAGCAAAGCTCATTAACCAAATTATGAAGAACATTTAATGACTCATAAGATAAGATAAGATAAGATAAGATAACCTTTATTAGTCCCAAACTTGGGAAATTTGTTTTGTCACAGCAGGAAGTGGACAGTGCAAAAGTTATGAGGCAAAAATTAGAATACAATAAGAATAAATACAGTACACAACTGTACAGAATAGAATAAAATAAAATACTATATACAGTAGAATAAAATAAAATAAATATACAATAAGATAAAAATAGAATACAAATACAAATACTATATACAACTGAGTAAAAAGATGAATAAAGAGATATGAGATATTGCAACTTTCATAAATGTCTCCTATCTACAACTGAATTACAGTTAGGATACTAATGTGCGTTTTTCCAACTCAGTTCTCCCATTCTGTGGAGTGAAACGTAAATATGAAGCAAATGAATGAAAAAGAATTACGAGACATGGCTCCTTCTCCCAACACCTGTTATGGATAATTCCGTCCAAAACATCACTGTTGATTAAAAAAAATATCTACCATTGATTAATCATTTATAATTTGATTTACAAATTTGCACCATTATAGCTCAATTGTAGCTAAAGTAGCAATGGCTAAGCTCATACAAAACATTCAAAATTGAGTGAAAGCTGTTTAAACCACATAGCACTATATTAACGTCACTTAGAAACAGCATTTGGTTTAACAATGAACTGTGGCGATAGGCTGACACCAATACAAAACAGAATAATGGTTCTCATTTAGCACAACTTTCAACTGTGAAGATAGAGGCATTTTTTATGCTAACAAGGGAATGCAGTTCTGTGAGAGAAACCACCTGTTCCAGCATATGGTATTCCCAAAGACGTATTAGCTCACAATGGTTTACATTCATTTTTGTTCATGTGCAGTTGTGTTTGTCTCAAAGACAAAGTTGTAGATCTAGCACCCTCTTCCTCTTGTTCTGTCAGATCAAGAACATGTAATTTGTTATAGAAAAAATAAAAATCCTTGTTGCCATACCACTAATGAGAATGACTATATAAACTGCCCAAAAATATTGAAGACACATCAGACCTCAATGGGGAAAAAAGCATACTGAATATCTACACTGTCCTACATCATTTGATAGAAATGAAACTTATCAAACAACAGAAAGCTGAATTCAAAGACACCTGACAATCAAGATCTGCTAGTCTGTTTTTCTGAAATTTCATTGCAGCAACTCAAAATGGTGCTCAGTAGTTTGTATGGCCCCCATGTGCTTGTATGCATGCCGGACAATGTTGGTGCATGCTCCTAATTAGACAATGGATGGTTTCTTGGGGGATTTCCTCCCAGATCTAGACAAGGGCATCACTGAGCTCCAGCAGAGTCTAAGGTGCAAACTGGCAGTATTGCCCAAAGGTCGCACTTCCGTGTAATGTAACGTAATGTAATGTTCCAGAGGTGTTCTATTGGATTTAGGTCAGATGAGCATAGGGCCAGTCAATGGTATTAATTCCATTATCCACAAGAAACTGCCTGCATACCTTTTCCAATTGAGGCCTGGCATTGCCACGGAGCAGGTGGAACCCAGGCAGTCAGGGTGCCGTTGCCTAGCTTGCAGAGGTCTGTGCATCCCACCTTGATATACCTCCCCAGACTATTACAGACCCACCACCCAGCTGGCTATGCAGCAGTAACATTTTTCCACTGTTACATATGCTCAGGGTGAACCTCCTCTTATCAGGGCACCAGTCATGGACCTCTCAATTCTGGTATTCTTTGGCAAATGGCAATCAGGCTGGTCAGTGACTACAGGGCCCACAAAAGGACATCAGGCCAAATATATTTCTGAATGTTTGGTCAGAAGTATCCAAGCTAGTGGCCTGGAGGAGGTCATTCTGTGGGGCTTTGGTAGTGCTCATACTGTGGCAACCGGATACCATAGATAGGCAATGAAATTTAGTGTCTTCATTTGATGATAAGTGAAAACCATCACTGACAAATTGATGCGCGACTAGCAAATGTGTGGCTGCCCCTTTAAAGAACTACAAGATACCCAACCATCTACAATCAGAGATGTATCTACTGGCCTGAGGATGAAGAGTCTCACCAGACTGAAGACAGCAACACAACCAAGGCTGCAAATCCCCAGGCTCACTGAGAAACTCGCATAAGAAGTAATGCATGCAGATATTAAATTCATCAGAAAAACTAATGAGCTTGTATATGCCACTGCCACAGTAGTACTGGAACTACTTGGGTATACAGTGGGGCAAAAAAGTATTTAGTCAGCCACCGATTGTGCAAGTTCCCCCACCTAAAATGATGACAGAGGTCAGTAATTTGCACCAGAGGTACACTTCAACTGTGAGAGACAGAATGTGAAAAAAAAATCCATGAATCCACATGGTAGGATTTGTAAAGAATTTATTCGTAAATCAGGGTGGAAAATAAGTATTTGGTCAATAACAAAAATACAATTAAATACTTTGTAACATAACCTTTGTTGGCAATAACAGAGGTCAAACGTTTACTATAGGTCTTTACCAGGTTTGCACACACAGTAGCTGGTATTTTGGCCCATTCCTCCATGCAGATCTTCTCGAGAGCAGTGATGTTTTGGGGCTGTCGCCGAGCAACACGGACTTTCAACTCCCGCCACAGATTTTCTATGGGGTTGAGGTCTGGAGACTGGCTAGGCCACTCCAGGACTTTCAAATGCTTCTTACGGAGCCACTCCTTTGTTGCCCGGGCGGTGTGTTTTGGATCATTGTCATGTTGGAAGACCCAGCCTCATTTCATCTTCAAAGTTCTCACTGATGGAAGGAGGTTCTGGCTCAAAATCTCACGATACATGGCCCCATTCATTCTGTCCTTAACACGGATCAGTCGTCCTGTCCCCTTGGCAGAAAAACAGCCCCATAGCATGATGTTTCCACCCCCATGCTTCACAGTAGGTATGGTGTTCTTGGGATGCAACTCAGTATTCTTCTTCCTCCAAACACGACGAGTTGAGTTTATACCAAAAAGTTCTACTTTGGTTTCATCTGACCACATGACATTCTCCCAATCCTCTGCTGTATCATCCATGTGCTCTCTGGCAAACTTCAGACGGGCCTGGACATGCACTGGCTTCAGCAGCGGAACACGTCTGGCACTGCGGGATTTGATTCCCTGCCGTTGTAGTGTGTTACTGATGGTGACCTTTGTTACTTTGGTCCCAGCTCTCTGCAGGTCATTCACCAGGTCCCCCCGTGTGGTTCTGGGATCTTTGCTCACCGTTCTCATGATCATTTTGACCCCACGGGATGAGATCTTGCGTGGAGCCCCAGATCGAGGGAGATTATCAGTGGTCTTGTATGTCTTCCATTTTCTGATGATTGCTCCCACAGTTGATTTTTTTCACACCAAGCTGCTTGCCTATTGTAGATTCACTCTTCCCAGTCTGGTGCAGGTCTACAATACTTTTCCTGGCTCTTTGGTCTTGGCCATGGCGGAGTTTGGAGTCTGACTGTTTGAGGCTGTGGACAGCTGTCTTTTATACAGATGATGAGTTCAAACAGGTGCCATTCATACAGGTAACGAGTGGGGGACAGAAAAGCGTCTTACAGAAGACGTTACAGGTCTGTGAGAGCCAGAGATTTTCCATGTTTGAGGTGACCAAATACTTATTTTACACCCTAATTTACGAATAAATTCTTTACAAATCCTACCATATGAATTCATGGATTTTTTTTTCACATTCTGTCTCTCACAGTTGAAGTGTACCTCTGGTGCAAATTACTGACCTCTGTCATCATTTTAAGTGGGGGAACTTGCACAATCGGTGGCTGACTAAATACTTTTATGCCCCACTGTAAGTTCAAGAATATGCGCAGAGAAGAAGTGTACAGCCAGTATCTTAGCTCCTATGAAAAGATACACCAGAATATACATCGATAATATTGATCCCAAAGTTGGTATTGGTATTGGATGTATACTAGCGTGATAGGATCAATACATCAGTTCAGTATGTAGCCCACTGAAATGTTTTGCATCAAATCAATACTAAACTCCTTACAATACACAAAGTCCAGCAACCTGGGTGCTGAACTGTGGTACTTAATTCCAGTCTAGAAATAATTGTGGAAGACCAAGCCTGTCCATGAGTTGCACCATTGGCAAATAAAGGCAGTGGTTGACATCAATATAACCTACCAGTGGCTGGAAAAGGGTTAACTCTTTGTCACCCAAGTATCATACAAGTCATCTGGATTTTTTTTTAACATTGACTGTGAAATTACAAAATAATTATTATCTTTAAGAAATCTAGGCAGAGCTGATCTTTCTGTCCATGTTGCTCTGTGGGGGGTGTAACTAAAAGACACCACAGAGGCTCTAATGACGGCAGCACATGAACAACATATATGTGTGTGTTTGTTTACTTACTTCCAGTGTCTTTAGGCAGAGCCTAGCACAACACTTTCTGTTTCACTTGCACAAGCGCATGCACACACACACGGTCATCGGCACTGATGTGGTGTGACAGCACTGTAATTTTAGCTGTGCTGACTCTCTGGGCTTGTCTCTCTCTCTCCCTCTTTCTGCCTCCTACCTCTTTGGCTTACGATCACAGAGTGGTGTACATCAAGTGCTGCCTCCAGCAGTGTCTGTTTGTTTGTGTGTTTGGCGTGCATGTGTGTTTGCCATTTTACCATGCAGTTTTTCCCAGGGTTAGGTCATGGAGTCATACTAAGGATAAGACTCCTTCACTAATACATTCCAAAATCTCCTCCCAACACACACAGACCCAGACTCTGCACCACTGTGCTCTCCTTACAACAAACCCAAATCCTCTTTTACACAGCTGCGCTTGCTGGATATGTTCCCTTGTACACTCTTCAATATATTTGAATTAAATTCTCACCCAACTTTTAATCACACTAGAACAAAACAGAACTGCGAATTTCATTATGGAAACTGTGGTGCATAAATGTTTGTCAGTGACTGTTGTTGTTTTTCACATTGCTGTGCAGTTTCTACTCAGGGTCCAGCTTTAGTGGTCAGCATGCTGGGGAGAAAGGCTGGCTGGAAACAATCTCGGACTGCTAAAAAGACCTTCACAATGATTTACCATACATGGTACAACTCTGATATCACTGTGTTTCATTGGTCTCCTGAAGTAAATGTATATATCAACAAGAATCACACAAAACATCTCACTTACTGGGTAGTATTTGCTTTTAAGGCAATAGTGTTGTACTTTTTTGTATTTTCATTTTGTTTTCTTTGTTCTTTTTAAATACATTTTAAGAAGTCTTTACTTTGATTACACTAACACTATGTAGGTGATGGATAATAGGTACTGACTTGTAACGAGCTGGACATGAATAACTTGCACTTATGTAATATCATTATGCTACAGTATATTACAATCTTTTCTGTATGATGTAATTCAGGGTTAACCTGAAAGAAAGGCAGATGTGAAATGTAAAAATGAGATCAGAGGGAGATCAAACGATAACGTGATATTTAGAATCCCCAAAGGCGGTACAATTTTAAGCATAGTTTTAAATATGAAAGAAGTTTTATGAAAGTTTGACCTTATTTGACTTTAAAGAAGAAGTAATGTGATATTTAGAATCGCCACATATCATTCCCTAATATAGTTTCTAATTAATAAGATGTTTTGTCAGTTTTCAACCGATGAATTCTTAAGTTAACTTTGAAAATCTTGGTGGATATAAGCCAAAATTTTAAAGGATTGCTAACATGACCTCACCCTACACCCTTAGGCTTTGAAAAGCTTACATAAAGATGTCGGTGGTGTTTCTGACAGTTTTACTATTTTTTTGGGTTCCTTTTCAAATAAAGGGTTAGACCTAAATGGGACATAGACATTAGAGACATATATCAATTTTTGAAGATGTTCTGTTAATATAGTATTTGACCCTTTTTGCATTGCTGTAGGGAAATTTTATGCTGTCAGTAACTGAACTGCGTTGAAGGTCACAACATCATGTCTGTGCATTTTCAGAATATGATTTAGTTTGGATAAATAATACAAAGAGTAGAAAGGTGGTATTACATTTGAGAAGTCAAGTGGTTTTAATGACTAGCAATGAATTACAGTGCGTTCTCTTTTATGTTCAGAAGCAGAGAGCAGGAGTAGCAACAGGTAAGGTTACTGATGTTTCTTGTTAAAATCCTGACACCCCAGGCCTTATACATGTAATGTTTGTATAGGTGTGTGTGTGTGTGTGTGTGTGTGTGTGTGTGTGTGTGTGTGTGTGTGTGTGTGTGTGTGTGTGTGTGTGCGCGTGTGTGTGTGTGTGTGTGTAGTTGCTGTTAAGGCCACACTGTCGTCTGTGTGTCACTAAATAATGACTCTGTCTGAGCTGCGTGCCCTCTGGGCTCTCCTGTCTGCCCACAAATACGTACAAACACACACACACACTCTTGCACTGTTCTGGCTGGCCATGGCTGGCTGATTCTTAAATGTCAGATGACTTCACTCCTGGAACAATATTTATTGAGCCCTGTTCTCTCTTTCTCTCTTTCCTACTCTCTCGCATTTTGCTGGTAAATTTCTTAAAGATTCTAAATTGATAAGTCCATTAAAACCTCTTTAAGAGGCCCCATTTTAGATTATATGTATTTCAATGGAAGAATTTGCACAGACAAAGTCAAAAAAACTTGTTCATTTAACACTTTCTCGCTCCTTACTCTTTATTTATATGAACACTTGGGTATTGGTTCATTAACCAGATGTACTTTCATACTTTCTTTACATGCATTTGGTTTAAAATGGAGCACTGTAACAAAAAATAATTTCCCCCAGGGATCAATAAAGTATTCTGATTCTGATTCTGATTTTTATCTTTATCACAATAGACTCTATCACAGTTGTATATATTAACACATGGGACTTGACAGCACCAATGTGCAGTTCAGAAGCTAGTGCTTTCCTCATTCACCTTACACCTATGGTCTTCCATCTACAGCTTCTGCAAGATAACATTATGGTCACTAAATTGCTTTCTTTAATGAGCCTCTCAGTTTTTTTAGTAAGATGTCAACTGCCTCAAAGCACATTGTGCGCTGTCTATCTTGCGTGCTGCACAATATCGTTTATTATTTAGTATCTACTGATATCTACTGCTAGCTAGTTTATTGTGATGGTGCCGGTTTTTTTAATTATGTTGCTCTTTGTTGTTTGCGTTCTCTTCTGTTTTTTTTCTCCATACAGGTGACCCAGGTGTTTTGTTTTTTTTGTTTGTTTTTGTTTTTCTTTCTTCCCCCCTTTCTCACCGTCTCTTCTCCCCTTTGGTTTTTTTTCTCTCCCTCTCTTTCTTTCATTCTTTCTCCCTGTCCTATCCCCCAGTCATGTCTGTCCCGTTTGTAGCAACTGAAAATAAAATAAATTCATAATTATAATAAAGGTCAATCAAATGGACCAATATGGCAAGGCCATGATGATCCACTTGGTAAAATAAATCCGCTTGGCATCTTTCTTGGCCTTAAGACAACAATTCTGATGGCTAAAGATCCAAACAGGACACAAAAAAAAGAAAAAAAAAAAGAAAAAAAAAAGATGTCAACTGTTATTTATTTACTGAATAAATGCATTTAAGAAGCAAAAAAAAAGCAAAAAAACCACAAAAAACAAAAACCCCACCTTAATGTCATAAAACGTAATTCCTCAGGAAGTCTAATTTGTGAGTTCTGAATAAGATGAGTGTTCTCCAAACCCACACACACAAACAAATAATAATAATAATAATTCTTCTCTTGCTCCCGGTAAATTTCCTTCCATCTAAAACAGAATTGAAGAGAAGAGAGAGAAAGTTAGATAGCATAAGAGAAAAACAGATGAAGGGAGAGCGGTAGATGGGACAGAGGATAGGATAGAGTTTAAAGTCATTGTTATGTTTGTAGATTTCTGCTTGTATGGAGGAGCAAACTAATGCTGTTGCAAGACAGAAAGCCAAGTCGGTATTTTAACTTTATGTTTTTAATGATATTTGGCTTAAGTTTACTTACTTACTGTTCTAGAAGCTTCAGGCTGCTTTACTAGTTGTTGACAGTAAATATTCCACTTGTGCTTTTGAAAGCATCCTCAATTTCTAGTAGCATGATATGTGAAAATGTGAGCTAACTGACAGATAGGCTGACTAGTTGTGTAGATTCTGCAGCTCAGGGACGATATCCAAAAAAATGGTGTTTGTAGAAAGGTTATAAAGTATTGATATAGCTTACAAAAAATGTACATTTATTTATAAATATTAAATTTGGCATGTGGATACAGAAAGACAACCAGAGGCAATGCCCACCCTCCACCCCCAACTTCCACAGAATAAAAGAGAAAAAAAGAAAACACAACACTGATCCACTGCCTGTGCTTTATTCTTTTATGCATGCTGACAGCCTCCTGCATCTTTCTGCACTCTGCTCGGATGTCATCACCTTTCGGCGCTCCTTCCTGGTTGAAGAATTGTAAATTATTATTATTTTTATAGTTTGCATCAAAATATTTATTAGCTGAAACATTATTTTAGTAGAAATAACAAAACCACTCCATCTCAGTACACCTATACAACGTAACTGGTAAATTCTACATAAGTTATCACAAGTAAAAAGTATTTTACTGAAGAAAATTTTCCCCATCTGTGCTACCTAGATTCCTATTCCTCCTGCAAATATTTAAGGTTGAGTTCAGTTTAAATACTTTATAAGGGTGGATCATAATAGCACATGGCTTTTGTGGCTGTCCTGTGAGGACCTCATAACTGAAAAATGCAAAATAACATTAAAAATGCTCAGACAACCAGGCCTATACCTGGATTTTAAAAGTGTATTAAAATTAAAATTAAGACATAAAAAAAAATCAAGGCTGAATTTAAAGGCTTTAAGGGTAACACATTAACTAATCAGTATCTGCAGGGGGATTCAAAATATTAATGAATAATGAAGGTGGTGTACAAACAAAACAAATGACTAACCATCATCAAGACATTACTTTCTAACATGCTAAAGGAGTTATTAAAGAAAACTATTACACTGCTGACTCCACCACATCACATGTTGATCAAAGTGGCTAATGAGAGGAAACTAGACTAAACAAGGGTTTTTTCTTTCTCATTAATGCTTTGTTTTCACACAACATGCAGATCATTATGGAAGAAATATAGTATCATCAGAATTCAAGTATTTTTAGACATTGAATTTATGACACTGAATTTTTATCCTCCAAATTTCCCTGCAAAAATATTCACCTGCAAAAATTCACCTGCAAAAATTCACCTGCAAAAATTCACCTGAAAAAAATTCACCTGCCAAAAATTCACCTGCCAAAAATTCACCTGCAAAAATTCACCTGCAAAAAATTCACCTGCAAAAATTCACCTGCAAAAATTCACCTGCAAAAATTCAACTGCAAAAGTGATGAACTTTAATGACCCAAGCCAGAGCAATCAGCACCAGATCGAGTCGAGTGGCTCTCGGCCAATTAAATTACGCTGTTTGATCACATGACACCGTTAGCCAGCAGTTTGTCTCCTAAAAGAGAGCTGTTTAGAGGTGAGTGATTAAGTTTTTCTCCTAAATAGAGATCATTACAGAACGCCTAGTCCTACTTAAAATCCCATTTATTTTTATTTTATCATCTACTCGAACTAAGGAAAACGTTTGACTAACTCAAAGACAATTTCCACGCCTCCCCTGCCTGACTGCAGAGGCAGTTTTGAATTTAGGAGCAGCAAGATGGAAGCGGCAAACCCTGGCGATTCTCCGGTAAGTATATTGTTTTTTATCTTCAAGTTTGTCTTTTGAAACGTTAATTTTATTTAAATCCGTTGCTCACGTATAAAGTACACAGACGGGGTCTTTGCTCAACTCGTCTGAGGCGTGTCTCACTAAGCGCTACATGCTAGCATCCTGCTAACCGAGCTACCCTTTACATGCTGTGCTTTAGAAAATAGGATACTCGTTAAAAAATACTCCGCAGATATTGATAGATAGACGAACACTGCAAATATAATGTTGTAAACGAAAACGGCCTTTGGTGAAGTGGTAAAATACACCATGAATAAAGCCATAGATTGAATGGCTGCCATGGTTGCAGAACGGCCTGATTTAATGACAAGAATGGGGAAGAGTGAGGCGAAGTGAACCAAAGCCACAAAACACGGTCAGACAAGGCGGCAAAAGGGCAGTGATCTGTCCGTCAGTATGAAGTTGGTGTGTGCTTTGGTGAACAAAAACTCGAGACCGGTAGCAGGAAGGTGGGAGACTCGTGTTTCACTGGAATAGTGGTGAATTAAAACATCCTTTGTTGGGGACATTTAGGTGTAAATGCATCCATAAAGGTGAGACAAAGGCAGACCAGACAGTGAAGAAAACAAGGCAAACATTAGAAATATTAAAACGGAAATATAGGATTAATATAACATACAATTGGGGAAAATGTAAGGAACACAATGTAAATGATATTGTAAAGTCATTAAAACAGCATACTCTGATTAAAAGAAACACATAATTGGGTAGGAGGATGATGATGATAATAATAATAATAATAATAATAATAATAATAATGTTAAAGAACATGTACAAGATGGGTATGTATACTTGTAGCCAGAACTTAACAACTACAAAGTTGTAGCATGCCAGACCATCTTGATTGAATGTAACTTCACTCCACACAAGTTTTATGGTAGACATATTCATATTGGTATCTAATAAATGATTAATTCTTAGATTTTATCAAACGTTAATTTATAAATTGTTTCTGTCTTTATGTGTTTGTTTCAGATTATGCAAGATGTAATTATTCAGTCAGCAAGACACTTGCTGCAGTTACTGACATCATCCAACTGAACTGCTGCTGTGATGAATCAGAATACAAGGTTTACTTTAGCAAGACCTATGAGTTAATGCTACATTTAACTAAATTGTTATATATTTTGTGTCCAGTATTGTCTCCATATGATTTTGTTTTTTGCAACATCTTGCAGAGAACAGAGTCAAGGTACCAGCTTGGTCAACCCTAAAAGACCATCTGTTCATCAAGAAATGACCAGGTGAAAAAGTCATAAACTAAACACTCTGCATGAGCATGGAATTTAGGATGCAACTTTATATCTTACCTGCTCTACACTCAGGGCTTGAATTACAACAACAGTCAAATCACATAAAAAAAAATATACTTTTGGTAGTTCTGTGTCTCTCTCTCTCCTCCAAACCCAGATGGCTGCTGGTACTGAACCGGGTTCTGCTGGAGGTTTCTTCTTGTTAAAGGGGAGTTTTTCCTCTGCACTGTCACTTCATGCTGCTCAGTGTGAGGGATTGTTGAGGTTGAGTCCATATGTCCTGCGAACAACTGCTGGGCAATGACACCATGCAATCTTCTGGGATTCCTTGGATAGAAAACCTGTGAGCTGCACTTGTCCTTGGTCTTCACAGCTCACCTTTTTACTGTTTATTGAATCAAAATTCTCCAGTGACATGGATTCTACATTGTAACTGATGTGATGTTCTATAAAGTGGTTTTAATAAAAAAAAAAAAAAAGGCAAAAATTAGTTTGTTTCTTTATTCAATTTTTGAACAGTGATACTCATTCAGTAAATGCAAATTATTTACATGGCAGTGCACTATAGGCATAAATCTAGACCCCTAGATAAAACATGATGGCATTATAGCAGTGACAACTCCTCCACAGTAGCAGTGAAGAAAACAAGGCAAACATTAGAAATATTAAAACGGAAATATAGGATTAATATAACATACAATTGGGGAAAATGTAAGGAACACAATGTAAATGATATTGTAAAGTCATTAAAACAGCATACTCTGATTAAAAGAAACAGATAATTGGGTAGGATGATGATGATGATGATGATAATAATAATAATAATAATAATAATAAAATGTACAAGATGGGTATGTATACTTGTAGCCAGAACTTAACAACTATAAAGTTGTAGCATGTCAGTACCTTACCCCATCCATTATATCCACACTTTCAGAAAAGGATATGGTCAATATCTTTACAAATACTATCTAAACTTAAACTGGATATCCCCTCTGCTTCTTCTGCTTCTCGTATACACCCTCAGGGTTTGTGATCAGCCAGCGGCTGATATGATCATTAATCCTGTAAAATAATATTCTTTCGGTTTATGAATCTGTTTGCATGGATTTCTTAATCTGTTTCCACTGTTAGCAGAAGTTGTGCATGCAGTTTTGGTGTGCTGCTCTCCAAGACTACAAGCTGCGTTAAAGTTGGAAGTAACTGGCCGATGTTCCACTGTTGAAGATAGCTGTGCCCATTTGTTGCACATTGTGGGTATGGAGAAGTTGAGGCCCTTGCAGGCTACCCACAATTTCCCCAAACTGAGCGATTATACATCTTCCTTCCATATTTGTATCTTGTGTCACTAAAAATAATTTTATTTAATTTAATACATTGATTAATGACCTGCAGAATCTCCTTATCATATTAAGTGATTCATAATTGTCACTTTATGCTTTCTCCATCTTGAAAGTGATGACATCCTTGCATTACATCCTTTAGGTTCATTTTCTGCAGGCAGGTTTCTGACAGAGAACAGGCAGATTTACACTATAACATGCAGCGTTCTATAGATGGACACATAAAGAAATGAAAAATTACATGTATGTGCTAACTTTCTAAACACTGTTACATTAATGATTAAGTAGATAAAACATTTATGTCAGCCTTGGCTCATAGTTCATTTAAAGACAAGAACTTTGTGTGTGTTTCAGGTCCTGCACTCTCAAAGACTGAATGAACCAGCATTGCAGCCATGGGTCACTGTGAGCATCACAGGGAAGGTTGAAGCCGCCCACTGCAGCTGTAAGGCCGGAGTCACGGAGACCTGCACCCACGTCACTGCTCTTCTGTTTAATGTAGAAGCAACAGTGATCTGTGGCACAAGGACTGTTACAGATGAACCTGCATACTGGGTTTTGCTGGGTAATATGACCAAGATACAGTCAGAGGTTGGCCATAAGATAGACTTCTCCTCTTCAGCTGCCCAAAAAAGGCTCTTGATCAAAACAAACAGACCATCTGTAGTGACAGGTAAAAGGAGCCGTCCTCAAAAAAGAAAAATCCCACCTGCTACTGTGGAGGAGTTGTCACTGCTATAATGCCATCATGTTTTATCTAGGGGTCTAGATTTATGCCTATAGTGCACTGCCATGTAAATAATTTGCATTTACTGAATGAGTATCACTGTTCAAAAATTGAATAAAGAAACAAACTAATTTTTGCCTTTTTTTTTTTTTTTATTAAAACCACTTTATAGAACATCACATCAGTTACAATGTAGAATCCATGTCACTGGAGAATTTTGATTCAATAAACAGTAAAAAGGTGAGCTGTGAAGACCAAGGACAAGTGCAGCTCACAGGTTTTCTATCCAAGGAATCCCAGAAGATTGCATGGTGTCATTGCCCAGCAGTTGTTCGCAGGACATATGGACTCAACCTCAACAATCCCTCACACTGAGCAGCATGAAGTGACAGTGCAGAGGAAAAACTCCCCTTTAACAAGAAGAAACCTCCAGCAGAACCCGGTTCAGTACCAGCAGCCATCTGGGTTTGGAGGAGAGAGAGAGACACAGAACTACCAAAAGTATATTTTTTTTTATGTGATTTGACTGTTGTTGTAATTCAAGCCCTGAGTGTAGAGCAGGTAAGATATAAAGTTGCATCCTAAATTCCATGCTCATGCAGAGTGTTTAGTTTATGACTTTTTCACCTGGTCATTTCTTGATGAACAGATGGTCTTTTAGGGTTGACCAAGCTGGTACCTTGACTCTGTTCTCTGCAAGATGTTGCAAAAAACAAAATCATATGGAGACAATACTGGACACAAAATATATAACAATTTAGTTAAATGTAGCATTAACTCATAGGTCTTGCTAAAGTAAACCTTGTATTCTGATTCATCACAGCAGCAGTTCAGTTGGATGATGTCAGTAACTGCAGCAAGTGTCTTGCTGACTGAATAATTACATCTTGCATAATCTGAAACAAACACATAAAGACAGAAACAATTTATAAATTAACGTTTGATAAAATCTAAGAATTAATCATTTATTAGATACCAATATGAATATGTCTACCATAAAACTTGTGTGGAGTGAAGTTACATTCAATCAAGATGGTCTGGCATGCTACAACTTTGTAGTTGTTAAGTTCTGGCTACAAGTATACATACCCATCTTGTACATGTTCTTTAACATTATTATTATTATTATTATTATTATTATTATTATTATCATCATCATCCTCCTACCCAATTATGTGTTTCTTTTAATCAGAGTATGCTGTTTTAATGACTTTACAATATCATTTACATTGTGTTCCTTACATTTTCCCCAATTGTATGTTATATTAATCCTATATTTCCGTTTTAATATTTCTAATGTTTGCCTTGTTTTCTTCACTGTCTGGTCTGCCTTTGTCTCACCTTTATGGATGCATTTACACCTAAATGTCCCCAACAAAGGATGTTTTAATTCACCACTATTCCAGTGAAACACGAGTCTCCCACCTTCCTGCTACCGGTCTCGAGTTTTTGTTCACCAAAGCACACACCAACTTCATACTGACGGACAGATCACTGCCCTTTTGCCGCCTTGTCTGACCGTGTTTTGTGGCTTTGGTTCACTTCGCCTCACTCTTCCCCATTCTTGTCATTAAATCAGGCCGTTCTGCAACCATGGCAGCCATTCAATCTATGGCTTTATTCATGGTGTATTTTACCACTTCACCAAAGGCCGTTTTCGTTTACAACATTATATTTGCAGTGTTCGTCTATCTATCAATATCTGCGGAGTATTTTTTAACGAGTATCCTATTTTCTAAAGCACAGCATGTAAAGGGTAGCTCGGTTAGCAGGATGCTAGCATGTAGCGCTTAGTGAGACACGCCTCAGACGAGTTGAGCAAAGACCCCGTCTGTGTACTTTATACGTGAGCAACGGATTTAAATAAAATTAACGTTTCAAAAGACAAACTTGAAGATAAAAAACAATATACTTACCGGAGAATCGCCAGGGTTTGCCGCTTCCATCTTGCTGCTCCTAAATTCAAAACTGCCTCTGCAGTCAGGCAGGGGAGGCGTGGAAATTGTCTTTGAGTTAGTCAAACGTTTTCCTTAGTTCGAGTAGATGATAAAATAAAAATAAATGGGATTTTAAGTAGGACTAGGCGTTCTGTAATGATCTCTATTTAGGAGAAAAACTTAATCACTCACCTCTAAACAGCTCTCTTTTAGGAGACAAACTGCTGGCTAACGGTGTCATGTGATCAAACAGCGTAATTTAATTGGCCGAGAGCCACTCGACTCGATCTGGTGCTGATTGCTCTGGCTTGGGTCATTAAAGTTCATCACTTTTGCAGTTGAATTTTTGCAGGTAAATTTTTGCAGGTGAATTTTTTTCAGGTGAATTTTTGCAGGTGAATTTTTTGCAGGTGAATTTTTTGCAGGTGAATTTTTGCAGGTGAATATTTTTGCAGGGAAATTTGGAGGATAAAAATTCAGTGTCATAAATTCAATGTCTAAAAATACTTGAATTCTGATGATACTATATTTCTTCCATAGATCATAACTGACCTCAAAGCAGTAAAAAGGACAGCCATTGGCAGCTTATAGAGCATGTCTAGTCTCCCATCAAAGACCACAGGTTTATACACAAACAACCAGTAAAAGCTGCTAGCCTAAAAGCTTGAAAAGCTGAAGAAATTGTTAATGGGACACTAATGAAATGGAGAGACACTATAAATTCTACTGGCTAATAGTCAAGCACAGTAAAGACTGCTTCCAGAGACCAGAGCCAACTGTGCCACATGATGGCAGTCATTTAAAGACTGGCTGCATAAGGGTGAGAAGCTTTAGGACAGGACACTGTTTGAGATGCAAGGAGATGTGTGTTGAAAAAACATACTTAGTATATCATTGGGATTTACATAATTTTTGGAGCAAAAAAATCAACTCCTTGAAAAGTAAAATCAGTCAATTGTAAGGTTACGAAAAGTTTGAGTTTCTCCAGGAAAGAGATGTAAGTTATTATGTTATGATGTCACAATACAGTGTGCTGTGTGTGTTGGGGAAGGTGGTATTGCTAAATGTCATTCTTCTGTCTGTCTGGGCCTCTTGGGGTCATTACAACATCACACCGGAGGACAAGACTGGAGTAAAACTGACAAATGAACCTGTCCTGCCTATCTGAGCACACACACAGAGACAGGCACTCACACATGTACAGATGGTGGGACAGTCTCGTATGTCAGCAACCTGATGGAAATCTGGCCTGGACTAACCAGCTGGAAAAGTGACCCTCTGGTTAATGGAGTGGCTGGAGAAATGAGAGGATGAAAGAGAGAGAGGTAAAATATGAGTGAGGAAAAGTTGCAGAGGCTGGGAAAGTAAGAGTAGGTGTGGGGGAGAACGGGCACATTTATAGAGTCTGTTCATTTCCTAGGAATACACTTGTCCCAAAATTTGCTGCAATTGGCCGAAAGGGTTACTGACAGAGTAACCTAAACACAGTTCTCAATGAGTTGAAGTCATGTTAAGACCTAAATGTCTGAAATATTCATTCACAATACTTTTAGGCAAATAAACCCAACTTATATTTTAGTTATGACAAGCATAATAAACTCCATCGGTTTTTCCTACAGGGAGGCTGGTTTTTCCAATAAAACAATTGCAGGCTTATAAATAGATACAACAGGAGCAACAGGAGTTTAGTAACCACAGCAGAAAATGTGTGCATGGGTGAATAACAAGCAGCTGGATGTTGCAATAGATAGTGACTGCTATTAGATGTGTGCTGATAGACATTCTCATTTCTAATACTCATTTAATCTGTGAAATCAAAATCGTGAATGTCATAAAGTGACTCATTAAATGTCATGACTTGCATACTTTGAAATCTGTAAAAAGTTTAAATCTGTAATTATTAACTCTACTCATTCTATGAAAGCATAATTAAAAACTTTAACATTTTATTCATTTTTTCAGCCAAGTGAGAGGAGGAGAAATTAAGAAAAAAAGACATAAAAGTGCATAAACTTTATAACTACAATAAATAAGTAAGAATGGGCAAGAACCATCAAAAGGAAAGGGTAAAGTCATTCATATGACTCTGCAGTAGTCACGCATCTTCACTGGCTCCAGCAACAAAGAAGAGTGATGGAGTGGGACTGCACTGAAGCATTGAAGTTCCAGAGCTACTCTTAGCATCATGTCCTAACAGTCCATTAGTTGTGTAACATACACCTGAATTGTGGCCATACTCAGTATTTAAAAGACAGACATTGTTTCCATGTCTGAAAATTGAAGCCAGTGTGGAAATATCATAAACTTGCATTCTTTCTTATGACCCCCAGGGGACAAAATTTCTAGAAACCCTCCAGCTCCTTTTACCTATGAAACAATATATCTCAGGGTTTTACAACTGGATTCACCCAACCAACTTGTAAAGTCATGGTGGCTACATCTGTCTTCAGTATAACAGTCATGAACTGATCACCAAATAAGCAAATTAATATAGTAATTGTTGTAATATAGTAATAGAGGGGTTTTTCTTTAAAGATGATTACTGGTGGGTAAAACATCCTTTAGGATCAGTAGCTGCTAGCAAAGCATTAATTACTGTCTTGCCATTATTTACTGATTATTGATGTATGTTTTTATTTTCTTTTTCTTTAAGTGACTAAAAAGAAACAGTTTAAATAAATAAACATATAAACATTATGTTCGCACAAATCTTGCAAAAAAAAAAAAAATGGGAACATGCATTAGCCAACAATAAACCAGCAACCCTGGTTTTAGTCGATTATGTAAACTGTAATAATGGTCAAAATTAATAAAGTTTGGATTAGATATAGTACGTTTATGTCATAAGACAGGCAACCAGCGCTCACGTTTCATCAACATAAATGAATATTTTGCCCATAACCCTCTAAGCGGTGGCAGCACTGACCCATCAAGATCGAAAACTCTTGAGTGTACTGTATGTTTGTACACTTTCATCCCAGCAGTGTAAAGATAGTCCACAACATATTCAGAAATGTTATGAAAGTTGAGCGCTACAGCTCAGGTTTCCAGTGTTGGGAAGGTTACTTTTAAAATGTATTCCACTACAGATTACAGAATACATGCCCCGAAATGTATTTTGTAACATATTCCGTTTCGTTACTCAATGAGAGTACCATATTCTGAATACTTTGGATTACTTAATATATTATCATGCTGTTTACAACTACATGAATGTGATTTATTACTATTACTGAAGGTCCGCGGCTCCGAACCGTAGTAGGGACCTCTGGCTAATACGTCGGGTTCCGTGTCGGGCTCGTAGCCGAAAAATAGCTTTACTTTGTTGTCTGGGTCAAGTTTGCTAGCGAGAGACAGAGAGAGGCGTTGAAAGGCTGCTCCAACGGAACTTATTGTTTCGGAGGAAAACACGAACACGTTGTACAGTCGAGTCTTAATAGCTTACTTACAACTGGGCTCGTCAGGCACTCTTCTTGGCTGCAGTGGTTATTATTATATTTACATGCTTCCAGCTCCCGTTTCTGCTCGATGACAACTCATAGTTTTCCACTCTCCTTTTTCTCCCTCCTCGTGCTCACAGACACATAACGGGTATGGCAGTCCATTCTCCCTTCAGCACGGACTACACTGCCCATAAGCAGTGGCGTGTCTAGAAAATTTTTGTTGGGGGGGCCAGGTAGGGGCACAGATTTGGAGAAGGGTGGCAGATTTAATTGGCAGATAATGTTTAAAAAAAAATTCTACCAACCCTTAACCATAATTCAATAATCCTATAAACCTAATAACCGAATGCGCTTTTAATTCTTATTAGAATGAGATTTTAACCACTACGGTGCAAAGTTTTTAGATACTGCGTTGATAAAGTACAAGAGATACAATCAGTGCTTTGTCAGTGTTTACTCAGCATTCAAGGACAGCAATATTTGCATAGTATTTTTACTGACATATAGTGCACAAGTGTTTTGGGCAAAAACATTTTTGAAAATTAAAATACGAACATTTGTAACAAACAATTGACAAATTAGCCAATGCCAATGCAAAACTTTATCTGCCTGTTAAAAAAAGAAGATAATCTTCTCACAAACTGGTGTTTGATTTTGAAACAGGAAAAAAGTGGGGAAACAACTGAAAAGACTAACATTTGAATGAAACCTGAAAGCAAGTAAATACTTTCTATGCTGCCTTATCGTAAACTTTGGTAATATTGATAAAGAACAACACTGGCTGATGATAAAATACAGTCAGCTGGCATGGTGACACTGCCAGTATTAACCTGCAGGGCTGGACTGGGACAAAAAAATTGGGCATTTTTACTACAGACCGACCCACCAGGTAGTAAAGCCATAAAGACTTTGACTGAAAACAAACCCTGTTGTGACAGTGATGTACAGTCTTGTTGGTATATGTATGATTTCTATACATTTTACGTCAGATAAAAACTTTGGTTGTAAGATTTAGATAATTATTTAATAAAAACTAGGTATTTTAAATGAGAATAAGAAAGAAAAGTATTTCTTTGTGCCCACCTTTCCCTGTTAATGCCCTACCTGGCCCCCTGGCAAAACTTTGCTAGACCCGCCCCTGCACAGTTACCAGCTGTCAGCTACATAAAAAAGGATCCTGGTGTTATTTGTCTCTCAGAAACAGTTCATAACTTCCCTTCAACTCATTCATGTGAACTAAAAGGTAAACCTGTTTCTCCATCACCTGTTCAGCTCTGATGGTTCAGTAAGGACATCTCCTGGTTTCATCTTCATGTTTCCCTCTCACCACATATCCAAACCGACATCATGACCAGCAGCTTTACAGCTGTGGCTCCAGCAAACATCAGCTGATACTAGAAATTAATATTAAATACATTCTAACAACAGCTGATCAAGCTTAAACGTGCTGCTGTTGTTTAGCGCGACATCTGCTGGTTTCCTCTTTCTGGCAAAGTGGGCGATAAACAAACAAGAGAGAAAAGCCGATCAGCTGATCATTGATCAGTTTCATGATTGAAGTAGCAACAGGAGAGGGAGGGGGAGAGAATGAGAGAAGAGGCAGCTGTGCAGCATAAAGACAGAATAAATCCAGCTTTGTGTCTTTTTTCCATTCTAGCTAAAGTCCGGGACAAACTGCGTCTCTTCTCAGCTCAATACGAAACGCGTAATATTTTCTCTGAATGAGGGACCATTCCATTTTTTTAAGGAGCCGTTGGCAACTCTACTAACCTTATGAATAAAATAAAGTTCACTATCAGTAACATCATAGCACCCACCCAGCTGTATAAAAACTCCGTCAAACTGGCTAGAACGCAGTATGAGTTATTGCAACTGACAGTAAAAAGTCAGCAACATGAAAATAAACTCCACCTAAACTTGGTTTATATCTGACCCAGATAGACTGCAGGTCATAACTTCTTACCTGAAGTTCAGTTCACCTGACACTCGGACTGGTGGCTGCTTCGGGTCTCTCCTCCTGCCTCGGGTCTCTCCTCCTGCCTCCCCTTCCCTCATCCACCTGTTGCCTCTGTGGAAGCCCCGTCATAGCCACCACCAAACAACGGAGTTATTTCTACACATCGACCTGCATCTGGCCAATCCACCACCTCTCATTGTTCATGCCATTACAAAAAAAAAAAAAAAAATAAGTCACTGGGGATATGCCCGGTATGCCCGATGGCCAGTCCAGTTATGTTAACCTGCAACCAAATCTGCAGCTCCATACAGCAATGTTACGACTTAGATTATATCTTATAACTCATAACTCTTATGTTAGCTGCCCTCAGTAGCATACTGTCTGAAATATTCCACAGCTGCAATAATTCTTTAAGTGTTATTTTTTCCCTTGGTATTCTAATTTCACCGAAGTTTACTAAACTCAACAAACTTGATATTACTTACCGGGACATTTATTCTGTCCTCATTTTCTTTCACCGAAAAATTGTTTCCTGCAGTGCCATCTTTCGCGCTTAGCTCTCCTACCTTTGCTAACGTGATGCGCATAGCGCAGAAGCCGATGCTGCATTCACTTACACTCAGATATCTGAGCGTCACCGTGAAAACATAATCGGACATTTGATATTTGATTGAATTTTATTGTTTTGCCTTTGGGGTGGCACCTGGGGTGGCCAGTCTGGTTTGGGGGGTGGCCTGTGCCCCCCCAGGCCACCCCGCTGGACACGTCATTGCCCATAAGGCTACATTTTTTCGGGCTATGCCTGTAGCATTCTGCCTATTACCTTAGCACAACAACAACAACAAAAAGGCGTGTCACTACCCGATCCGTACCGGAAACCCGATTGGTACCCCGCATGTGCAAAAGGTGTCTACGTCCGGTCGAAGCGTTTTACGATAGTTACGGGTCAGAGTATCTGTTAAGATGTTAAGAATAACAAGTATCTCTTAAAATGTTTCCAATAATGAAACATTTCAATATAATGTAGACAAAAACGAAAAATAAAAAGACAGTTACGGATCAGGACTTGTCTACCCGATCCGTACCGGGCATGGGCAGGGGTTTTCTTCTTCTTCTGTTCGTTTAATGGCAGTTTAGTCCCCAGTGTACGATACTGCCACCTGCTGACCGAGTGAATGAACCCTATTGTAAACTGAATTAGCTCTATTACAAACGTGTGTTAAATTTGATTTAGTGATAGTCGAGTGTGTTTATGCTGTCTGTGTGGAGAGGATTGATTGGAATAGTGATGATGCTGTCCGCTATCACTGTCAATTGTCAGTAAACACTTCATCTGGCTGATGAATCTTCACATGACATATTACAAAGTCTGTACCACAACCAAGATGACAGACCTTGCCGACCGTACATACAATACAAACATCACATTGGGGAGACAGGTCAGGCCAGGTAGCGAGGAAAAAAAACATTGAAATGTGCAACACAAAAGGATAATACAGGAATGCACAGGTATCAACACACCATAACACAATAAACACAGACTGTTGAGGAGAAAAGCATGAATTTGTTTGTACACGGATTATCCATTGTTTAAATGTCCCGGTAGTCGAAAAGGAGGCAGAGCTGTTGAGAAATGCTAGGAGCTAACTGGGCGCTAACCGTATCATTCAAATATATTGAATGTCGCAATGTTGGCAAAGAGAGGAAGTGACGTAAGATTTGCGCATGCGGGGCACCGATCGGGTTTCCGGTACCGATCGGGTAGCAACAAGGCACTCTCTCACCCAGGAAACACACTGTCACAGAGAGAGCACATCACCCTGTAACCATGGCAACCGTAACGCTGCCGCCTGGAACAACAGAACGTAGCTGTCAAACAAAACCCAAACAGTCCTGACCCGCCACAATATGAAACAGGAAAATACCGCCGTGTAATCCATTTATTTCAACAAAGTAACTGTATTCTAAATACCACCTTTTTAAACGGTAACTGTAACGGAATACGGTTACTCATATTTTGTATTTTAAATACATAAAGGCAGTACATGTATTCCGTTACTCCCCAACACTGCAGGTTTCACAGATATAGATTGGATAGCAAGTTACCAATTGTAGGTCTCCCCACCAAACATATGACTAAAACCAATGAAGACAGACATGTTACATTCTTTTCACAGATGTAACAGATATATGCATATTATATAGATTATATAAACTACAGATTATATAGATATACAGATAGATATGTAATAGACACTTTTGCATTATTTTTTACCACTTTAACATAATGATGACACAGTTTGTGCACTAGCTAGATTTTGTCATTGATGACTGTTGCTATGGAAATGTGATAAGCAATTGTGATTGGACACAGAGTTATCTAATTTATTAAATCTGCAAATGCAACAATGTAAAACATAAACTATAGAAAGTGAGAAGGAAACATTTATTTAGTGCTGATGGTTTTGTAATGCCACTTTACAATATCTACAGTATGTGTGGCATTGTAACAGTCTGTGAGCCTGTTTGTTTTAATTAATTAATAAACCTTAAGGTTATACAGTAAGCATACAGCATGCCTATTTATATTGGTGCATAGAATAGAGCAAGGCAATGCAGTGCAACAGGAGTGAGAGATACAGTAAGCAAAGGGAAGAAGGGAAAGGTGAAACATTTGTGTGGTCAGCACTCATCCTGTCATCAGGCATCAGCTCATTTCACCTTGAAACACTGGACAAACACACACAGAGACAGTCAGGCCACCTTAGCTCAGGTAAAGCAAAAGCCCCCGACTTACATCACACAGAAAATCTGTCACTGCAAAGAGATTTAAACAGAAAAGGAGAAGAGAGAAGTGATTTCTAATTTGTGAAATGGTTGACAGAAACACTTTTATTTCCTCTAACACCTGTAGTAAAACTCAAACCTCCCAGCAAAGCAGTCCCATGCAGCCGTTTAGCTCTGTACTCAAGGTCAGAGTTTTTGATGAGTTATTCTGCCATGTGGAAGATTGTATCAACAGCGGGGGAGAAAATAGTTTCAGTATGGGCAGTGACAGTGTACCCCCAGGGAAGGGGATGAAGGGAGGGGGGAGGGGGGGGGGGGGGGGGGGGTTCTGTCAAACTCAGCTTCGGGCAAATTAATATCACAATCAAACAACGCTTTTTGTAAAGCAGGTCACATTATCTTTCCGTATATCTGAAATGGCCAACCTACGAAAATCTCACCAAAAGAATGCCTTACTGCAACACATATAACAATGTGCACTCTAAGGGAACCTTTTAGGTAATACAAGGCGTGTGTTTTGTGCTCCTTCTTCTGTGATATGCATTCTTTGGCCTAGATTGTATCTTATCTACTGTATTAAACACATGTGTATTTGTCGGGGTTACAGAGCTCTTACAAATGCTGGAGACCTATCATAAAATCCTGAGAGTTGCGATGTTGTTACAGAGATAATGTGAATGGATAGAGATAGTTTAAGAGGACTGAAATTGGAAAACAACAGAAAATATTAAGGAAAATGACACAAAAAGCAAATAAAAAGCCAAACAACTCTGAGCAAAATACCTAAAAGGAGAGATTTTCTTTCTATGAAGCAAACTGAATGGGTCACATTTAAACTCATGTGTAATGCATTTTAAAGTTACTCTTTACTCCCTTTAATTTTCTGTTTGTTTCTTTGAGTCTTTGCTTGTCTGTACATGAAAATCAGGAATGGAGGTGGGAAGTCAGCAAAGGAAACACGAGGCAGATGGGAAGGAGGGAACAAGGAAAAGGTGAGCGAGTGAGTTTGTGTGTGTGGGTGTGTGTGTGTGCTGGGGAGGTGCTGTAGAGCTAGAGCTAGTGTCATATCTTTTATGGGGACAGGACAGCGAGTATAAATAGATGGTCACTGTGAATGCAGGTTGTGCCACACATATAACTACCTACTATTCTTACCAACATATACTGCAGCAGACGGAGGTTATGGCTGAGGCACTGTACATGATGTGACCTAGTTGGTGGAAAGTAGGCTATAAAGAAATAAGTAAAGGAAGAGCATACACACACAAACACTAACTCATTTGCTCCAAACACCTGACATAGGCAGGGTGTTTTTGAGCACACTTTGAGCATCATTCGAACTAATCCTGTGGACAAACTTACACACTTTAAATTAAAGATTTTAAAGATGCATTTTCACTTTAAAATACCATATCAAGCTTTAATTTGCATTTGCATGACTCAATGTTAGAGGCAAATAGTTTAAGTAGCTTCTTTCTTTTTACTTAGCAAGATACATTAACCTAATTCCATCCAAATCTCTGAGGTACACCCACACACTGCAATTTTAATATAATTGCAAAGTTAGAGGACCCAGCATCCACTCATTGTTTCTCTGAGCCTCTGCTTTTAACGGCAACCACAATAATGCTCCAGTTTCGCTCCAGTGAAACTGCCTATGATTTGCAGTTTTGTTACAGTCATTGCTCTCAGATCAAATTTAATTACTGTAATTTTTTTGTTGTCTGTTCAGTATGTCAAAATAGCACTGATTGATACAGTATCCAGTAGGCTTGAATAGCAGTTCTGCCTCCATAGCCCTGGATACTAAACACAGCAGACATCCAGAGAGACGCAGGACTCGACTGCACCCAACATTAGATCACACTCCAAGAAAATATTGTGGAAATTTTAAAAATTAAGCATATTTCATATTTGAAATTTCACTAAATCACATATAAATTCAAAAGTTACGTTGGCGTTACCTTCAACTTTGGCAAAGCTTTTTGCTTGTGAAAACGGTTTTGTAAAATCTTCTGTGGATGAGCTTTATAAAGCTTGACGAAATAATCCTGGTGCTTAAGAATTAAGAACATACCCACACTGCAGGTGTAGAATTTGAAAGAAGGTGGCATTTAGGAAGCAGAGAATGGTATAAAGATACTATCACTGATAGGAACTGCCGTATACTGAGCTGTTAAAATCTGTCTCTTGTGCGTTATTGAAGTGCTGGTCTGCCTTAAAGCTACATCACCTTATTTATTTTATTGTTGTATTGTTTGTTTATATCATGTCATTTTAAAAAAAAATTTGCATTCTAATAGCAACATAATGATGTAGAGTCTAAACACTTGGTATTTCAGCACATTTGGTAAAAACTGCAACATGCTCAGCAGCTCAGATGGGTTTCAGGTGAGAAGGTAGAGCCAAATTCTCCGCTAGTTATTACTACCAACACCCTCAACATTATACTATCATTTCACTCATTGTATATATGAGATATGCTGCTTTCATCTGTGGAAATGTGTTGCATCAAGGACACATGACATGCTTGCAAATGCTTCCTTTTGTCCTGCAGTCTTTTTACCCTCTCTGCACTTGGACTCTATCTTCAAGGCTGTGAGCTTGACTCGGCCCGCTGTCCCAGTGGAGAGCCTGCTGTTGATTTGTCAGTCTAGCTGTGCATTTGGCAGGTGAGTCGTTTGCCTTTCGGGCTGCAAGTTTGTCTATCTAGATCGCTACCTTTGTCTTTCACCTTTTCACTCGCCCAGAAAATCTCTCTGTCTCTCCCTCGTGCTCTCTCCATCTGTATCTCACAGGTACTCATAGTTTTCATTTAGACTCAGTCAGTCTGGTTTAGCAGCCGACCTTGAACAAGTCTTTTGATTTTTGACCACACCAGTAGTTCTGCTCCGCTGTGGATTCCAGTTGAGAGGACTTTTTTTGTCCCCCCTCCCCAAACTGACGTACTGTAGTCACTCTTCCCTGCTTTGCTGCAGTGCTTCCCTCCTACTCTTCAAAGAAACAGTGACACCAAATGCCATCTACTGCTGAAAACGCAGCACTGCACACCTCCTCTTTTTCACCCATTCAATCCTAGCAGTTACGATGTGCTCCATATGGATGTGTTCTGGTCTGATCCATTTAAATTTAACCGAAGGGGGCACTTTATGGCAACAAAGGCAAAACTGCCACAAACAAACTATGTGTTGTCACGTAAAATTATGATTTCTTTTGTGTTATCATTTTTAACCTCAAAATGGTTTTAAATGATGCGATCATGCCATAGGCAGTTGGATGGAAGCAGACATTAAGATGTTTGCTGTAAACTGAAACACACACAGTGAGCCAAATAATAAGTAATCACAGAGTCAGGGGTTGACACAGCCAGTGCCTAAAACAGCTGCATTTGATGGCAGTTAAAAAGTGAGTGACCTCTTGTGACACACACACAGCAGGGATATAAACTCCAACAAACCCTCCTGAATAGTAATGACTATTGATTTGTTTACATAGAAAAATCTGACTGCCGCAGATGTACAATAGCACACATTCATAAAGTTACTGGGGTTTCAGTGTCTTGCCCAAGGGCACTTCAGCAGAGCAGATGTTTGCTCTCATGGGACTGACTTGAACCAAAAACCCCATCGGGTGAAAACATTCCACCCTGCTGCCTGATTAAGAGGAGTGGATTGCTGCCTCCGGCAAAAAAAAAGGAAAGATACAGCTGTTCAATCTGGGATTCAGTTCGCCAAATTCTGCCAAATTTAGTCTTCCTTCAGTCATGTCTGTCCTTTTTCTAATTCATAAGCCTGCTACTGGATTAGCACAACTGAAAGTAAAGTCATTAGTCCTGCGGGAACAGGATAACCTTTACTAGAAAGCAGAGGTGGGACCAAGTCATTGTTTTGCAAGTCTCAAGTAAGTCTCAAGTCTTTATCCTCAAGTCTCAAGTCAAGTCTCAAGTAATGTCAGGCAAGTCAGAGTCAAGTCTCAAGTCACTGGTGTAAAAGTCCGAGTCAAGTCACAAGTCTGAAACTTTGAATTTCAAGTCCTTTCGAGTCATTAAAAAAAAAAACAACGAAAAAATAATGTTGCAGTTATGCTAAATGTAAATGTTAGACCATGTAATTTTAAATCTGTGTTTTTCTCAACACATGACAAAAGTGAACGTAGAAAATATACACAAATTGTGAAATTGCACCTCTTTAAAATGCAGCTCAATTAAACCTAGCTCCAAGAATAATTTTCACCGACAGTTCTGAGATAAGCTGCATGTTATTCTTGGATGCGGTTGTAGGACCAGCTTTAAAATCGCATGACAAAAATATCATACACATTAAAAAAAACTGTATCACCAACGTAGCCTGGACAACATTTGCTAGTTAGATGAAGTCAGCTATCTCATCGTAGCATATTTATATGCATATTTATAATTATACGGTTCTTGGAGTGAGTGCATACACTCATGAAGTTTAGTAACTTCCGGTCACTGCAACAAGCCCAGGTACAGTTTACCGACGGATGGGTGCAGGACCTTGAAATGCACCGTGTAGAAAGTAAAGACCATCGTACGTATCATAAGTTTACCGGTCTCACAAATTGTCGTCATAAATACACATTCATTAACCGTTTATTAATAGGACCTTTGAGCTCAACGGTAATTAATTAGTAGTGGAAATAATTTCTGGTAGCATCACAGAAATGTAGCAGTGACAATAATATTGTATGCTGTAATCGTACTGGGCAATTAGTGATACAAAACAACTGTTTTATCCTGTGAATAAAAGTATGTTTTTGTCAATGTGCCATAATAACAGAAGCGAAACGCAATATTGTGTCAGGACAATTCACTATTTATGCACAATAAATAAAGGAGCATAGCGCGACAATTTCTGTTCAGCGCCAGACTTGCTTGTAACCTATATCACCAATTATGTTATGAAAATGACGTATTAACTACTAAAAAACACTGACCTTCGTGTAAATGCTTGGAGCAGACTAACCTGTGAGCTGGAGTGTTCTGGGATGTTATATTTGGTCTTTGAATGGCTGCAATCCAGTCGCGTCTTTGTTACTTCGGAAACATGGCTGAACAATTTCTCTTCAACGACGTAATCCGATAACAACCGATCTCTTTACCCGTCGGCTTCCCGTGGCTGTCATGCGACCGGCTATTGCAGTTAATAATACAACAGCTTCTTGCCATTTTTGTGTTTCTTTTTATCGCTGTATAACTGATTTTAATTGAAAGCCTGCGTGCGCTAGTACCGCTTGCCACGAGTTCCCAGAATCCTTTGCGGTTCTACCCGTGAATGACGTCACATTTTCAATCTCTATATAATATGCATGTTAAATTTTATATTTGGGGTAAAATATCAAGTCTTTTCAAGTAAACCGGTTCAAGTCCAATTCAAGTCCCAGGTCATTGGTGTAAAAGTCCAAGTCAAGTCACAAGTCTTAGAACATTTTTTCAAGTCAAGTCTAAAGTCATAAAATTAATGACTCGAGTCTGACTCGAGTCCAAGTCATGTGACTCGAGTCCACACCTCTGCTAGAAAGGGTCAGGTAATGTAATTCTTTTAAAAATCTCATTGTTTTTGTTCTTGTACAGTGTAAGATTATGACAAGTATCTCTGTAGGAGCTGTCATTTTGAGAGAAAAAGCCAGTAACACTCTGTAAACTCTCTGTAAACTGCCATTATTCTGGGATTTTCAAACACATGTTGGCTGCCCAGTAGCTGTTTGATTGCTAGAACTTGTTTGAGAGCCTTGATTTGAAGTAGCATGTTTGCACTCCGACTCCTAAAAGACTCTACACTCTCGATCTGGTCTATTTCAGTGGCAACACCAATTCAGTATCAAATCACAATGTGTTGATCTGTACAGCCACATAAACAGCAATAAAAACAGTAAATCTCACTCAAGAAAATAAAAGAGGTCAGTGCCCCTTCTCCTGATGGACTTAAGTGTGTTCATGGTGGCTTCTGAACCTTTGACAGTCTGCTACTCTAGTCTCAGAAGAAACCAGTAGCCCTCAGCAAGTAGATTTTTTTCAGGATAAAATAGTCCTGTCTCTCATCACAATGGCATCAACATCTTCACTTCCTGTCACTCAAAGGGTTAGCCAAGGGTCAGTTCTCAGACCACTCTTGTTTAATGTCTAAGTCTTACTCTTTGGAGAGGTAATCTGCACTTAATCCCTCAACATTCAATGCACTGCTGATCACAATCCGCCTACATCATCACCTACATCAACATAAAATCTGTTAGCAAATCTGTGTGACTAGCGTGACTTCGAAGAGAAAAGCTAAACCCAGAAAAAATTGCAAAGTTAAAAAAAAGAAAATCAGACATGGTATCAAATCAAATGGTAATTTATTTAAAATACATGTATTTCTATTTATTTTCAAAGATTAATGAATCATGTTTACAAAAAACAAAAAATCAATTACAAACTTCTGGTGCCACAAAGTACATAGCTTAGTGTTAAAAACAAACTTCAACAGTGGCAGCTAGTAACAACAAAGTAACAACAAAGTAAACAATATTTTAAAAGATGTTAAAGTTTGGGAGTACAGTGCAGAGTCTGTATATTCTTCAGGAGAAGGAAAAAGAAACATCTTGTATGCATATCCCAGCTAGTTAAAACAAGAAAGTGACCTTAAAACATAATTTCAAAAGAACAAAAACACAAAAAAAATTTAAATAACATATTTAAAGACTGGTGCATACCAATTGCAAGAACCCCAGAAACAATATTGCACTCTGTAGCTCACAGCAGCTTGATCTATGCTCAGAAAGCCTACTTTTAAACCAAGCCAATCTGTAGTCAGTTGAGGTCTTCCAATTTAAAGAAAGTACTTCCTGGCCTGCATAAATGGGCTGACCTGCCACCCACTGACACAAAAACAACCCCACTTAATATTGCTGCCACATCTGCATATGTCCACCTTTGAGGCATCTCATTTATCCAACCTTCAGTTTCTTATCCTGTCCAAATACTCATTCACACCTTTGTCACCTTCTGCCTGGACTACTATAATTGAATCCTTTCTGAAATCTCCAGGAAAGTCCCAGATCCTTCTACACTGGCACCCAGTGAATTACTTAACCCTTAACACCCTTAACACTCTTGCCCATCAGTACCTCGCTAACTTTCTTCATGTCTACAACCCATCTCAAAATCTTTGACCCCTGACGCTGGGTACCTATCCATTCTCTTCTGCAGGTTACGGATCCTGCAGGACGTAGCTGTATGCATCCAGGCTTCAACGATTTGTAACTCTGCCCTTCTCAGCACTCAAAATATTGAAACCTTGGGACAATCTCTAAGTCCTTACTCAGAAATTTACCATATCATACCTATGTTAATCATAGCAGAAACATTATAGGCAGATGTATTGTGTGGGAAGTGAATTAAATAGTCGATGTTCTGCAACACAATAAAGCCATAACATATTTACCTAATGAATGAATGAGATATAAGGGACCTAGAGCCTCTATTAACATCAAAGAAGCTTAAGATTATTCGTAGATGCGGGAGGGTAGGTGAAATCTTGAGATAGAAATTTTTGAAATTGTATTGTAAAAACATGAGCGGTAAGCCAAAGCCAAACAATGCATGTCCTATTATAATACATGAAATCGGTCTGTCATTGTTTTGTCCCCAAACTCTGTCTAAAACATCAGGAGATCAGTGAGCAAATTTGGCACCCAGGTACATCTTAAGCTGTTCCCAAACTGGAGCTAAATGTGGTCGGATCAATCCAAATCTTGATAGTATCTACAGGGTGGGCCATTTATATGGATACACCATAATAACATGGGAATGGTTGGTGATATTAAAGTCCTGTTTGTGGCACATTAGTATATATGAGGGGGCAAACTCCTCAAGATGGGTGGTGACCATGGTGGCCATTTAGAAGTCGGCCATCTTAGATACATCTTTTGTTTTTTCAATAGGAAGAGGGCCATGTGACACATCAAACTTATTGGTAATGTCACAAGAAAAACAATGGTGTGCTTTGTTTCAACGTAACTTTATTCTGTCATGAGTTATTTACAAGTTTCTGACCACTTATAAAATGTGTTCAATGTGCTGCCCATTGTGTTGGATTGTCAATGCAACCCTCTTCTCCCACTCTTCACACACTGATAGCAACACTGCAGGAGAAATGCCAGCACAGGCATCCAGTATCTGTAGTTTCAGGTGCTGCACATCTCGTATCTTCACACCATAGAAGATACGAGGGCCTTCAGATGACCCCAAAGATAAAAGTCTAAGGGGGTCAGATTGGGAGACCTTGGGGGCCATTCAACTGGCCCACGACGACCAATCCACTTTCCAGGAAACTGTTCATCTAGGAATGCTCGGACCTGGCACACATAATGTGGTGGTGCACCATCTTGCTAGAAAAACTCAGGGAACGTGCCAGCTTCAGTGCATAAAGAGGGAAACACATCATTATGTAGCAATTTCAAATATCCAGTGGCCTTGAGGTTTCCATTGATGAAGAATGGACCCTCTATCGTTGTACCCCATATACCACACCAAACAGTCTTGTTTGTTGTTCCAACAGTCTTGGAGGGATCCATCCAATGTGGGTTAGTGTCAGACCAATAGCGGTGGTTTTGTTTGTTAACTTCACCATTCACATAAAAGTTTGCCTCATTGCTGAACAAAATCTTCTGCGTGAACTGAGGGTCCTGTTCCAATTTTTGTTTGCCCATTCTGCAAATTCTGTGCGCGGATCTGGGTCATCCTCGTTGAGATGCTGCAGTAGCTGGAGTTTGTAAGGGTGCCATTTGTGAGTAGCTAATATCCGCCGAAGGGATATTCGACTAATTCCACTCTCCAGTGACATGCGGCGAGTGCTACGCTGTGGGCTCTTGCTGAATGAGGACAGCCACTGATGTTTCTTCATTAGTGACAGTTTTCTTGCGTCCACATTTTGGCAAATCCAACACTGAACCAAGTTCACAAAACTTAGCAAGCAGTTTGCTAACTGTAGCATGGGAGATGGGTGGTCTCGTAGGGTGTCTTGCATTGAAATCTGCAGCAATGACCTGGTTACTGCGTTCACCAGTACAATACAACACAATTTCGATCCCCTCCTCACGTGTTAACCTCTTCGACATGTCAATGGCTGTGAACAAAGAGAAACTTGTAAATAACTCATGACAGAATAAAGTTATGTTGAAACCAAGCACACCATTGTTTTTCTTGTGACATTACCAATAAGTTTGATGTGTCACATGGCCCTCTTCCTATTGGAAAAACAAAAGTTGTATCCAAGATGGCCGACTTCTAAATGGCCACCATGGTCACCACCCATCTTGAGGAGTTTGCCCCCTCACATATACTAATGTGCCACAAACAGGACTTTAATATCACCAACCATTCCCATTTTATTATGGTGTATCCATATAAATGGCCCACCTTATATATCAATCCTGGTATTGATACTGGATCTATACTAATGCGATAGGATCAGTAGTTTGCTTCTATCTTCTATGCTACATAAGTACATTCATGTCTGTGTGCTTTCACATCTACTTTCATTCCAGCAAAATCAGATGTAGCCCAATAACTTGTGTTAAACGAATAATTTTGGGGGGAAATGAAAAAAATGTCTCAAACGTGCACCTTAAAAAATGTCTGAACCCTTTTGCATTGACTGTCACGTCTATTTTATTTATAGTCTATGCCACATTAATAGTAATTTTATGACTATAACAAAAGTTGCCAGTGATTATTTCAGCCTTAGTCACTTGACGTCATTCATTTTGGTCGCCATGTCACTTCCAGTGTGGATACTGCTCAAGGTCCCTGTAGGTTCTTATCTATATCAGATATTATGATGTCATCAAGTTGATTACCAATTCATGGAAATACTGTCTAATTTATAACTACAAAAGCTCAATTATGCATAACATATGATAAGCATCACCTTGCTAGCACCTAGCAACAGGCTAGAATTGTCATGGTCTGTGGTCCTGTGTCTGTGGAGTGTGTGATGCTCGGGTAGCCACACCCCGGGCTGGGCCATCACCGGCACACCTGCTTTCCATCGGGGTGATTACCTGAAGAGCTACTTAACCCTGCGCTGACGGATGCTCCACGCCAGTCCGTTAATCACCTCTCTGTGGTTTCGATCCGGCGTCCAGTATCTGCCACCTGCCTGTCCTCCTGCTCAATTGGATCACCCGGTGCTGATCGTAAGCCAACTATTCTAACTCAGTCTTGATGTGTTCCCCCGCTTCCCGGCTCACTAGTAATCTTCTCCCCTTTCTGTTGCAGCCTCCCACGGTCCCGATTCCGGCTTCCTCACGTCATTGTTTCCCCGGGTTTTTTTTAGTTCCTCGTTTTGCTTCTCTGGTTTTCCCGGGTCACCTTTTGTTATTATAATAAAGTGTCTTTTTCTGCTAGCGCTTGAGTCTGCGTCTGGATCCTTTTGTGCATGCACGGCTATGATCGCCTGACGCTATTATCCATCCGATCCTTTATGATAAGTCAAGATGCCTCATCCTCCTATGGTATTTTCCATCCTCCGCTGCCGACACCGGTGTCTGGATCTTCGTTAGGTGTCATCAGTGGTGCCTTTCTGTGTCCACGCAAGTCACAGAGGAGGAGAGGAAAAAGAGCAGGTGTCCAGGTAAAACTCAGACTGTTCTGGAATCGGGGACTAGCTGTGCCTGGATCTATGAGACGGCGCTACCTCAGGAGTGTTCATCCAGACTCTCCTGTTGTTTGGCCTTCCATCCCCGCGGTGAGTGGAATTTATGAGCGTCATGGATCAAACTCTCTGTTTCTTCGTCCCCTAAATCGGGCCGCTTCTGTTAATAATATGTCTTCTACTTCGCTGAGCGTGGCGCTTTTTAACACTCGATCAATGACTAATAAAACGTTCTTGCTGAACGATTTTATTCTTTCCAAGAAACTGGACTTCTTATTTCTAACTGAAACCTGGCAGCGCAATGGTGACTTTTCATCCTTCATTGAACTTTGCCCGAGTGGGTACTCCTTCATCAGCCAGCCTCAGACGTCGGGTCGAGGAGGAGGTGTCGCTGCGGTGTTTGGAAGCCGGTTTTACTGCCGCACAGTGTTGGTCGGACATTTTTCATCCTTTGAACTACAGCTGGTTAGAATTGGAAATAAAGATCCGTTTTACTGCGCTGTAGTGTATCGTCCACCTGGCCTAAAGAGTATGTTTTTAAAGTTCGGTGACTTTTTATCCTCGACTTTGAAGCTGTCCAGACTGGTTCTAGCCGGGTATTTTAATATACACGTTTGTTTAGAAATGTCTTTCAGTCTATTGGTCCCTGTGTGCTCACAATTATCAATACCTCATTGGTTTCTGGTCAGGTCCCTGTTTATTGTAAGAATGCTGTTATTCTCCCACTGTTAAAAAAAACCTAAGCTTGATGCTTCTCTTCTTAGTAGCTACAGACCAATTTCAGAATTACCGTTCATTGCTAAGATTTTAGAAAAGGTTTTGGCTAAGCAGCTTATAGCTGTTCTAGATGAATACAGCATTCTGGATAAATTCCAATCTGGCTTTCGTAGAGCTCACTCTACTGAAACTACACTTCTTAGAGTCTCCAATGACATTTTGATGAGATGTGATGCAGGAGAATGCTCCGTTCTGTTGATGTTGGACCTGGCCTCTGCTTTTGATATTGTGGACCATCATATTCTGTTAGATAGGCTGAGACACTGGGTGGGTATATCAGGGGCTGCTTTGGACTGGTTTGAATCCTATTTGCATGAACGATCCTTTTCTGTGGCTACCTGTAAGTACAGTTCCTCTTCTACTTTTCTTGCCTATGGTGTGCCACAAGGTTCAGTTTTGGGGCCTTTATTGTTCTTGCTGTATTTACTTCCTCTGCAACACTTATTGAGCACTTTTAAGGACATTTCGTATCACTGCTATGCAGATGATATTCAGTTATATATCTCCTTTAAGCCCCATGATGTTTCCAAGCTACAGATTTTGCATAAGTTCATAGACTCCATTAGAGGTTGGATGGCTGGAAACTTTCTTCAACTAAATGAGGAGAAGACTGAAGTCCTTGTTTGTGCTCCTAAAAATTTTGTACCTAGTGTTATGGAAAACTTGGGTCCACTTGCTACATTTGCCAAACCGTCTATCAGGAACCTTGGTGTTACTATTGACTCAGTTCTGACTTTGGATGCTCATGTAAAATCTCTGGTTCGCTCCTGTTTTTATCACTTGAGAAACATTGCTAAGCTGAGTCCCATTGTATTGCACTCCGAATTAGAAATTGTCATTCATGCATTTGTTTCATCTCGTCTGGATTATTGTAATTCTTTGTTTACTTGTTTATGTAAAGCCTCTTTGGAGCATCTGCAAGTTGTTCAGAACGCTGCTGCAAAGCTTCTGACCAAGTCCTCCAAGTACTCCCATGTCACACCCCTGCTGATTCAGCTGCACTGGCTCCCCGTTAAATTCAGAATCCACTTTAAGGTTTTGACCTTGACTTTCAGGGCTCTGCATGGACAAGCACTAACATATATAAGTGAACTTTTACATTCATACATTCCCAGTAGGTCCCTGAGGTCATGTGACCAGGGCTTGCTGGTTGTCCAACACACGAGGCTGAAAACAAAAGGCGACAAAGCTTTTGTAACTGTGGCCCCCAAATTGTGGAACTCTCAGTGACTCTCAGTGACTCAGTGGTCGCTTTAAAAAAACAGCTAAAAACTCATCTTTTTAAACTTGCTTTTGGTTGATTTTTATTCGTGATTTTTATCATGAAAGGTGCTATATAAATAAAATTTTACTTTACTTACTTACTTTTCAGCCTTTATACACCTACAACACCTTATGAAAGCACCCTATCATTATCGTTTTATGACTGTAACAAAAGTTACAATGCCAAGAAACCAACTAACAACATCCTAAAATAAGGCCATTCAAACATTCAAACAATACGTCAGTGCAGCTCCTTATGCTACATAAGTGCATTCATGTCTGTGTGCTTTCAAATCTACTTTCATGCCAGCAAAATCAGAAAGAAATGTGCAAAAACTAATGTGATGAAATAAGCTATACGTCACTTAGTGATGTTAGTACACTTAGGCAGCAGTGGAAAAATCCCAACATGTCAAATATTTGGAGTAAAATTGAGGATTTTTAGATTTAATCTTGTTAGGCTGCTTCAAGCCATCACTGCTTTTGCATTTTATCCTACATTTAAATCTCATGTGGTGTGGCTGTAACTCAGGCAGTAGACCAAGTCACTAATTAGAAGGTTGGTGGTTTGATCCCTGTCTGCTCCAGTCTGGATGCCAAATAATCTTGGGCAAGATACTAAACCGAAGTTTCTCTCTGATACATCCATTGGAGTATGAATGTGTGTGAGTGTTAGAAGCGCCTACATAGAAAAATGTTCTGGTGTGAATGAGTCAAGTTGTATAAATTGCTTTGAGTGCCCAGTTAGAGTAGAAAAGCTCTGTATAAGACTTCGTCCATTTACCATTTTCAGACATTTTATGGGAGTATATGCAAGCAAAGAACAAGTTTAAATTCATACATTATTGGCATTGCAATAAAATATTAAGTCACAAGATGAATGAAATTATTTTAAAATCCAGCCTTACACTTTGAAGAAATGATTTAATAGCTAACATTTCCTCTCTTCAGAAAGGCTACTGCAAGGCCTTTAGGCACATTCAGCCAAGACCCAATCACCCTCAGGATATTTGGCTGGACAGTATGGCTGGGAGGGATGAGTAAGAATGACCAGGAGGGCTCTGCCTCAGGATTTGCCATGGCAGTGATGTGACATAAAGGCAAAGAGCACAGTTAACAGACAAACAGCGAAGCATAAAGACTAGATAAAAGCCTGAATGGCAAAGAGCAGAAGAAAACAGGTGTTAAATTTTCGACATGATGTGAAAACAACTCATTCTCCCTCATCATCAGTCTCTGGTGCTCTCTCTCACTCTTGCTTTTTGAGATAAGCGCAAACCTAACAGACATTCACATACCGTCCCAAATTTATTTCAGCTTTAAAGAACAAACACATTAAACACACATCATGTCTTTGCTCACTGAAACCACCCACTGGTGCAGAAACTCATACTCCATCTAATGTGTTTGTATCTGTGTGTGCGTCTTTTCATCTGGCAAAACTAGACAGCGAGATTTTTTATTTTTTTTGCCCAACCCCACAACAGTGGAACACACCAGTACACGCTAAAAAGCTCAGGAAGCACATAAGAAAATAAGGTGCCCTAATGGCTTTCGAGACAGCGGTGTAAAACATTTGATCAACTGCAGCACATTAATGGTAAGGTAGGTCCCCAGTATTTCCTGATTAGTTGAGCTCCTTGCCAGAAATGTCAATGTAATATACTAAGTATTAATTTGTTTTGTCGCAGAAGGTCTGGATTATTTATAAACGTTGACAAGATATTAAACGGAAGACTACTGTTAAAAAATTTTCTCAGTTTTCCCCACGTCCACATAGCATTATATATCAGTGGGTTATGCTTTATTACGTGAGGTAAGTCATTTAAACATTTCCCTAAAAAGTTAACAGGTGAGGATGGTTTACATAATACTTCCTCAATATTTAGCCATGGCAGATCAGAATGTTCATGTATCCAGGAAGAAAGAATCCTCGCCCTTCTCCCCCGTCCCTCTTCTCAGCTGTTTCTCTTTCCCTCTTTCTTTCTCCCCTTCTTTCCCCCAGTCAAGTCTGTCCCGTATTCAGTAAGTGAAAATAAAATAAACAATAAAAGGTGAATCAAATGGACCATTACGGCAAGGCTGGGATGGTCAGTTTGGTAAAGTAAATCCGTTGGGCATCTTTCTTTGCCTTTAGACAACAATTCTGATGGCAAAAGAGCCAAACGGGACAGGCCAAAAATAAAAAAAAAATAAAAAAAGAATCCTCGCTTGTATTGAGAGGACATCATTTTCTATGTTTGGCAGTTAACCTCTTTTTAACTGACGCCGGGCGTCACAATGTTCTAACATTGTTAGACTAAGCAAATAAAGTGTCATACAATATGAGACGATAATAAAACTGTTATCAGAGGGAAACTGTGATTTTTAGGAAACCCAAGCCTAACATTAGCTGGCATAATGTTAGCTTACAACTAGCTGTTGTTGTTGTTTGCTCATTGTCAGCTTTAGTCAACCTCTGAGGCAGGTAATAACCAATGTTTTGTTGGTAATAAAAAAGACTCGGATGGTACGTGCATATCTTTACTTGCACTGGATCACAGGGAGTCTGGAGCTCATTCCAGCTGTAAAGGGGCAAAGGGCTGGGTACATGTTAGATAGACAACTAGTATATCACAGGGCTAATGCAGACAGCCAGACAGCAGCACAGTTTTAAACCCACATCTCAGCTAATTTAATTATCAGTTAAACTAATGTGTATCTGTAGGGCCCATAAAAGCACATAGAAAAATGCAAACTCCCCATAGAAAGGGCCGAACTGGCCAGCATGTTTGAAAGCAGAGCCTTCTTGCTGTAACACATCAAAAAGAAATCAGGAGGATACACAATATTTTACAATGAGCGTTGACTTATTTACCTGGGAGTTTGTGCTAGTTTTGTGTTTAGCAATGGGAAAAGGCATTTTTAGAAAGTGGGAAGCCCAATTTCACTGATGTGTTCATAATCTGTACATCATACCTGTACTTTTCACCTTGTTCTTTTCCCATTAAAAAAAAACAAAAAAAAAAAAAACCCTGCAATTTCAGCAGTACTAATTCTAAAATTGTAATTCAAAAATCAGTAGGTGTGTTTAAATATTTTGCAGCATGTCATACTCCAGAAAATATTGACAAAAGGAGGTCTGTCCCAGGAGGGCAGAGACCGGTCTGTAAATGAGTTTGCTGTTGGCTCTATCAGCTTTCATCACGTCTGACTTTCATCTCATCAGTCGTCTGTCTGCCTCAACCCATCCGGTGTCAACAGTATGTCACACTCCGAGGTTGAGAGGAATAGATGAGGCAGGCAGAGACAAATAAAGAGCGACAAGTAGGCCAATTTGAAGGAGGAGGAGATTCAAACGACAAAAGTTAACAGGATTAATCTGAGCTTCTTTTGTTTTTGGAACTGTGCACACACCACTGAAAGGCCTACAAGTGACTTTGAGCCTTAAATGTAGACTTAGTGGTGTCACTAAACTAACAAATTTAAAGCAAAAATGCTTCTAACAAAGTTATATTGTCGCGTGCTGCATTAGAAAGAAACTTTGGTAAGCATATGACAGCTTGTCAGGTGAGGCTTGGAAATCATTACACTGGAAACCTGGGCTGCTCGGACTGTGCTGATTGCATGAATAAATGTATGACTAAATAAACACTACCCCATACCACAAATGGATTACATAAATGTCCTAATGGCTAGCAATAAAATAGCCCAATGTACACTGAGGTCAAGGATAAGCTGAATGTTTTTTACCAAAGATGTGCATGCATGCAAAGATTGTTATTACACAGGATAAGTGTTTTGCACTGAGGGCACATAAAAATGCACAGACTTGCTGATTGCTGAAGCTGGCCTTTTAAAAGTGCTGGATTCATCTTCTGTTCTAAACATATGGACATGACCCTCAGGATACTGGACATGTCTATTTGTTTTATGGGATTTGTGTAGCTTACAGCAATCTTTTTAGTCATTTCTGTTGGACTCAGTTAATTGTTTTCGTTACATTACAGTTTTAATTCTATAAGAAGGTCTTTGTAGAGGAACATATAACTAGAGATGTTACTGGCAAAATAATATAAATACTTAAGTACATGAATAAACATGTTCAGACACTGTTTAAGCGATTATTTCAGTTTCAATAATTGTAACACCACTGTTACACAATTATTAGCTGTCTCAACAACATCAGTGCATTTTTGTTATGAACATACATTATACAGAATGCATTTTTCCAGATGATGACAAATACTGTGTTGAGTTTTATAGTATAATGCACTGCTGAAAGAGAGCGGTGCATTATAACAGTTGTCCATCTGTGATGGTATGCAATGTGTGAGTAGTGGCTCTTAGTTGTATTCTACCTTTGGGAAGTACTTCAGAAATAGCAAAATCCCTGCTTGACAGAGTGTACACTCGTATTACTCATATTGTGGGTATATAAATCATGTTTCAGTTTAAAGTTAGCATCAGAATCAGAATCAGAATCAGAATACTTTATTGATCCCTGGGGGAAATTATTTTTTGTTACAGTGCTCCATTTTAAACCAACATTAAGACAAGACAGACAATACGCTAACTAAGAATAGTACAATATATACATATATATACATACATACATACATAAGTCACTTATAAATAAATATTTGGAAAAGAAACATGTGTAGTTGTAGCAGCAAACAGTGTGTTAAGTGGATGCGTTGTACAGGGAGATGGCCACAGGCAGGAATGATTTCCTGTGTCGTTCAGTGGTGCTTTTCGGTAATCTCAGTCTCTCACTGAACGAGCTCCTGTGACTGACCAACATGTCATGGAGTGGGTGGGAGGTGTTATCCAACATTGTCTTTATCTTGGACAGCATCCGCCTCTCCGACACCACCTTGAGGGAGTCCAGCTCCATCCCCACAACATTGCTGGCCTTACGGATCAGTTTATTAAGTCTGTTGGCATCTGCGACCCTCAGCCTGCTCCCCCAGCATGCAACAGCATAGAGGATCGCACTGGCCACCACAGACTCATAGAAAATCCTCAGCATTTTCTGGCAGATGTTGAAGGACCTCAGTCGCCTCAAAAAATAGAGACGACTCTGGCCCTTCCTGTAAAGTGCTGTGGTGTTTTTAGCCCAGTCCAGTTTATTGTCAATGTGTACTCCAAGGTATTTATAGTCCTCCACAATGTCAACACTGACCCCCTGGATTGAAACAGGGGTCAAGTGTTTCCTGGTCTTCCTGAAGTCCACGATCAGTTCCTTGGTCTTTGCCACGTTGAGCTGCAGATGATTCTGCTCACACCACGTGACAAAGGAGTCGACCACAGCCCGGTACTCTGTCTCATCATCCCTGCTGATGCATCCAACCACCGCAGAGTCATCAGAAAACTTCTGAAGATGGCAGGTCTCTGTGCAGTGGCTGAAGTCTGTGGTGTAGAGGGTGAAGAGGAAGGGGGAGAGGACAGTCCCCTGTGGTGCCCCTGTGTTGCTAATCACCTTGTCAGACACACACTGTGGGAGACGTACATATTGTGGTCTTCCTGTCAGGTAATCAACAATCCAGGACACCAGAGAAGCATCCACCTGCATCGCTGCTAACTTATCACCCAGGAGGGTCGGCCTGATGGTGTTGAAAGCACTGGAAAAGTCAAAAAACATGACCCTCACAGTGCTCGCCGGCTGGTCCAGATGGGTGTAGACACGATTGAGCAGGTAGATGATGGCGTCCTCTGTTCCGAGACGAGGCTGATAAGCGAACTGAAGGGGATCCAGATGTGGTCTTACTATGGGTCGCAGCTGGTCCAGGATGAGCCTTTCCAGGGTCTTCATGATGTGGGAGGTCAGTGCCACGGGCCTGTAATCCTGGGGGCCACTGGGACGAGGCGTCTTTGGTACAGGGACGAGGCATGATGTCTTCCACATCACCGGGACCCTCTGCAGACTCAGACTCAGCATAAACAGTTTATGAAAGACTCCACACAGCTGGGGGGCACAGGCCTTGAGGACAAGGGGACTCACTCCGTCTGGTCCAGCAGACTTGCCTGAGTGAAGTCTCCTCATTTGCATCTCAACCTGGTATTGAGTGAAGGTGATGGGTGGGGGAGGGGTGTCAGGAATCTCACAGGAGGCAACATGTGAAGAGAGAGGCTGGCACAGTGGTGTGGCTCTGGATTCCAGGCTGACTGCAGGTGAGGTTGTGGGGGTGGGAGCAGACACTGTGGTGTCGAATCTATTGAAAAACAGATTCAACTCGTCGGCTCTATTCTCACCTCCCTCAGCTCCCCTGCTGTTGGTTGGCCTGAATCCAGTGATGGTCTTCATGCCCCTCCACACCTCTCTCATGCTGTTCTGCTGGAGTTTCCACTCCAGCTTCCTCCTGTAATTGCGTAAGGATAAGCATAAGCATAAGCATAAGGATAGCTTTGAGTAAAAGTTTGAGTAGAGGGAATCTGCAAGGTTAAAATGATTCCAGAGAAAATTGTCTATGATTTGCTCAGTGATTGGAGAGCAGCAAAGGATTCTAGTGCATCACATCTAGTTTATATGCTGAATGAAAATCATCAAAGAGAACTCTAACTTTCTGAGATCCAAAAGTGTAAATGGAAAAAAAAAAACTGCCCCTAAACTCCTCTCAGCCTGTAAATTTGTATCGCTCTCCACCTTTGTTTAGGCAGTTACAGAATTGTGCAGTAGTGCACTTTCCTCTAAGTAAGAACTTGACTCAGGCCTTGATCCACTTCTTCCCAGAGGTCAAACTTAGTGGGGAGAGAGAGAGATTTATTTGTGAGGTCAACTTGTGGCCTCCTTTCACAGCCACAGCCTCAAAGTGCTGCCTTGGCTGTTCTGAAGGGAGGCAAGAGTAAAAAAAGAGGCGCAGAAGGAGCAAGAGGACAGGGAACAACTTCACCTAATGCTCAGAGAAGCACAGGTTGGTCAGTTATAGTCACCGCCCCCACACTGCCTTTGTACTTTCCTCTATCTGGCTTACTGTGTGCATTTGTCAGATACTTTTAAACCTACTGGACTCGTAAATAAGTGTTGGAGTTGATGTCAGCCCAAAGTTTCACTGGGTCTGTTCAAGCTAAGCAGGTTAGAAACTATCACCAACAAGGTCACAACGACAGCAGAAACAAGTTATTAGAGATGGGAATAATAAATGTTCACAAGTACACCCAATACATACAGGGAGACAAGGCACACACACAACACAAACATACACACCTCTGATTTCTCTCTATGGACTAAAAGTGCTAGTCCATGCAGAGAATTATTACCAGAAACACGTATACGCACGAAGGAGGGTAATGGTCGGATGAAGAGTGGGACCTGAGGAGAGAGAGGTTTCGTGCACGCAATAATGCTGTTAATGGTGAGGAGAATATTAACAGGCAGTAGAGGCTGTCTCAAGGGCATATGCAAATTCACTCCAAAATGCACCTGTAGGTGGCAAGATGTGTTCGGTGTGGCCTTTGTTTATGTGTTACTGCTGCACCCAGTGCTTATGTATACAGAATCAGGCTCCCTTTGAGAATGAGTAAAGCATGATTCACTTTATTGTGCTTGCTGGGTCACTGTCATCAAGAACACTGGCAAGTTCCTTACATTTAAAGTCTTTTAATAAGTCGATTTAAATATAAAGTACACTGAATCACAAAAAATGTGCTATTAAAGGGGGGAAAGGAAAAAAGGTACAATCCTTGAGCAATAATCGAGTTAGCTGTAACTTAATTTATTGCAGGCATATCCAATAAGAGTGTCTATTTTTCTAGGAATTTAGAATAGATTTTTCTATCTGCTTCCTAAACACGACCAGGTAGTACATAGATTTGCTGTGCTTCCACTAAATTACTTCAGCGCAGTCTTCTCCTAATTTGCTAAATGTCTTTGTGAAATAACTTTTCATATACAGTACGTCATTGCTTAGAAAATAATCAAGTTGCCTGTGTGGATCATGAAACACATGGGAACAGTGATTTTGTGTAATAGATGTACTTTCAAGTCAGAAAACCAGGATTTAGTCTGTGCTAATTCACATTATGACCTTCTAGCTTCGCTAAAACGTCATTTAGTTTCCCAAAAGTAACGCAAGTTTTGTGTTGGGAAATTCTATGTTATTAGATTATTCTGTTATTATATGTTACCTTATATATGTAATCAGAGTAGTTGAATTAGAATACTGCTGTAGATCACATTATACCCTTTAATATAGAGTGGGTGAGCTGTATGTAGTTTAGTTCTCATTATACTTTTGAGTTAACAGAACATATTCACATATTAGTTCATTAGATAAATGTGCATCACTCTGTATCCTTGATCTGCTGGGAATGTGTTACACTGTTTTCTTGACATGCTTAATTGTTGAATCATGAAGAGAAGGTTGTAAGCAGGAGACTCTGTGTCTAAAGACAGGGGAGATAGATAGACCACATTCCACACCCCCACCTTACAGAAAGCAGAGAAACAACTGCCGAGGTCATAACTTAGGCGCTGTAACAGAGAAAAAATGTGATGTTTTGGCTTTTACGACTAGCTGGGGGCCACTAGAGACTATAAAAAGCTGAGCAACCCGTCACCATTTTGAGACATGTGCCTGACCCTCTGGTAGCATCTCTCCCGTCCGGACGTTGTAATGCTCTTATTGTTGAATTGTATGGAAATAAATGATTTGTTGATTGAGCATTTATACACCGAGTATTGTCCTTCCTTCAGCCCAAAGATTCAAAGAATTGGGAGAATTCAACAATGTGTTGCTGGGAATTTGTGCAGGCCTCAGTACAAGATAATGGGACACTTCTTGCCTCCTGTCAAAGGAAGGATGGGACCAGTTTTTTGATTGGAGTATTAAACTTTCATCAGCCTTTGCATGGAAGCCTCATTGCAGCTTCTTGATGATCAATAAATATTGATGGAGGGATCATTAATCATTCATTAACCTTCCTGCCTTCTTGGGACCTTTTTGTGCCACTGCTATGTGTTAAATGGCTGCCATTTCCACTGTGTTCAGTGGAATATAACCAAACTTGCCACAGGATAGTTTTTACCTGTCAATGTTAATATTCCAGTGTGAATTCCTTAAATCAGCCTAAAATGGCTGAGCAGCAGAAATCCCTACACCCATCACCCTGGGGACCATTTTCTGCCCATTGACTTCCATTATAAACGCTATTTTTCAACCCCAAATTATCATCATATGATTTTATTTTTTCTTCTTTTCTTGGATGTCAATGAAGACTCAGGGCCTTGAAGTTTTAATTTTTAAATTGCAAAAAAATGCAAAAAAAATAATTGCAGGTCAAAATGTATGTTGGTGCCAATCTTTGGTCCATCTAAAGGCCTACTTATAATGACAATCACATATTACTTCAACTGGTTTTTTGTGGAAATATTTAGTTTCGTTTTTTGGTTTTTGGGGCTTATAACACAGGGCGCTCATGTAATAACACTGGGATTTGAAGGGTTAAAACAACGAAAATATAATTAAAACTTTACATGAATATTTCAGGGAGAAGTAGTTTTACAAGGTTGGCTAATTTAAAGTGGAATAAAATATGGATATATGGTCTTTTTATGGCGTGGCTGAGAATGGTCCCTAGGGTGATGGGTGTGAGTTTTTTAAAGGATGGCAGGAGGGTTAAAGCCTTGAGAAGTGACAGAAAACACAAAACCTCTCAAGAGGCTAAAAAAAGAATTGCCATCATTTTACCATATCCTTTCTCCCAGTAAGATAAAGCTTATCAAAACTACAGGTTAGGATATTACAGTTTAGGCGACGACAACAGGTTGATGGTATTTTGGATAATAGTAAAAAATGACAAATCTAGGTGAAAACAAAAATGGAAACACAATTCATAAAGGAAAAACAGAGTCTGTGCAATTCTAATATATTTGAAAGTCAATTTATGGTATGACCACATTTATTGTTCAACACAACCTGAACTATTTCAGGCAGCTTTCTTCATGTAGTCTTCGGGAATAGTTCTCCAGGCTTCTTGAAAGGCATTCAAAGCTCATCTGTGGATGTTGTATAGATGCCTGTAGATAGTCACTCATACTCACCTCTCTCCTGATCTGTTCCCTATCTTCCCTATTGGTGATGAAATGATGATGATTTGAACTAAAGAATTCTAATTTGGACTCATTACTCTTCAGTCCAGTTCTTGTGTACTTTGGTATGCATCAGCTCTTTCTCCCTGTTTCTCTTTTTAAGAACGACTTCTTCGCAGACATCCTTAAACAAAGACTGTTTCCATTAAGGATTCAGTGAACAGTAGAATGATCATCCAAAGGCTCAGATGCATCTTTTAGATACTGTGTCAGGTCTTTGCTGGATTTCTTTCCCATTTCTTAAGGACATGACTTTCAGATAGTGTTCATCTTCTGTTTGGTTGTCCACTTGGGCACACCATGCCAAGATATGTTTTGAGATATGAGATAAGCTTTTTGTCAAGTGCTCTTTTTAAATATTGCATTTAGAAAATGTGTTATCAGCATTGCCTGGACATTAACACAAAAACAAAACTGTATGCTTAATACCTGTATCGATTTCAAATTCTATTTCAAAATACTGTTTAAAAGTTGCTGATTGGTATTTTCTTGTACATACAGTGGCTTGCAAAAGTATTCGGCCCCCTTGAGCTTTTCCACATTTTGTCACATTACAGCCACAAACATGAATCAATTTTATTGGAATTCCACGTGAAAGACCAACACAAAGTGGTGTACACGTGAGAAGTGGAACGAAAATCACACATGATTCCAAACATTTTTTACAAATAAATAACTGAAAAGTGGGGTGTGCATAATTATTCAGCCCCCTGAGTCAATATTTTGTAGAACCACCTTTTGCTGCAATTACAGCTGCCAGTCTTTTAGGGTATGTCTCTACCAGCTTTGCACATCTAGAGGCTGAAATCCTTGCCCATTCTTTTTTGTAAAACAGCTCCAGCTCAGTCAGATTAGATGGACAGCGTTTGTGAATAGCAGTTTTCAGATCTTGCCACAGATTCTCGATTGGATTTAGATCTTTGACTGGGCCATTCTAACACATGGATATGTTTTGTTTTAAACCATTCCATTGCTGCCCTGGCTTTATGTTTAGGGTCGTTGTCCTGATGGAAGGTGAACCTCTGCCCCAGTCTCAAGTCTTTTGCAGACTCCAAGAGGTTTTCTTCCAAGATTGCCCTGTATTTGGCTCCATCCATCTTCCCATCAACTCTGACCAGCTTCCCTGTCCCTGCTGAAGAGAAGCACCCCCAGAGCATGATGCTGCCACCATCATATTTGACAGTGGGGACGGTGTGTTCAGAGTGATGTGCAGTGTTAGTTTTCCACCACACATAGCGTTTTGCATTTTGGTCAAAAAGTTCCATTTTGGTCTCATCTGACCAGAGCACCTTCTTCCATACTCCTTCCATTTCTGAATGATTGCTTGAACACTGCTCCGTAGGATGTTCAAGGCCTGGGAAATATTTTTGTAGCCTTGAACATGCTTTAAATTTCTCAATAACTTTATCCCTGACCTGTCTGGTGTGTTCTTTGGACTTCATGGTGTTGTTGCTCCCAATATTCTCTTAGACAACCTCTGAGGCCGTCACAGAGCAGCTGTATTTGTACTGACAATAGATTACACACAGGTGCACTGTGTTTAGTCATTAGCACTCATCAGGCAATGTCTATGGGCAACTGACTGCACTCAGACCAAAGGGGGCTGAATAATTACGCTCACCCCACTTTTCAGTTATTTATTTGTAAAAAATGTTTGGCATCATGTATGATTTTCGTTCCACTTCTCACATGTACACCACTTTGTATTGGTCTTTCATGTGGAATTCCAATAAAATTGAATCATGTTTGTGCCTGTAATGTGACAAAATGTGGAAAAGTTCAAGGGGCCGAATACTTTTGCAAGCCACTGTATATGCTATTATATAAAGAGTAGTTTTTTTTTCTTTTTTAAACTTTGCACAAAGTTTGTTTAATTATAACTTTGCCAATGCCAAGCTAAAGAGAAAAAAAAAGTTTAGGACTTGGCTGAGTGTGCAAATTATAATAATCACCAATTTGCTGAAATTAATACAATCTTGAGGCAATTTGATGATTCTCAACAACTAAGGCAGGGCTCAACAACAAAATCAGCTGCAATTTGGGCTAGCTGATATGATTTTGTTCAGTGGGCCTCCAGTTAGCTGTTAATGGAATTTAATGCAGGAGCCAGAACTCAAAGCTACTTATGAAAGCTTTCAAAGATGTAAGAGATTAGAAAAGCAGAAAAAGACAAATCTCATCACCCACTAATTTCACCTGAAGACCAGTGCCTTTTAAACTACAACACAAAGCTCAGAGAAGGGTTTTACTCAACAAGGTCACGTACATTTAGTTGCACTTTGGACAAAGGGTAAAGGAGTGACTCAGGATCTCAAACCCAACTTATACATCCTAAAAGTTGAGAATGTTTTTACAGTGACATTCAGTGAAAAAACAAAAACAATCACAACGACACACTGGAGAGAAACAATAAAAAAATCACAAGGATTCTGTGTATGAGGAACATGAACATCTTATCCTTTGCTCTGTCAGGGTCCTGGGACTGGGCGACTGTAACAGGGCAGCCCTTAGCGGCTGGAAACACAGTGAGACAGACCAAGGCAAGTGTAGTGGAACAAAGTATTTATTTGCTATATGGCTCTCCTTAAAACAATTAACTTGTCGAGCTTCTTCACAGCACAAAAATCCATCCTCTAATGACAACTGGCAGCCTTAAATATGTTCAGCTGTCACAGACTCAACCATTATTCCACTCTCAGGTAAATTCTTAAATCCCAGCCTTCCACCACAGTATACAATATATCAATAAGAATAAATAAATACATAAATACATTTTCACATTTACATATTAATAAATATTTCACACTTAATGTTACACCAAACCCAATATTATAAAAACCCAGAAACCCAAGCACAAAAAGATTCACCACACTCTCTTTACCAATGGTCTCTCCCGGAACCTTTAAATGGTGTCTGGACCCCCGGGGAAAGATTTGCCCAAACACCTTGAAGAGGACACAGGCAAGAAAGGTGAGTAATCATTAACTTACAAACACTTATTTGCAACACTTTTCCCTAGATTTCACACACACATTTGCATTAGTTTTCCTTATTGGTAAACCTTAATCACAATCTCAATCACCATTCTTCTCTCCTGACAGACAACCACCACATTCCTTGACGAGGAGCAGCTGTGCAGGATCTGAAATAAGGCTACCAACTGATTTTAAAATTCCCAATAAATAGACAATAAATATTTAAACTTCTTGTGTGCAAATCCATGCTTAAAGTGCAATGCTACATAAAGTGCTTGATAAGGTGCTTTTAATAAAGTGAAAGGTGTGCTCTAAAGTGCTATACAGACAATACAATATAAATAAATGCAGTAAGGGAGTCCTCTTCCTTACATTTCCTCCTCCCTCTCTTAAGCACGAAGTGCTTCAGTCCTCTGTCATCCTAGATAAACAATCAGCAACCACATTTGACTTCCCCGGCCTATACTGGACCGTAAAGTCATAAGGCTGCAGAGACAGGTACCATCCTGCAATGCGGGCATTCGCATCCCTCATGCGGTTCAACCACTGGAGGGCACGATGATCAGTCTCCAGAGTGAAGTGACATCCCAGAAGATAATACCTCAAGGCCTCAATAGCCCATTTCATGGCCAAACACTCTTTCTCCACCGTCGAATACCTCGTCTCCCTGTCGAGTAGTTTCCGACTCAGAAACACCACAGGCCTTCTTTCACCATCCACCTCTTGCTGAAGGACAGCACCAAGGCCAACTCCTGAAGCATCAGTTTGCAAGATGAATGGCTTGTTGAAGTCTGGACTGTGTAGAACTGGATGTGTGCAAACTGCTTCCTTGAGGTCTCTGAATGCTTGCACAGTCTTCTGTCCAACGCACTTTGTTGGGGGCTGAGCCTTTTGTGAGGTCATTCAGTACAGTGGATCGCTCTGCAAAAGAAGGTATGAATTTCCTGTACCAGCCTACTAGACCCAGAAAACCTCTCACCTTCCTTTTTGTTGTCGGAACTGGGAAGGACTGAATTGCTTCAATCTTTCCAACCTGCGGCTTTATCTTCCCAGAGCCAACTACAAAGCCCAAGTACTCCACTTCTCTCTTGGCTATGGAGCACTTCTTGGGATTGATAGTCAGTCCAGCCATTCTGATGGAGTGTAGCACCTTCTGTAGGTGAATGACATGCTCTTCCCAAGACTGGCTGTACACCACCACGTCATCCAGATATGCTGCAGAGAATGCTGACACATCTCTCAGTACATGGTCCATTAATCGTTGGAATGTCGCTGGTGCACCTTGAAGCCCAAATGGCATGACTTTAAATTGGTACATACCAAAAGGAGTTTTGAAGGCTGTCAGCTCTCTCGCTTCTGGTGCCAAAGCCACTTGCCAGTATCCTTTACACAGATCAAGTGTTGTAATGTACCTTGCTGATCCAACTCTCTCCAGCAGGTCATCCACCCTGGGCATTGGGTAGGGATCAAACTTGGATACTGCATTCAAATATCTGAAATCAATACAGAATCTCAGGGTGTCATCTTTCTTTGGTACCAAAACAATCGGGCTGCACCACTCACTACTTGACACCTCAATGATTCCCAGGTCCAACATCAGTTTTATTTCTTTCTGCAGCACTGGCACCAACCGTTCTGGAATTCTGTAGCTCTTTTGTCGAACGGGTGCATCCTCCTTCACCCGTATCTTGTGCTGAACCAGTGATGTGAAGCCTGGTGTTTCTCAAAAGAGCTGTGGGTCCACGAGTGGTTTAATATCAGCCTGCTCAGTAGGAGACAAATGAGAAAGGTCAACTGAAGCACAAACTTGACTGTTAGTTGGAAAGAACTTCTCAGTCACCTCCTCATCCTTCACTGAACGCACCAGTAACTGATAGACCGGCTCTTGTCGGCTGTGGAATTCTTTCAACAAGTTCACGTGAAATGTCTGATATTTTTTAACTCTTTCTGGCATATTCAGCTCATAAGTGACTTTACTCACTTGTCTGACGATCTCGTATGGTCCATGCCATTTTGTCAGCAACTTGTTATCGCTGGTGGGAAGCAATAACAGTACTTTCTGACCTGGAAGGAAGACCCTATCCCTGGCCTTCTGATCATACCAAGTCTTTTGATGTTTTTGTGCAGCTTTCATGTTGTCTTGCATCAATGATGCCATTTTCTCCAACCTCTCTCTCATGGTGATGACGTAGGCTGCGATGTTTTCGCCCTCTGCTTTGGATTCCTCCCAGCAGTCCTTAAGCAGATCCAGGGGGCCTCTCACTTGGCGACCATATAAAAGTTCAAAAGGCGAGAAGCCAGTGGAAACCTGCGGGACCTCCCGGTAGGCGAACAGAAGGTAGGGCAGCCATTGATCCCAGTCAGCACCTGTGTCAGAGACAAACTTGCGCAGCATACTTTTGAGAGTCTGGTTGTATCTCTCCACTAGCCCATCCGTTTGGGGGTGATACGGGGTGGTCTTAAGTCCCTTTATCCCTAACAGCTTATAACCCTGCTGCAACAACTTGGATAGAAAGTTCGTTCCACAGTCCGTCAGAATTTCTCTTGGTATGCCTACCCTAGAGAAAAGCTGCAGAAGACAATTAGCAATGTGACGAGCTTTAATTGATCTGAGTGGGAAGGCCTCAGGAAACCGTGTTGCATAGTCACATATGACTAATATGTAGCGATGACCGGTGGAGCTCCTCTCTAAAGGGCCCACAATATCCATGCCTAGCCTCTCAAATGGTGTTTCAATAATTGGCAATGGTTGCAACTGGGCTCGCGCTACTCCTTTGCCTGAGGTCAACTGACATTTTTCACAGGAACGGCAAAACTCAGAAACCTGGACATACATCCCTGGCCAAACAAAATGGCTGCTGATCCTATTCAGTGTTTTGTGAAAAGCCATATGACCTGCCCATGGAATTGAATGACCCAAATCCATAACTTTGTCTCTGAACTGTTGTGGGAGTGCCACAGCTTCGCACTTCCCCTTTCTCTGGTACAAGATGCCTCCTTTAATCGAGTAAACAGTGTCTGCAAGACAGCTTACCTGACCTTGACTAGCCCCCTCTACCTCTGTTACCTTCTCAAACCAGGGTTTTAGAGTAGGGTCGCTTCTTTGGAGTGCACCTAAATCTGAGGGAACATCAAACTCGAGTTGGTTATTTGGCTTAGGGAACAATGCTGTACCTTTTTCCCCTGAGCCTTTGAACTTTTCTCTTCTTTTCTGAGCCCTAGACTTCCTAATCTTCCCTGGCTCCGTTTCGAGAGACTCCTCAAAAAAGGGTAGTTCTTGCATCCTTTCCTTTGCACTTTGTGCTCTTGTGACTACATGACAGGGTTTAAATGGTTCAATTGTCATATCTAGAGGAAGTGAGCTTCCAGATTCATCACCTAAGCCTTGAATGTCTTTCTCAGCACTCACTTGAGGGTCATAATCTGACTGATGTATTAGATCAAAAAGAGTGGGGATGTCATTACCAAGTATCACTGAATATGGCAAACTGGGAACCACAGCTACCACTAACAAGTAGGTTTGACCTCCCACTGTCAGGTAAACCTCAGCAGTGGGGTACCTGTGTTCGTCCCCATGCACACAACTTATTGTAGCCCCAACCCCACTTAGCTTTTCTCCTGAAATTATGCTAGAATGTACAAGAGTCTGAAAGCACCCAGAGTCAAGCAAAGCTTCCTCTTTACGCCCATTAATTAAAACAGGGACAGTACAAGCTTTCTTTCCTACTGGCTCTGTGGCTGGTCTTGGAACTGCACATAAAAGAGATGGTTTTGACTTAAGTGCAGGGCAAAATTGTTGTGTATGGCCAAAGTTATGACAGTGATAACATTTAATATCCTGAACTGAAGACTTAAAGGATTTCTTCACATTGTGAGGTCTATGGGAAGGGAGCTGCCTAGAACTAGAAAGATTTCTAGCCTGAACTTGACCAGAACCCTGTTCACCCCCAATGGACTTACTTGGTTGGGCGTAGTGGGTTTCCCGGCTGAAGTAGGTGCTCTTGCTTCCTTTTCTGGCTGAAGTGAAAACCTCTGCGAGGCTAGCTGCTTCCTTTGCAGTCTTCGGGTCATGCTCACGTATCCAAATCTCCAGCTCTGGATTAACCATTCTCAAAAACTGCTCCAGAATTATCTGCTCAGATATTTCTTCTACACTTGATTTTTCAGGTTTAATCCATCTTGAAAACAGGTCTTTCAATCTTACATAAAGTTCACGTGGCGTCTCACCTGGCTCAACTTTCAGAGATCTGAAGCGGCGTCTGTAGGTGTCAGCAGTGATCTCATATTTTGCCAGAATTGCCTCTTTCACCTTATCATAATTCTCAGAGTCTGTTAAATCCATAAGAATGTAGGCTGTGCGGGCTTTACCTGTCAACAGGGGAACCAGACAAATAGCCCACTCATCTCTGGGCCATCGACACACGTTTGCCATTCTTTCAAACGTAGTCAGAAAATGTTCAATGTCATCTTCTGGTGACAGAGGAAAAAGTTTTGGTTCAATTAAAGACCTGGACCCACTGGCCACTGGAATGTCTTCACCATTGAATCCAAGTTCTTGTTCTTCAGATGTTGTAGAGGGCGCTGGCGCCTCTGGTGGGTCAGGCTTATCAGTTACAGCGTTAACTTGTAGCTGGATTTGCTGAAATTGATGCTGCATGCCTTTCCACCTTTGCTCCTGACGTGACAAATCCTTCTCCCACTTTTGGTGGCAGCCTTAAATATGTTCAGCTGTCACAGACTCAACCATTATTCCACTCTCAGGTAAATTCTTAAATCCCAACCTTCCACCACAGTATACAATATATCAATAAGAATAAATAAATACATAAATACATTTTCACATTTACATATTAATAAATATTTCACACTTAATGTTACACCAAACCCAATATTATAAAAACCCAGAAACCCAAGCACAAAAAGATTCACCACACTCTCTTTACCAATGGTCTCTCCCGGAACCTTTAAATGGTGTCTGGACCCCCGGGGAAAGATTTGCCCAAACACCTTGAAGAGGACACAGGCAAGAAAGGTGAGTAATCATTAACTTACAAACACTTATTTGCAACACTTTTCCCTAGATTTCACACACACATTTGCATTAGTTTTCCTTATTGGTAAACCTTAATCACAATCTCAATCACCATTCTTTTCTCCTGACAGACAACCACCACATTCCTTGACGAGGAGCAGCTGTGCAGGATCTGAAATAAGGCTACCAACTGATTTTAAAATTCCCAATAAATAGACAATAAATATTTAAACTTCTTGTGTGCAAATCCATGCTTAAAGTGCAATGCTACATAAAGTGCTTGATAAGGTGCTTTTAATAAAGTGAAAGGTGTGCTCTAAAGTGCTATACAGACAATACAATATAAATAAATGCAGTAAGGGAGTCCTCTTCCTTACAGCGACCCAGGATCCCTGAGCAGTTATGTATTATATTATTATTATTATTATATGTATTTTGGTGTTGCTGCTGCTCTTCTCCATGCTTGTAGGTGTGTGTGTGTGTGTGTGTGTGTGTGTGTACGTACGTCTGCGGGTATGCTTGGAGGATGGAGCTCAGCCACCTGCAGGCCTGAGGGGTGTGGCCCTGTGGAAGGACTGGCCACACCCAAAGCCACACACCTGCCGCTGATCAGGGCTCGTCGGGGGAGCTACTTAGGAGAGTCTTGGAGCTCCCACCGACGCGGGATCATTGCATGTGACTCCACGTTAGTCGTCCTGTTACTTAGTTAGTGTGTGTGTGTGTGTGTGTGTGTGTGTGTGTGTGTGTGTGTGTGTGCGCGCCCGCAGTTGTAGGTGTCCTGACGCTGCGTCTTTTGTTTCCCATATGAGGAGCGTGGAAGACACGGGAGCAGCGAGCACCGGGGGGTGCTGACACGGGAGCGGAGAGCACAGCAACACGGACTATTCACGGGGAGACACGACACGATTTATTGTTACGTTGGTTTTCACTTTGTAAATAAACACTGTCCATACATAGAGCACCGCGCCTGGGTCCTCCTTCCCCACTCCTTCCACGGTGTGCCATGCCATACCGTGACATGCTCGGTAACATCTCTCAAGAAATACCTTGAGAAATTCCACCTGCATCAAAAGTCCCAAGTATCTCCAGCCAGAAATGAACAAAGAGCTTCTGGCAGCAACTGTCAGAGATTTTACTAAGTATTTCTTTTTTCCAGGAGCTTAGACTAGTGGATGTCTTAAATGTGTAAAAACACTTGAGAGTTACTGACAATAAAGATGATACTTCAACAATAAAACCAGCTCGTCTTAATGTTTGAGGAATCCAAATATGGAGTACAAAACAAGTATGCCTTCCAAACAATAGTACTAAAGTGCTAAACAATACGTGTTGGCAATAGTAACAAATAAATACGAGATTCTTAATGATAAAACTGACCAATTATGCTAACATGAGCAGAATTGCTGTCATACTGAATAACAACATAGCACTGATTTGATTGACTGGTAGATGCTGGGGGCATCAGAGGCGTAGGAAATGGAATGGATTGTCTTCTATATGGATTGTTAGTAATTAGATCCCACCTCCACGCAGGCTCCATGTCAAAGGGTATATATGTATATATACATATATATACGCACGGCCTGTAACTGTGCGTATTTTTCATGGTTCAATAAATAGGCAAAATTGGAGTCCTGCAGTGTGCAAGCTGTTCATTTTTTTCATCTACTGTACATTGTTGACTTGCTTTTGGCCCAGCATCTGTCACAGTATTTGGTATGGATGTGTGTGTACGTGTTTGTGTGTTTTTCTGTTCTTTCAGAGACTTAAAAACAAATGTCAGAAAGATACGAATGCAACCAAAGGAACTATAAGCAATTAAACAATACAGTACGTCTTTAGGTTGTTAGCTTTGCCATACGTTTGGCTCTAGCAATCTCATCTCATTTCCCAGGACATCAAATAGAGTCAAAGCTGCTGGCAACTCAGATATGCACAAGGTGTCCTTTGGCGTACATAGGTTCATTGATACACTAGTCGCAGCAGTATTTCATTCTGAGAGCTAACGCTCTTCTTTTAAAAAGTGACAAAGACGCATTAGGCGGAGAGCGATGAGCTGATGATAGCATAAATCACAAGAACGTCACCAGTAGGATGCAGTGTGAAGCTAAATTAAAGCTTACACACAGGACACAATTTTTTGTTCGCTTTCACTAGGTTTCAGCACCAAAACTACTCAAGCTTTGGCTTAAAGTGTACCTTTTAAAAATGTTAACCCTTAAATAAAAAGACAACGCTAATGTGACACCAGTGGGTTCCATCCAAGTGTCCACAGTGGCCGTGTGGCAGTCGATTAGTTTGCTGACACATGTATCATCTTGTTACTGTCACCAGTATATGACAAAGCCTGCAGCCACCATAGGGGTCTGACAGATTTGTGCATGTGCGCTCGAAAGAATGAAGGCAGAAGATGTCTCCCCCTGAGGCAACCTTGTATTGGAATGACGTAACAACACAAAAGATTGATGCTGCATAGTGGCGATGTGAACACCTTGTGATCCCTTGTACTCATATTGTGTGCATCCACGGACATCAGTGCATAATCAGATGTATCTATTAGAGAGAGTAAATTGCAGTTCTGCCAGGCTGCCAACTAAATGACAGAGAACAATTTCCTCTCAAAAAAAATACGCAGCGTGACCAATGTCAACTACACACCCACACACACATACACACACACACACACACACACAGACCAGACAAAATTACTTTCAGTTTGTAATATGCTATATGCTAAATAAGAAAGATTAAAAGTCATTTACTTAGCCACTCTGCTACTGGCTGTGGAAACAGATATATTTACCAGAGGTGTGGACTCGAGTCACATGACTTGGACTCGAGTCAGACTCGAGTCATTAATTTTATGACTTTAGACTTGACTTGAAAAAATGTTCTAAGACTTGTGACTTGACTTGGACTTTTACACCAATGACTTGGGACTTGAATTGGACTTGAACCGGTTTACTTGAAAAGACTTGATATTTTACCCCAAATATAAAATTTAACACGCATATTATATAGAGATTGAAAATGTGACGTCATTCACGGGTAGAACCGCAAAGGATTCTGGGAACTCGTGGCAAGCGGTACTAGCGCACGCAGGCTTTCAATTAAAATCAGTCACAGCGATAAAAAGAAACACAAAAATGTCAAGAAGCCGTTGTATTATTAACTGCAATAGCCGGTCGCATGACAGCCACGGGAAGCCGACGAGTAAAGAGATCGGTTGTTATCGGATTACGTCGTTGAAGAGAAATTGTTCGAGCCGTGTTTCCGAAGTAACAAAGACGCGACTGGATTGCAGCCATTCAAAGATCAAATATAACGTCCTAGAACACTCCAGCTCACAGGTTAGTCTGCTCCAAGCATTTACACAAAGGTCAGTCTGCTGTTGTAGTTAATGCGTCATTTTTCTTAACATAATTGGTGATATAGGTTACAAGCAAGTCTGGCGCTGAACAGAAATTGTCGCGCTATGCTCCTTTGTTTATTGTGCATAAATAGTAAATTGTCCTGACACAATATTGCGTTTCGCTTCTGTTATTATGGTACATTGACAAAAACATATACTTTTATTCACAGGATAAAACAGGTTTTTTGTATCACTAATTGCCCAGTACGATTACAGCATACAGTATTATTGTCACTGCTACATTTCTGTGATGCTACCAGAAATTATTTCCACTACTAATTAATTACCGTTGTGCTCAAAGGTTATATTAATAAACGGTTAACGAATGTGTATTTATGACGACGATTTGTGAGACCGGTAAACTTATGATACGTACGATGGTCTTTCGTTCTACACGGTGCATTTCAAGGTCCTGCACCCATCTGTCGGTAAACTGTACCTGGGCTTGTTGCAGTGACCTGAAGTTACTAAACTTCATGAGTGTATGCACTCACTCCAAGAACCGTATAATTATAAATATGCATATAAATATGCTAAGATGAGATAGCTGACTTCATCTAACTAGCAAATGTTGTCCAGGCTACGTTGGTGATACAGTTTTTTTTAATGTGTATGATATTTTTGTCATGCGATTTTAAAGCCGGTCCTACAACCGCATCCAAGAATAACATGCAGCGTATCTCAGAACTGTCGGTGAAAATTATTCTTGGAGCTAGGTTTAATTGAGCTGCATTTTATAGAGGTGCAATTTCACAATTTGTGTATATTTTCTAAGTTCACTATTTTGTCATGTGTTGAGAAAAACACAGATTTAAAAATTACATGGTCTAATATTTACATTTAGCATAACTGCAACATTATTTTTTCGTTTGTTTTTTTTAAAGACTCGAAAGGACTTGAAATTCAAAGTTTCAGACTTGTGACTTGACTTGGACTTTTACACCAGTGACTTGAGACTCGACTCTGACTTGCCTGACATTACTTGAGACTTGACTTGAGACTTGAGGATAAAGACTTGAGACTTACTTGAGACTTGCAAAACAATGACTTGGTCCCACCTCTGATATTTACTAAACAGATGTACATAGAGGTTAAGGTAAAAATAAAACTATACACACATACACACATTTACATACGTATATATATATATATATATATATATATATATATATATATATATATATATATATATATATATATATATATATAACACCCAGCACGCCCCTGCGGGCGGTTTATCCTTCAAGCTCGGGTCCTCTACCAGAGGCCTGGGAGCTTGAGGGTCCTGCGCAGTATCTTAGCTGTTCCCAGGACTGCGCTCTTCTGGACAGAGATCTCCGATGTTGTTCCCGGGATCTGCTGGAGCCACTCGCCTAGCTTGGGAGTCACCGCACCTAGTGCTCCGATTACCACGGGGACCACCGTTACCTTCACCCTCCACATCCTCTCGAGCTCTTCTCTGAGCCCTTGGTATTTCTCCAGCTTCTCATGTTCCTTCTTCCTGATATTGCTGTCATTCGGAACCGCTACATCGATCACTACGGCCGTCTTCTTCTGTTTGTCTACCACCACTATGTCCGGTTGGTTAGCCACCACCATTTTGTCCGTCTGTATCTGGAAGTCCCACAGGATCTTAGCTCGGCCATTCTCCACCACCCTTGGGGGCATCTCCCATTTTGACCTCGGGACTTCCAGGTTATACTCGGCACAGATGTTCCTGTACACTATGCCGGCCACTTGGTTATGGCGTTCCATGTATGCCTTGCCTGCTAGCATCTTGCACCCTGCTGTTATGTGCTGGATTGTCTCTGGGGCATCTTTACACAGCCTGCACCTGGGGTCTTGCCTGGTGTGATAGACCCCAGCCTCTATATATATATATATATATATATATATATATATATATATATATATATATATATATATATATATGCCCCAGAGACAATCCAGCACATAACAGCAGGGTGCAAGATGCTAGCAGGCAAGGCATACATGGAACGCCATAACCAAGTGGCCGGCATAGTGTACAGGAACATCTGTGCCGAGTATAACCTAGAAGTCCCGAGGTCAAAATGGGAGATGCCCCCAAGGGTGGTGGAGAATGACCGAGCTAAGATCCTGTGGGACTTCCAGATACAGACGGACAAAATGGTGGTGGCTAACCAACCGGACATAGTGGTGGTAGACAAACAGAAGAAGACGGCCGTAGTGATCGATGTAGCGGTTCCGAATGACAGCAATATCAGGAAGAAGGAACACGAGAAGCTGGAGAAATACCAAGGGCTCAGAGAAGAGCTCGAGAGGATGTGGAGGGTGAAGGTAACGGTGGTCCCCGTGGTAATCGGAGCACTAGGTGCGGTGACTCCCAAGCTAGGCGAGTGGCTCCAGCAGATCCCGGGAACAACATCGGAGATCTCTGTCCAGAAGAGCGCAGTCCTGGGAACAGCTAAGATACTGCGCAGGACCCTCAAGCTCCCAGGCCTCTGGTAGAGGACCCGAGCTTGAAGGATAAACCGCCCGCAGGGGCGTGCTGGGTGTTTTTTATATATATATATATATATATATATTAGGGGTGCAACGATACACAAAATTCACGGTTCGGTTCGATACTTTGGTATCACGGTTCGATATTTTTTCGATACAAAAAAAATGTTCATGCCTTTTTAATTTGTCATTTATTAAAATTATAAATATATATTTTAACTCAAAAGTAGTTTTTAAATTTAATGTTGCTGAAACAACAAAGTAATAAAAAAAATAAATCTATCTGATCGAGAAATCACTCATCTTTGGAAAAGAGAGTTTATTACAGAGAAATGGCTCATTCCAAAATAAAAGCTATACTATACGCTTCTTCTGGGGTATATTCTCAGCAGCATATTAAACATATCAGGTCCCCATAAGGAGAATCATGTGCTAACCTAAATGACTTAGTTTGTAGCATGCGTACTTGTTGTTTTTGTCTGCTTCCACTTGTCTTTGCACTAGGAGGATGTCTGAGTAAATGTGCAGTCATATTCGTTGTGTTCCCACTAGTGCTGTCAGCGGTAATCTTGTTGAAATGACGTTAACGTCGCAACACGGCAAATCTCCGTTAACGAGCTACCGCGGATCTCCCCGTGCGTGGGGCTGGACGGCCAACACGTTAACGAGCAAACTGCGCTAATGCACTAGTTCCCACCAATGTAACTGAGCATTGCCTGGCACATCCGACATAGTGTTTTACTTTTGTCCATGACGCGCTTACCTTCAGGGTCATAAGTCACATGAAAACCAAAATAGTTCCAAACGCCACATCTGAATGAGGGTGGGGGAGGTTCAATTTGCCATGTTGCAATGACAGCTTAACTTCTGTCTCGCTAGCTTGCCCTGCGGTCAGTGAATCTGTTTTCGACTACTCTGCCTAGGCTGCACTGTCGAGCGCAGATCCACTGAGCACTCAACACAGACAGCATCATCAGAAGAAAAGTTGATAAAATGAATTAAAAATTTTGTATTGTTCGATACACATGCGTACCGAACCAAAAGCACTGTATCGAACGGTTCAATATCGATACGAGTATTGTTGCACCCCTAATATATATATATATACCTTACAGCCATACCACCCTGAGCACACCCGATCTCCTCTGATCTCGGAAGCTAACCAGGGTTGGGCTTGGTTAGTACTTGGATGGGAGACTACCTGGGAATACCAACTGCTGTAAGCCATTACGTGAAGTACCTTCAGAAGGTCTGCTAGATGATGTTAATGCAGCACTACGGACGATACCTACAGCCACGATTACTGACACTAACAAGCTGATCTACAATACGGCAGCAGTGATCAGTGAGATGCTTGGCTACAAGTTGAACAGCCATAAGGGGCAGTACCCTCCATGGAGAAGGAGGCTAGAGGGCAAGATCAAAGTAGCACGGAGGGAGGTTAGCCAACTAACGGAGTTGCAGAAAGGTGCGACAAAGAAGGTGCATAAGAAATACAGCAAGCTGTCCATACCTGAGGCCTTGGAAACTGCCAAGCAAAGACTCACAGCCTTGGCCAGCCGCTTGAGGAGGTACACCAGAGAGATAGAAGGCAGGAGAATAAACCGGCTGTTCTCCACAGAACCAGCAAAGGTATACTCTCAGTGGCAAGGGAACAATAATAATAAGAGAACAGCACCACCAAGGCTGGAGACGGAGCAATACTGGAAGAGCATATGGGAGAAGGACGCAACCCATAACGACAATGCTCAGTGGCTAGTGGATCTGAGGGCAGACCATAGCGACCTCCCTGAACAGGGTCCAGTAACCATCACAGTGGCAGATATCCAAGAAAGGGTCTCCAGTATGAAGAGTTGGACAGCACCAGGGCCTGACATGGTTCACGCCTACTGGCTAAAGAAGCTGACTGCACTCCACGAGCGTCTGGCAGCACAAATTAACCAGCTGCTAGTTAACGAGAGACACCCGGAATGGCTAACCGAAGGTCGGACGGTCCTGATCCCCAAGGACCCCAAGAAGGGACTGGTCCCCTCCAACTACCGACCAATAACCTGCCTCAGTACCACATGGAAGCTCCTGTCAGGCATCATATTGGCTAAGATGAACAGGCACATGGGTCAATACATGAGCGGGGCACAGAAAGGGATTGGCAAGAATACCAGAGGCGCAAAACACCAGCTACTGGTAGACAGAACAGTCAGCCGAGACTGCAAAACCAGACTGACCAACCTGTGCACTGCCTGGATTGATTACAAGAAGGCCTATGACTCAATGCCCCACAGCTGGATACTGGAATGCCTAGAATTGTACAAGATAAATGGGACCCTAAGAGCCTTCATCAGGAACTCAATGGGGATGTGGCGCACAACACTAGAGGCCAACTCCAAGCCCATAGCACAAGTCACCATCAAGTGTGGGATCTACCAAGGAGATGCTCTGTCCCCAGTGCTGTTCTGCATAGGCCTTAACCCCCTCAGTGAGATCATTAACAAGACTGGCTACGGATACCGACTACGGAATGGAGCAGTTGTCAGCCACCTCCTGTACATGGATGACATCAAGCTGTATGCCAAGAGTGAACGAGACATCGATTCACTGATCCACACTACCAGGCTATACAGCAATGACATTGGAATGTCGTTCGGACTGGAGAAGTGTAGTCGGATGTTAACAAAGAGAGGGAAGGTAGTCAGAACTGAGGGGATTGAACTACCAGAAGGCAACATTGCAGACATAGAGGACAGTTACAAGTACCTGGGGATCCCGCAGGCGAATGGGAACCATGAAGAGGCCGCTAGAAAAGCTGCAACCACCAAGTACCTGCAGAGGGTCAGGCAAGTCCTGAGGAGTCAGCTTAACGGTAAGAACAAGATCCGGGCCATCAACACGTACGCCCTGCCCGTGATCAGGTACCCTGCTGGGGTAATAGGCTGGCCAAAGGAGGAGATAGAAGCCACTGACATAAAGACAAGAAAGCTCCTTACCATGCATGGAGGGTTTCACCCCAAGTCCAGCACCCTGAGGCTGTACGCTAAGCGGAAGGAAGGGGGCCGGGGACTGGTGAGTGTCAGCACCACAGTCCAGGATGAGACAACGAACATCCAAGAATACATTGGGAAGATGGCCCCAACTGACCGAGTGCTCAGTGAATACCTCAGGCAGCAGAAACCCAAGAAAGAGGAGGGAGACGAGGAACCATCATGGAAGGACAGGCCTCTGCACGGTATGTACCACCGGCAGATAGAGGAGGTGGCTGATATCCAGAAATCCTACCAGTGGCTGGACAAAGCTGGACTGAAAGACAGCACAGAGGCACTAATCATGGCAGCACAAGAACAAGCTCTGAGCACAAGATCCATAGAGGCTGGGGTCTATCACACCAGGCAAGACCCCAGGTGCAGGCTGTGTAAAGATGCCCCAGAGACAATCCAGCACATAACAGCAGGGTGCAAGATGCTAGCAGGCAAGGCATACATGGAACGCCATAACCAAGTGGCCGGCATAGTGTACAGGAACATCTGTGCCGAGTATAACCTGGAAGTCCCGAGGTCAAAATGGGAGATGCCCCCAAGGGTGGTGGAGAATGACCGAGCTAAGATCCTGTGGGACTTCCAGATACAGACGGACAAAATGGTGGTGGCTAACCATAGTGGTGGTAGACAAACAGAAGAAGACGGCCGTAGTGATCGATGTAGCGGTTCCGAATGACAGCAATATCAGGAAGAAGGAACACGAGAAGCTGGAGAAATACCAAGGGCTCAGAGAAGAGCTCGAGAGGATGTGGAGGGTGAAGGTAACGGTGGTCCCCGTGGTAATCGGAGCACTAGGTGCGGTGACTCCCAAGCTAGGCGAGTGGCTCCAGCAGATCCCGGGAATAACATCGGAGCTCTCTGTCCAGAAGAGCGCAGTCCTGGGAACAGCTAAGATACTGCGCAGGACCCTCAAGCTCCCAGGCCTCTGGTAGAGGACCCGAGCTTGAAGGATAAACCGCCCGCAGGGGCGTGCTGGGTGTTTTTTATATATATATATATATATATATATATATATATATATATATATATATATAAAAAACACCCAGCACTATATATACATAAGAGCTTAAACTTAAACTTCTCAACTTGTCAGGGTCACAGTTTGCACATTGATTTACAAAACAGTGCAATGTGGTCACCGAGCCCTGCCACAAAGTTTGCAGAACTCCGGTGTAATCTATGACTATGACATTAACCCCTGTGACTGCTTTCAGTGTTCAATTGATTACCCGAGTGTCTGTGTTTATCTGAGAAGAGATATGGCTGGGTCTATGTTCAGGTCACCTTTCTCTGCCTTGCTGCTCTGTGTGTGTCTGAAAATGTGTGTTTAAGACTGACAGGTGCAGTGGCCTTTAATCAAAGCTCTTGGAGGACCCCACGGTGGACTTGAGGTCTCTATTAATCACTGTGAAAACAGAGGGGAACATGGTAAGACAAGACCAGAATGAGTGTGACAGAGAGGCTACCATTTTGTTTCTCTTTGTTTCCTTTTAAATTGTCTGGGCTCTATATACAGTATGTGCTAGAATTTCAAACCTTCCAGCAGAAATAAAAATTCAATTCAATCTTTATTGGCAGACTTCATGTCCATAAAAACGTCCTAGCTAAAAGGCTTCCTATTATAGGTAGGATTACTTATACTTTATTCGAGTAAATAAAATATATGACTTAATGTGAGCTCAACTGTACTGATAGAACACGTAAACAGACGGGTTATGTGTACTTTTTAATCGAATGCTAATAATTACTTATTTAGCCTGTTAGTGTTGTATATGTTAGGACTTAGTATCCTTTTTTGTACAATGCAGCTCATGCTCTCATAACTAGTGGTAGCCAATAACTTTGCACTACATGTTCTCATCCAAGTTCAGTCCTGGGTTAAAAAAAATGGCAATAGCTTTTATACCATACTATAAAACAAAATGTTATCACTATAACTTCTGCTCCCCGAAGGAGAGGAACCAAAACAAGCCAGGCTGGTATTAAACTAATGGATAACTATGATGACAGGGCAAATATGTGAAGGCAGGGGCTCACGAGTGTCACAACAGGTCAGCTGCTTTAAAAGCTTGAATTGATCCGTCTTAAGCCAGGACATGCATGTCCCATGTTGTATATGTTGTACCGCACAAATGGACTGAAAGTGAACAGGGGTCCACAAATCATCTGGTGATGTTACAGTGGATACATATTTTTATGGAGAATCCATGTATGCTACACCAGCACTTTATAAAATGCATTATCAATACCTATTATGTTATCATACCAGTTGATAATTTACTATAATGCAGGATCTGTGGGAGCCCTGAGCTTGCTTTATAGCTAGCCAGTCGCCACAAGGGTTGGCTTACAGATGTACTGATGTATGGAAAAAGTAAAACAAGACTGAGTTGGGTGCGAGAGTGAGGTGCGTCCTCAGTCCAGTGTTTGGGGACCTCTGCTCTACACCATATTAAAAGTGTCCATTGAGGGTTAATTAAAGAATGACGGGACACCATGTGATGTGACCAACTTTTACATGTTCGCTGTACCCTAACCTACAGCTAGCAAAGTTTTTCAGATTATTATTGGTTGTCCCAATGGACAAGTGGGTGAGAAAGCTCTGAAACAAGACAAAGAAAGGGCAGAGAAAAAGCAGATAGTTGTAGCTACAAGTGAAAGATATAACAGAGAGGCAGTCACATAGAAGAGGGGTGTTCATAACATGCCAAGTGTAATACGCCTGCTACTGTTGAAGGCCTTTGGCTTTTAGAAACAGCAATTGAACTCTTCTCTACAATTGCATTTATCGGCAATGTGTGAATCACTTGACTCTCTATCTGGGTGCGAGTGGTTTCATTAACTCCCTATTTTCACTGTGCAAGACGTGTCACTACACTGTAGACTGAGTGCTTATTGAGTAGTCATGCCAAGCTCTCCGTCTCTGCTGAAACTACTCGTCATGAACTATTTCAAGACCATTATGCAGAATAAGCTCAACTGTCAACGGCTACAATAAGTGATTTTTTTTTTCCAAGCCAAGCTGTCATTCTCTCTATTCAATAGCAGGCAGAGATAAAGACAAGCAGTAAATGGATAGAGAGGAGTAAAAAATCACATACTCATACACAAACAGAAGGAGAATCAAGGCCTCAAATTCTTTATGTGGCTTGTGTGTAGCTGAGGCCAGCGTGCAAAGGTATGTGACTACCTTTCAAGACAAGATTTATCTAGAAATAAAGACAGAAATATCACTGTTGCAAATGGAGTCAGTACAATTTTTACCATTTTATAGATACAGAAAGATATTTCACTTTACAATAGTTCCTCCTGTGTGTTTTTTTAGCCCCTCTCTGTTGCCTTGCAGGTTCCCGGTTGGTGCAGCCTCCCAGGTGCATTCATGAGGTGGCTCTCTGAGCCTTTTACCAACACCATTTGTTTGGCTTTGGCTAAACTTTGACTTTATACATTTATACTGAAAACACTAACTAACACAACTCACAAACGAATCTATGGCTTTAAATTTTTTTTTTTTTTTTTGCTAATGCATTTTATATCCTTTGGTATAAATTCTGGATAATTTGCGTTTCCATACCTTATAAGCCAGACAGTGGCACCCATGAACACCAGACTTACCTAACCAACATTACCTAAATATTTTTCACAGAAGAAGCCACCAGCAAAAAACAGCAAGTCAAAGAATAAGTTTAGTTTGTTGCTTCGAATTCTTTTCCTCTGAGTTTATTAACTAGCTTTAGCTTCGTATAACATTACTAAATGATAATGCATTCTTCTTTAAGGGGCACAAACAAAAGATTTGTTGTTTGTAAAAAGAAAAAATCTATTTAACCCTTGTATGGTGTTCGGGTCTGTGAGACCCGTGTTCAGTTTTTTTCAAAAGAAAAATTAAACAATTAATTATTTTTTCACGTGTAAATGTGTTGTGTCTTTCCACTCACTCCACTTGATTATAACTGATTTATTTATAACATTTTATATAAAAGAAAAACGAGAAGCACATTAATTCATAAATGTGATCTAACAAAGGTAAAGGGAAAAAATTAACCATGTTTGCTGTTCATATGTCTTGTAATTGGGATGAAGTAAACATCTGTTGAGTAATTTAACATAAAATTGTTTGATAGTGTTAATTTGGAAAGCCAAAACTCTAGCGGGTCCACCAGACCCATGAACACTGGCTGAGTAACAAAAATACGAACACCACACAAGGGTTAAATAATCACAGAGAATGTCCTGGTAATTTTCTACCATACTGCAATTTTTTTTAGCAGATATGAAAAACATCCATAAAGTTTTTACAGATTATTTTTCTTTCCAGTGTATATTAGATGACAAAATCAGACAAAACCAGTCCTCCTGTAAGGACTACATATCTGTGAAAAACACTGTTGATCATGAGATCAGAAACACAGGCCTACAAATTGATTTTTAAGTATACTGAAATGCACCACTGACAAAACATCTGCTGACTTTAAAGCAATTTAAGCTGTGTGTGGCATGGTTAACCACAAATATCAACAGGGGCTATTAAAACATTAATGAAAAATGAATGTGGAGTGTTGGCAAACCAGCCGGTTAAATGTATTACATTTAGTCACTCTCACTGATCATGCTAATTAGCTCACTGTTAATGCTGCTTAGCCTTCATCTGCTCAACTTGCCTGTTTCATTGGACCAGACATGGTCAGAGCTAATGTCCCCTCTCCATCATGGTCAGCTTTCCTTCCTAATGTATTAAATAAGTTATTAACACATTTTTCACACTCTATCTTCTCTACATCACACATGTTTGCCGAGATGGCTAGCGAGAAGAAACTCATCTGTTACAATGATAAATCACTGAAGCTCATTTACTTGCTAGTGCTAGCTGTGTTTCCTCCAGCTTGCCTCACATGCTTACGAAGGAGTATTAGGGCCACGTTAACAGAAAAAATTACAATGATCATTTTGAGAATTATGTTGTAGTACTATTTTTAGAAAAGAAAAGTTGTAATTGTGTTTTGAGAAAAAAAGTTGAAATATCAGATTACAGTTGTTTCGAGACAAATTGCAACAGCTGCTATACCCTCTACAAAATGCCTTGTTTAGATAAGTTAATGAAACAATTTGGTGATACAACATAAATCCACTTTATTGCACAAGGGTGTAACCATGGCTAACCTTGCATCTGTCTTTTACTAGCCATTTCATTCTGTACAATCCACTCTTCCACATTTGTCTGTTTTTCCATCTCACCAGATGAAGCTTTCTGCACCTGCATCTTTTTGATGTTCTTGTACTTGTTTCTAAAGTTGATTCTGAGTACAATTTCACTAGCTCAGAGAGTATAGAAACCATGGCAGCTTGTCTTAAAACAACAACTGTAATCTCTGCGTTTTGACTTTTTTCTCTAAATACAACTTCAGCTTTTTTCTCAATATAGATTTTCAACTTTAATCTCAAACATTTTGACTTTATTCTCTTTTTTTTCTTCTTTTTTTTGTGTCCCGTTTGGATCTTTAGCCATCAGAATTGTTGTCTTAAGGCCAAGAAAGATGCCAAGCGGATTTATTTTACCAAGTGGATCATCATGGCCTTGCCATATTGGTCCATTTGATTGACCTTTATTATAATTAGGAATTTATTTTATTTTCAGTTGCTACAAACGGGACAGACATGACTGGGGGATAGGACAGGGAGAAAGAATGAAAGAAAGAGAGGGAGAGAAAGAAAACCAAAGGGGAGAAAAGACGGTGAGAAAGGGGGGAAGAAAGAAAGAAAAACAAACAAAACACCTGGATCACTTGTATGGAGAGAAAAAAAAACAGAAGAGAAAGCAAACAAAAAAAGAGCAACATAATAAAAAACAGCACCATCACAATAAACTAGCTAGCAGTAGATAACAGTAGATACTAAATATTAAACGATATTGTGCAGCACGCAAGATAGACAGCGCACAATGTGCTTTGAGGCAGCAGCCAAGAAAGGTGTAGTCCGCGTCTGTGAATACCCGTGTGTACACCTGTGTGCTTTTGACTTTATTCTCAAAATGATCAATAATATATTTTTCTTTTAATGTGGCCCTAATACTCTGTCATACACACTGATCTCCTACTCTGAAAACAAAACAAAACAGCGGTTTATGCAAAGTCTGTATGCGAAAATTCAGTCATCTTTAACAGGAAATGGACGCACCCAGTAAATAAGGATGGCTACAGTCTAAAGTGAAGCAGCACTGTCTATGATTTAAAGAGAGCGATTGGTCTACTGTGGGATGTTTGAATTCACGTCTATTCTTAGATTTGAATCTAAAATCAGGACAAATCCAAACAGGGCAGCTGCCTTGCTTGTCCTGATGGAATGTCACTGGCCTACACATATGCCTAGATATCGATCAAAGTGTTAGGTGTGCTGTGTTCAGGTGGTGTTTAAAACACAAGTACTGTGTGTTAGTCCTGAATTGTTTGACACTTCATATCCATGTTGTTTTTGGGTCTTTACTTCTGTAAGTCTGTGTGTGCATGCATGTATGGTTTGCATATATCTCAGGATCAGTGCAGCATAAAGGATTTCAGGATAAATCATAAAATACCTCAGCTACTTCAAGGTTAATCTATGAGGTGCAGAATCCTATATATCCTCACCATAATGAGCCATCAGCTGTCACGCTCCACAGACAAGAGGAGGGTGACGATTCACAGTCTGGGCCATGATGCACAAGTGTGAGTTTGTCTGCATTTGCTTTGTATTTCAGCCGTTGTGAGAACTGAATATCCTGACAGGGCTTTGATGAAGAGCATGATAATAGTTAGGATCACACTAGTACTACATCAGTATCACTCTCTAAAGCACAAACCCAGCATAAACAAAGAGAAACGCATGCAGAGAAGGTGCACCACTTGATCATTTTGAGAAACAAATTGGATGGCATAAAAGATAAGAAAGCATCTACAATTTTTTAAAGTCTGACAGGAGGAGTGCAGCTAGGGAAAATGTTTTTAAATGTTTCTCACGGAGGGAAAAAAGTAACGTGGGTTCATGCTTTGGTTCTCCAAAAGAAGGGGAGAGGCGGAAGCTCTAATTAAGGATAAGAGACTTTTTTTCTGTCTCTCTCTTTTCTTTTGTGTGCCTCAGCAACTTTTGCAGCACTTCTTTTTTTTTTCCTATCACCTCTTTTTTTCTCATTTACTGCAGTGGCAAGCACATTCCCCCCACTCTCTATTCTATGCCTGCAGGATGGGAGAGTGCTGTACAGCCTCCTGTCAAGGCAGAAATGCATATAACCCACATACTTGCACTTGCGAATTCTGCAATTTGGGGCCTGGATAAACATGCACATGCTTAATCATGTGTTAACACAAAAAAGCCAAAAATACATTTACACAAATATTGTGTAAGAAGAGCCCTGCTGGGAGAACAGCAGGGGTGTTGATTTAAAGATGATGTGATCCCTTCCAATCTCTGCTAATGTGTTTGTTTCTGGAGAAAGATTTAAAAAAAAAAGAAGAACTTGAATTACTGCCTTGCGGTCCAGTGCCTCTACCAACAACATTAGTTCATTAAGAGAAAGTATAAACAGATTTAGATTCCTTGATAGGGATGGGTATCGTTTACGTTTTATCCGATACCAGTACCAAACCGGTACTTTTGAAACGGTGCCGGTGCTTAAACTGTGCTCGAACCGGTGCTCAAACCGGTGCTTAAAGAATGGAGAATGCACACTTTATCAAAAAACCTCTTATGTATAACTGTTTTTTGTAAAAAGATAACAATGTTAGCCTTTTCTGCAGCTATAGGGCATATATGGTATCACTCTTGGCAGGAAGCAGTGCTTAAACAATGGAAAAAACACCAACTTTGTCCAAAAACCTCTCATGTTTAGCTGTTTCCCTCTTTTTCTTTGGTCATTTTGGCCTTTTTGGCCAGGGTGAAGGGAGTACCTGCCATCAAACAAAAAGACAGCCGCATGTAACTACGACGGTGTTTGCTAGTTCACCTTACGTGCATTAATTTAATAACGTGGTTAGCCTACTCGACATAAATTACACACGAACAACATTAAGCTACTCGCCCAGAGAAGAACGACTGCTGCTGCCATCATCATCCGTCATCATTTCTGCTACACTGGCAGGGCTGGGGGCCAGGACTCTCCTCTTTGGGTTCATGTTGCTAACTCCGGGACCGATAACAGGCACCACACCCGCAATAGATGCGCACGGTGTGAGGTCTCGCAGCAAGCTATCAAATACGGTGCATTTCTCGGCTTTTAACAAAATGCTATACGTCACCAGGTGTTTCATCAGATTCGAGGTGTTACCTCCTTTGCACAGTGTCACCTTAAAGCACTTGTTGCAGGCTGCTGAGTTTGCATCTTTTGCTGTGAAGTACAGCCAGACTTTTGACTGCTTCACCTTGGGCATTTTTAATCTGTAGCTCTGCTCTAAAAGAACGTACGTACCTGGGCCCGCCTACTACGCTTGCAAAGGTAAAATGATTGGCTAAAATCCAAAGTGTATGACATCTCAGGAAAAATAAAGCACCGAAATGTGCACTGCTTTTCAGTCTGGTTACTACCGTTTATGTCAGAACCGGTACCCATCCCTATTCTTGAATGCGTTCACATGCCTCGTCAATAAAACTAATATTGATTCGCGCCATGTTAGTAGACGTCTTTAGATACTGCACGTATGTTGGTGCAAAAAAACTACAATTACTAAAACAAATTCTTAACACACATTTAAAGCACTGTTGCAAGATTGTTTCATCAATTCTTAGTCAGCCAAATCTAGAATTGGAAAACATTCTCGATTTCTGTTCCTCAGTAGATTTTCCTTTTCTCATAACATTGTCATATCCCAGTGCTAGCCTTATTATTGTGTCATTATTATTGTATGGGTTCTTTAGTAATGGCTGTAAAAAAAAAAAAAAAGTGGGAAAAGTAACAAAGACATTGACCTTTGATCACCAACGTGCAATCAGTCTATCCTTGAATCAAAGTAGCAAAATTTCCATCCATCCATCATTACCTTTGAAAAGGGAGAAGCAGGAGGAATCAGAAGTTTATGCAGCAGAAGAGTGCAGAAAGTTGGGGAGTTGGTGACCAAAATAGAGAGAAAAAGGGAAGGGAGTCAGGTAAGGATAAGAAATAGATGAGATGCAGATGTCTTAGCTAGGAGACTATTAGCATTCACACCCTGATGCCTTCCCCTGATTCTACCATCGCTCCCTCTATCTTGTCCATCAGTTTCCATCTAAGCCTTCAGGGCAAAAGATGCACTTTCACACATGCATGCACACACACACACACGCACACATAGTGAGCAGTATACTAATTTTGTATAACAGGAAATCTCCTCCTGGAATTTCCTAAGTGGAATTGTGCTATCGTTTTCTATATATCGGTTTTGATTCTTAATCATAAATAGCCCTCGTGACTAGCCTGGAGTGTTTTTATTTGTTTACCAAAATATACTGTCAATCTCAAAACTCCAGTGTGTTCCACTGAAATACTTCATGTGCCTCTTTTACAATGTTGTATTATATTTATTATTTACCTTTGAGACTCAATCTCTCATTGAGCAATAGACCATATTAAAGATTTGTATTTAATCAAAACAAAATGTTCCCTGGCATGAATTTAAATTGTACAGTTGTTTTCTTTTTTGCTTCGCTGAAGTTTTTCCTCTGATGGACGAACACATTTTCTGTTAATATGAAGCCTAAACACGCTCAGGCACAGTCTTATCTCACGTGTTTGTGGCAATTACACCAATATCTCAAAATAGAAGCAGTGACAATTTATTACAGTTTTTTACAGTCGCTAACAAGCGTTTGTCCAAACAGTTGTCACATTTACAAAACTCTAAACACAATTAGCACAGGATCGGTCTGTTGTGGCCATACCATTCACACATTTCATGTCGTGTTCACCCAATATGCAGTCAGTGAACACATTTCCACAATGCTTACATTTTCTTAACAGACAAGTTATACCTCCCAACAAAACTATGGACTGTTCTTGTAGTATCTACGAATGTTAACACACAACATCCCACAATAGCAAAAACAATATTCCAAACCGTAGATACAGTATAAAAACCTCTGCCCCTGCAATGATATCAGTACAAAAACAATATCAATATCAAAAATATATCTCAGCTGTAAACAAACAAACAACTGAATAATTGAGACACAGCTTATTTATGTTGGGTAAATTGGGCCAACCACAGCTTCTTCCATTCTGGCTTAGACTCAGTGGGGTTTATAAGGCAAGACCTTGAGGAGTGATGTTTTTGGAAACAAAAAAAAGACAAACACTGTAATGTCTGGTCGAGGAAGAGTAAGAGCAAGGGGCCCAGGGAGAAGAGCAGGCCCAAGGAGAGGGCAAGGTAGAGGTGTAAGAATGCGTGGTGGTGGCATTCCAAGGGCTGCAAGAACAGTAGTCAGTGATGAAATCCGTGCCACTATCATTGACCATGTAATCAACCATGGTCTTTCACTAAGAGAGGCTGGTGAAAGAGTGCAGCCCAATTTGAGGCGGTCAACGGTTGCCTCCATTATACGCATCTTTCAACAAACCAACAGGTAAGTATTGCATTTTACATGGATTGTTTCTATTCTCACTTGACATGTCAATATGGTCATACAGTAATGCATATGTTGAATTGTCTGTCTTTCTAAAGAATGCAACGTCTTCCACCCTCTGGGGGAAGAGGAAAGCTCCTCAGTAATGATCAGGAGCTTGCCATTGTGGAAATGGTTACTGCAAATAATGCAATAAAACTGCGTGAAATACAAACCAGAATTGTGGCGGACCATGAGATATTCGACAATATCGATAGAATCAGCCTCACAACCATTTCGCGGACATTGTCCAAACACAGAGTGCGGATGAAGCAGCTCTACACTGTTCCCTTTGAGAGGAACAGTGAGAGGGTCAAGGAGCTACGACGACAATATGTCCAGGTACAGTGTATATTCAATCCAATGTCCAGTTCTATAAGCTTTGCACTTTGCAAGTAGGTAACCTACACAATACTAGGTTACAGTACAGTATGGTATACAGTACTAACATGACTTACATAAACTTTGTTTCAGAGAGTTATGGAATTGGAGGCCAACCAGGCCCCTCATGAATTCATATACATCGATGAGGCAGGATTCAATCTGGCCAAAAGGCATCGACGTGGACGGAATGTAATTGGAAAAAGGGCCACAGTTGATGTGCCAGGACAGAGAGGGGCAAACATTACCATGTGTGCAGCAATTGCAAATGCAGGATTACTCCTTCACAGATGTCAGGTTGGACCCTATAATACAGAGCGCTTGCTTGCCTTTCTCAATGATCTCCACCAGCGCCTGGTTCCAGAGCAGGGTCAGGAGGGTGAAAACATGAGGACCTTTGTAATTACCTGGGACAATGTGGCTTTCCATCACTCGCAAGCAATAACAACATGGTTTGAAGTCCACCCAAGACTGGTGAGTCTCTTCCTTCCACCCTATTCACCTTTCCTCAACCCCATAGAGGAGTTCTTTTCTGCATGGCGGTGGAAGGTTTATGACCATCAGCCACATGACCAGATGTCCCTCCTTGAAGCCATGGATGCTGGCTCCAGGGACATCACAGTTGACGATTGCCAAGGGTGGATCCGACATACCAGGCGGTTTTATCCCAGGTGCATCGACTTGGCTGACATCAGATGTGATGTTGATGAAAACATGTGGCCTAACCCTGAAGATCGCAGAGATTAGATGCAAATTTTTTGTCTTTTTTTAGCCCCCCTCCCCCTCCCCCCCTTTTTATCTTGGCTTTTTGCTGTTGTTTTTTTGTTCAGAATGCTCTTGTGTGTTTCATGGATATTTTGTTCACTGTAAGCAATACTGTAAAACTTTCTCTGTCCTATCATACCGTGTTTCTACTGTACCTCCTGTGGTAAACAGTAAAGGAACAAAAACTTGTTTGCTTTTTACTGGAATGCTTTTGAATGTGAACATTACTGTACATGTGGACATACAGTTACCAACCAAGACATTTCTGGTGTCAATATGGTGGATTGCATGTTTCGCATGCAAATACCTGTGAAACTGAAACATAAAAGTCTATGCAGTTTTTGTAATGTCAATAATAGCCAGTATTTTGAAACCTGGTGTACTTTGATTGACTGCATGTACCTTGTGAAGTGAAAACAAGTGTTATTCTTTGACAGACTAATTTCATTTTGAGTCAGATTTATAGTGTTTTTGTACAGTTAGTGTGTGCAGAGAAAGATGTGTTCTATTTTGAAATGAAGAGTTAGTATATATTTAACAAAATGTATTTTTGAGAAGGAAATTATCCATTTGGCCAATTGTGTTTTGTAGGTGTGGGTCTGTGTTAAGAGTTTAGAAAAAGTATCTGAAGTATGGGTAGGCGCTTGTTAGCGACTGTAAAAAACTGTAATTACCACCTCACCTGTACTTACTGTATCAGTAGCAGCTCATTACACTGACACTACGTAAAGACTATGAGATGACCAAGCAAATCTTTTGCAGTTGTCAGCTTCTCCATTAAACTTTTATACTTCACTACTGTAAGATTACTGGGCTTCAGCTGGACAGCTGATGAGTGATGAAGCAGTATAGTGTAAATTTCACACAGTGAAAAAATAATGGAACTGTTGGAATTACCTTTTAGTTCTGCTCATGCATGGCAGATAGTAGGACACAATGATCAAATGGGTTAGTCCCTGAAACCTCAGTGTGGAAGGTAAAAATCTCTGCTTCTCTAAGGCAACAGTCACACGGGCATAGAGGCTAGTCATTGGCCCCCTGGCAACCTCTTTTGGCAAGTTTCTGGAGACTGCCGCCAGATGTGAAAAAGTTTCCTTGTCATTGCTTTGCTCATTATTGCAGTTGTTACTTCAAAAAATGCAATGTATTATGCATTTCTCATTGCTTTGTTTAAAAGTAATACAATATGTTACTTAATTACTCAACTGAAATGCATTGTCACATCGTTACCATTTAACAATATAAACTGTAGGCTACAATTCCACGGAGGCTACTAGCCTGACTGCTCATCACTGCCTGGCTGTCAGGTTCTGCCTGCTGGGCTGGGGTCAGCATACACTCATCTTTATCATCAGTCTGACTCCTTTGCTAGCTTTGTGTTAGCATCCTGTCTGCAAAACCCCAAAGTTATGTTAGCAGCATAAGCAGTTGTTTCTGTTCTGGATACAGTTTGCACTTTACCACCATTTTCTTCCACACAAAAACTGAAATCAGCTGATTTGCTGCATAAGCGCATTGGTAGAAAGAAACAATGTTTGATTGATTTTTTTTCTTTCTACCAAATCTGCTTGCAGATGACTGAAGAACCTTTAAAACACAACTGTAACATATATTGCATTACTGTGGTACTGATAATTTCTAAGTAATTATAATAACGTGTTGCTTTCTAACAGATTACACCTTACGCAGCCTATGGTTGCATGGAAGATGCCAACTTGTTAGCGAATCCTCCCTCACTACTAACTGAGCTGAAACTTGGAAACATTTGACAAAACTGGAAGTGAAGAGCTTTTACCTTCAAAGTAAAAGCCGTGCCTTATCACTCCATCTAACATATTTCAAAATATGAAGGTGAACAGTTTCCATTTACTGTTTCTGGCCTTAAATAAAAAATTTATAAGTAAATGAAATCTAAATGTAGCATGCATCGCCAGCTTCTCTGCCACATTACCCATAATATCAGCATTATATCAGCAAATATTGTTTGAGTGTAATAGTGCCACTATTACACTCAAACAATATTTGTCTCACTGCATGGGGCAATAAACACGCACATCTTTTGCCTTTGGTTCAAATTTTAATCTTTAGTTAAAATCATATACACAAACACACCTACAAGATGTAATAACTATAACTGGTAATGACTGTTAATTAAATAATCGGATCAGTGTAATTAAAGAGGAGTGATAACAAGGTTACATATTAATTTCATTGCTGGCACTTTTACAGCCAGACTGCTGATTTCAGCCAGCTGTGAACATGAAGCTCTTGATGCTGGCTAAATGCATTTGCGTGTGTTCCCGTTTGTGTGTGATTTGTTTCTGAAGGAGGAGAGGAGAGGAGAGGAAAGGAGAGGCGAGGAGACGAGAGATCAAACAACAGAAGGCTAAAAAGGGTGTAAGTGAAAAGGTTAGAGGGAGAGTCTGCGGAGAAATCAATACACCAAATGTTGACATAACCTTCTACTCATCCTACATTAACCACACCCTTGTGGCCTGTATTTGGGGCAACACACACATGCTCAAATGGTCGAGTGCACTCTGTAATGTATCATCCTGGAGTTCACAAGGGACTGCTAGAGGTTAAGAGGAAACATATGTTGCAGCTTGGTGACTGCTGTGTGTGTGTGTGTGTGTGTGTGTGTGTGTGTGTGTGTGTGTGTGTGTGTGTGTGTGTGTGTGTGTGTGTGTGTGTTTGCATGTGCATCCTCCTTTGCAAAATGCAAATATATATTGCAGTAATTAAAGCTTTTCTGTTTATTTCAGCCCCCACCCCTCCATTTACACATGGCCTTGCCTTAACCTTCATATGTACACGGATCCTGAAAACTCCACAGCCATTGTTCAAACAGTACTCATTATGCCTCATACTTAGAGGCAGTATGTGAACCTCAGAGTGCATGACTAATGCATATTGTGTATGTCTCCATTATATTGGAGGTGCATAATTTAAGAGAGGAGTGCAAGCTTAAATCACAAGTGACGAAACAAGAAAATCTTTCCTTTAGGCATGTCCCCGGACATCATACTGTTGCAAAATATATACACACATAACATATGTTCCTCTAAACCAGTGGTTCCCAAACGTTTTTTGCTAGGCCCCCTTTGTTTTACAAGAAACATGTTCGCGCCCCCGCGCACGTGCACACGCACAAACACATCCTCCAACCACACACACCCATATTTTGTTTTCAAACTCCATTGCAGTTTATTTCACACCTTAAACATTAAGTAAACAATTTAGCAAACACAAGTAATCTGGAATAAATTACAGGTAGTAATAAAATAAACTACTAACTCTTTTATGCTACGTCCACACCTACATGGGTATTTTTGAAAACGCAGCTGTTTCGTCCACACGTAAACTGCGTTTAAAATCGCGGAAAACAGAGATTTTTAAAACTCCTTTTTTGCGTTTACGTGTGGATGAGGAATACAGAGTTCGTCACGCAACGTCAAAAGTATGTGCCTTTTTTCACGTCACACTGTGCAAATGTTATTGTTTACATGAAAAGAATTGCAGAATGGCAGATAGAGACAGACAGTTACTGTCCCTCCATTTAGAAAGGCAGAGGCGTCATGGTGTGATTATTTTACGTGTAGTTGTTTTTTCCTGTGTAATAATATTCAACATTGCTATCAATACATTTTTCAAAAAATGCCTCTCTGTGCAAAATGGATTCAAAAACATAAACAACTGTGGGATCCTGTTTGTCCGGGATTTGAACCGGGGGAACAAATCGTGGCAGGATCAGCCTGATATTATTTGTATCCCGCTGTAACTTTACTGTATAAAGAGCTAACATCTCCAAAATGTCATGTAATGGAGTCATTACAACAAGTGTTTGTGAACTAAGATGTGCTTCACCATATTTTCTGGTCTTTGGCTTAGAATGAGATTGGTTTGGAAACATATACAGCTATGCCTCATCTCCTGCTTTGCGTTTGTGTGGGTGGGTTTTTTTCCTTTTCATACTGCCCCCCCCCCCCCCCCCCGCAATGGCTCCATGCCCCCCCCCCCAAGGGGTGGGCCCCACACTTTGGGAAGCTCTGCTCCAAACAAACGCAGAGCGTTAGTTGCTGAGACATTTAACTTTGAATGCATACAACTAGAATCAAGTGTTCTAGATAAGGTATCAGTTAGCTTATGTCTCTTTAAACCGCTGACATCTGGGTTTTGTAGTTGTCTTTCATTTAAAAAAAAGAGGTTGTTCATACTGACAAGTGTGGCAAGGAATGTAAAAGATCTCTTTATCATCTGAAATTCCACTGTGAGTTTTATATCTCCTATTTGTGAAAGAGTGTCCGCTGCAGCCAATTAAAGCAGGATTTCATGCCAAAAGCAGTCTGAAAGAACTGCCACAACTTTATCAGTGGACCTGTTTGTAGCTTTTGCAGCAGTCAGAAAGTACATCTTTTGCTGATATTTTAACAACTTCCTGTCTTGGGGCATCATATAATACCATAGTTGTTGGGATTCAGCTGATTGGGCTTTGAGTTTCTCTGACCCTTCTGCTGTTTGTCCCAGGTGGAGTTGCCGGGCTGACTCCTTTCACTGGGTTCACCCTCGGGAGTAATTACCCCGTAGTTCCATCCTTGCTCCACGTGTGATAATGAAGTGTTGGGTATATCAAGGCTGGAGGTTGCAGTAGTCCTTTGCCAGACTGTCATCACAATTATTGTGAACATTAGCCCACCTTTGTTACCTGTTGTTTGCAATCGCCTGTCTGTAGCAATCCGGTCTCTCCTCGCCTCTCCTAGTTACCTGCTCCGAGCTCTCTCAGAAACCTTGTCACCTTGGAAACACACTCACCTGCTGTTTGTGGAAACCTAAGCTTGTCCTCTTCATCACCCATTCTGTTTAACCAGCCAGCCTATTCAATCTCTGCCATCTTTTGGTTTGCCACCAGCCACCCACAGACCCCTTACTTGATTACACTCTCCTACAAAACAGGTAAAACTGACACTGTTTATCTTGAGGACTTCTGTCTTATCTCCTTCCTGGCAGAGCTACCGTGGGTGACACTGTTGTGCTGCACAACCTCCAATCCTCTAGATTTTTCTCAGGTTTTTCCACTTTTTGTCAATAAAATTCTTACACTTGCTAATGTTACGTTTTTAGTCTAGGCAAGTAATTAAACGCAACAAGAAGTTTGCCCATTCACACCCCACCCAAGCAAGAACACCAACAACGATACCTTTTAAAGTGCTAAGCAGCCATTTATTTACTTTGGCAGTGAGCAATGCCAAAAATAACAAACAAAACTCCCTAGTGGTCCCTACGCTTCCCTACACAAAAATGAAAAAAAAAACCAAACAAAAGACAATTCACTTACCTAGCTTTCTAATGAAAAAACAGGAGAAAACTTATTCAACAAAAATGGCTTCTCACGCCTACTACACTGCTGCAGTGAAGGATATATACAAAGTGAACAAAGCGTACGATCGCTACTTGACAAATCTATTTACAACTATTTACAAAATGGACATAATAACGCCAGACATACACACGAAAACTCTACACTGCAATAAATCAACACACAGGTTCTTGGTTAAGTGGTGGAGGTTCGGGGAGAGGGGCCAGGTGGCTGTCATCCGGTAGTTAAGTACTGGAGGTGATCCATCAATTATCCAATCCGAGGATAGGCAGAGATTCCACCCAGATACCTAGCAGCCACGCCCAGGTGTCCACCTCCTAGGAGAGAAAAGGGGAAAGATACCCACAGCTATCCTCTGGTGGGAGGAGTAACACAAAACAAACACATCACTGGATCATAACACTAAGTGTTGTATAAGTCCGATCTTTGGGCCCACTGTTTGTCCAATTACAGGATATTTCATCCAAGTTTTTTTTTTACAAAAACATATCTGCGTCATCTTCACCCTCCTAGCACTGACTTATTTAAGGAAAAGCAGAGCCCTGGATTTTGTATCGGTTCTCGGGATTTGGGGCAAAATACTGTGTCTATTTACAGTTAGACCTGCTGTAGCAATTTAGAGACAAGAACCTCCACTATCTGCCAGGATTAATAAATATATAGTTTGCTGGTGACATTGCTGCAGGAAAAAACATGACAAGTCCCAGTGACATTACTGACACACTTTAACAAAACAAGAGAACTTTGCATCCAGTGGATGGAAACAGCAGACTATAAATATCAACCTACATTTTTATATTGAACAAATTGTCATCATGTGTATTCATGCAGTGTGCCATAACTATAGCAGATTCTTCATCTAGAAAAACACAGTTTTAAAGACATCTAGGCTTTTTTCCTCTGGAGATAAAGTCAAATTCACCTTTGTTTCTTTGGATAAATTAATGAACTAGCTTAATGTAATAAAAACTACAGATAGCATAATAACTTCTAATAACTTCATAATAAAGTCACACTTGTAAGCATTTCTAAGGTAATGGCAAGTGCTTAATTCATCATATATACAATATAAATTAATCAATACATAACATATTCTTATGACCATGATTATGATTATAATTGATCATTATGATTATTACTAGCAGTGATAGCTGTGAAATTTTGTAACAGTGACCAATGGATGAACATATTTATTTATATGTATTTATACATGGCATGCTAAGGAGGAGTAATGGTATATATGATAAATTAAGCACTATCTAGTACCTTACTAATGCTTAATAGTATAACATTTTAATATAAAATGCTACCAAACTACATTGCAGGCTATTCCTGTATTTTATTGATATCAGGTTTTTTTTTTTCCCTGACTGGTTTAAAACAACTGTCTCATTACTGTATACCACTGTATAATATTGGGGTTTTCCGGATAGCAACAGAAAGAAGATAAGCTGCAAGTTCAGTATAGCTTGCTACAAGCACATTATACGATGCTAGCAATGCTGTGGTTGGTGCATTTTCCTAATACACCTGTGAAGATATATTAAAGTCATTTAAATGCTCTTAAATTATGCTGTCAAATGCAACTTATGTAACATAAAAGTAACTTATTTGCAATGTTCTTTTCTAATTATTTAATTAATTCATGCCATTATATGACAGTGTATTAGTTTTGTTATACATTGTGCAGTGAGAAGGATTAATTCATCCATTCATTAATTTATTAATTCATGCATTCATTCCCCAAAATCTCATTAGGAGTTTGTGTTTCATGGTGTTAAAATTGCAGGTGGTACTGCTCATGTAATCTTCAGAGATAATAAAGTTAAACAGGATTCCAGGAAAGATGTGAAAGATTCCCCCTCACTGGACGCTTTTTCATATTTCTGGAGAGCTTTGTAGTCTTCCACAGAAGAGATAAACAGCAAGAGAGTGATTTGTAGCATTACTGTTGCATGGTAGTTTCTGGAAGGCTGCTGCTTTTCAATAAATAACAATAAATAACAGCTGCAAGAGCCTTTTATAATGAGGGGCTCTCTCACACATAATTACTTGCTTTACTGTTGCACATACAAGAAGGCACACACATATGCACACACATCTTCCAACTTCAGGCCAATTAGAGATTCAACATTTAGCCCCTCTTTCTCCATCCCCAACTCTCTTACTTCCTCTTCCCTCCTCTCTTGCATTTTTCTTCTAATTGGTCGTCTTGGGTTCTGCGTCCGTCTGTGAAAATCTGCCATTTATTCTGATTTCTAATGTTGAACTTTTAGCTTTTATTGCTTATTTACATGGCGCCTTGTCATACCCCGCGGGCTCTAACACAAAACGCTGTCTAACGCTTATGACTCACCCAGTATGTGATGTATTATTCGGCTTCCAAACCAGCAATCAAGCTGGTAGAACTCACTTCACTGAGATCAGCTTCCCATCAACTGTGCTGTTCATGAATGTGCTAAAAGTGTGCATGCTTGTATTTGACTCACAAAAAACAGCTTAGGAGAATAAAAACTGAACACTTTCAGTATGCTTAGTAAGAATCCCATTTGTAAATCTTAAATCAACTTGAATGGTGCCAGTGCAAATGAGGGTCTAAAAAAGGCTCTCAAAGAAAAAAACAAACTCTTGAAGACAACCTCACAGCAGTCATAGAGGAGACTGAAGTTGGGGCAATTAATAGTGGGTTGACATGAAAGCTAACAACCAGATTGGGAATGTGCTGCCTGTGTGTGGAAGCAGGTGAGGCAGAACGCATGTGAGTGATGTGTGTCCCAGTTCCAAAAAAGACAACAGAATATTCTCTTACACAAAGTCTAGATCTTACTTAAAGATTTATAAATTCTTCTTTCACACAAATTTGAACATAAATTTAAAGATATACTTCAAAATGATTGCAAATGTGTTCTTAAGGCCCCAATCATGTGGCATGATATGAGGGGGAGGTTGTGCCTAAGGAGGTAGAGCATGTCATCCACTAGGAAGGCTCGAAGTTTGCTGCTCCAGTCCTTACACTGAAGGCTGGGGAAGATACTAAACCACAAAATTGCCATGAGGCATAGATATAAAAACAACTCTCAGTTCAGTCAGCAAACCTTTTGCTGCACAACAATATGCAGGAATTACTTTTGTTGGTTTTTGTTATAATAAAAGGTTTCCTCCTGTGGCCTGGATTCAACATTACAGAAATGCATACAGCCAATACACATGAGACCAGCCAAAAAAGCCATTTCATATATAAAACCTTAACATTTGTTCATTGTATCTGTTTTCTTCTAAAGGCTCGAGAGTTTCTGAGTTGGAGCTTTTATGGCAGGCATTGAGTCACTGATTTGTTTATACATGTTGAAGGTCATTTCATTCATACTTGTGCATAAATAGGGCCCTTGAAAGTCTTTCTTAGGTCTCTGATATTTAAGGCCCTAATGGACTGTTTCACTCGGACACTTGTGCTGTGCGGCAGACTGCTGTGTTTGACCTTTCACAATTAATATAAAAACATGGAGAGAGGTAAAAATATTCACCTGGAAATGAAGAAACAAACTAGAGAACACTTTAATAATGTCAATGAAATTTAAAACATTGCCTTAAAAATATGTTTTTAAAGCCAGCTACAAGCAGAACTCTGGTTTTTAGGAATTTGATAATGCACTGGCTATGATTTTCTCAGTCTCAATGTATCTGTGTAAGTTTTCTCCAGGTCCTCCAGTTTCCCCCGACAGTTCACAGATGGATAATATTTGATCGTAGTTGTGAAGGTGAGCACCAAGAGTTGTGTCCCTGCGCTCTGTGTTAGCTTTGTGATGGACTGGCAAGCTGTTCCCCACCTCTCGCATCATACTACAAGCTTGGTTAGCCACCCCAGACCCCAGCAACACTTATCACCAGTGTGGTGCTGTGCTTTAGCCTATCTGCCTCAAAGTTCAACCTGTTTTGTATTTAGAGATGATCTTCTGTACGTCTTGGTTGTAAAGAGTAGTTATTTAACCTTTGGCATAAGCAAAATCATTTTCACTCAGAAAACAGCAGCTCTCTTTTTCAGTCTGTTCTCTCTGAACCTTAGACATGCTTGTCCAAAGCAATCTCAGCAGATCAGCAGTTTCTGAAATACTCAGATCGGACCACCTGGCAACAACAATCAAGTTACATTCAAAATCACCTAAATTACCTTTTTCCCAATTTTAGCATTAGAATCAGACTAATTTATTACAAGTGACTGGCCAGCACATCATGGAATGGGTGGGAGGTATTGTGCAGCATTGTCCTTAACTTAAGACAGTATCCATCTATCCAACACCACCTTCAGAGAGCCCAGTTCCATCCTCACAACGTTACTAGCCTAGCAAATCAGTTTATTGCTGTGCAATTGGCTCACTAGCTATTTAGATTAGCAAGCAGCTGAACTTATGTGTAACTTATAAAGTTCACATTTAACATGTTGACAATTTCTGTTTGTAAAAGCTGTGCATTGTGACAGTGTAGAAGGAGTTGTAGAGCCATAAGAAAGAAATGCATTAAATGAATTAAATGCATTTCTCCGTAAAATGCCACCATTCATCTATCCAGCCATTTTCTGACATTTATCCAGGTTTAGGTTGCATTGACAGCAGTTTGAGCTGAAAAGCCCAGACTTTTCTCACCCTGGCCACCTCTTTCAGGTTATCCAAGAGGACGCCAAGATCTTTCCAAGCCAGCTGAGAGATGTAATCAGCCCAGCAAGCCCTGGGTTCGAACCAGCTCAACTGGTTCCATTCGATAAGTAGGAGCGTTCTGCATGGCCCATCACCCAGGATCAATTTACCATCGGAAACCCTACGGCAGCATAGCTCCTGGGATCACTGGAATGCACAAACCCTCCAACGTGATAAGGTGGCAGTTCTTGGAAATGCCTATAGACTTAAATTGTTTTTTCATGGCAATCTGCTGACCTACATTGACATGTATCTGCATTTAAACACAGTCTTGAATAATCTCAATATTCCAAATTAAATGTTAGCCGATGACAGTGCACTCCACAGCTTGTTTTAACACAGTTGTTCTTATTGTACTGTTGCACTTTGGAGAACTTTTAATTCACCTTCACGCAAACTGAGTCAGCCCCCCCAAAAAAACAAACAAACAAACAAACAAAACACACACACACAGCCACTTCTTTCCACTATCGATTGTCTTTCGTCAGCTCTGCATTGCATTTAAGCCACACTTTAGGCAACTAAATGGTTCAGAAAGCTCACTTCTGTGGGCTGTGGTTTTAAGTTGAAAAAAAAAATCTGACTCTGCAATCTGCTATGGCCTCGGGAGTGGGATGAGAAATATCCCAATTAATCAGTAAGGGGGGATGGGGAGAAAAATACAGCCTTGAGTCAGGTCCACTCCGTGTCCCCTTTAATCAAATCCACCCCAACCTCACTTTAATCAGGGCACTTTTTTCCAAAGCTAAATACTAAAAAAAAGCCTGGAGGGCACGAGGGGCAGAGACAGTGGAAAAAACCCCTGGAGATGGTCTGTCATCAGATGAGCTTGTTACTGGAGTGGAAAATTAACCTCTTCAAAGACACCTGACACAGTAACACGTGAAACAGTAACAGGCATGTCCATTGAGTACACATAGTACATAATGTTATATGAATGCATTCAACATATTCCCAGTTAAGAATCAACAATCTGTACAAGTGTGGTTTTTGTTGTTTTTGAAAACCCGAATCAAAAAATGACATATTAAGTGTTCAGATACTCAAGTCTTTGGTTTTCTGTAAGGCTCAATCTTATTGATGAAAGCTCGAGCTCTGGCTATCGGCTCTTCGTAGCGAGTGCTCTCTCTGTCCCTATCTCTCTATCCTACACACCCACATGGACACACACTTGCCACCAGTGTCCTCATTAGGGCTTCCTGCCATTTCAGCACTTTGCATCCTGTCTGGTTTCAGCACAGCCAATTTAAATGATTTGAGTGTAGATGTGAATCATTTATGTAAACCATTGCAGGATTTTCCACGTAATGAAAAAGTTTATCAAACTTTTCTTGATTCTGTTTCCTGCTTCTGTGTCTTCAAATAAATGTGATACTAAACTTCTGCTGTGAGAAGACTTCAAAGCTATAACTGATACTTTAAGCATAATGAATAGTCCCATCAGGCTTTGTCATCTCTTGTGATGTCGATGATGATGCCTAGCATTGGGGGTGATATGATCCAACCACATGGGTCCTAGTAATAGGAAAAAAACAAAAACAAGGCCTTAGGCACATAAGCTTAAAGACTGGTGAGTGACCCCATGGCAACCTCCTGTCACTTAGCAAAATCATGTATTCACCAACCAGTTGGCCAAGTGGTTGTTGGAGCTTGTTGGCAACTAACATGGGAAGCTGATTGTGAAAAACGTGCTGGACAAAAATCTCCATGTAATTAACTAAAGCAAGATTCTTTGGTGGCCTGTACCACCTACTCACCAAGTAGTAGTGAAACTTCAAAAAGTAAAGTAAAAAGTAGAGTTCAAAACACAAATGGAGGACATTCAGCTTTGTGAAGTTGTAGCTTAGTTCTGAAATCAACACCTTAGAAAATGTGCAACCTTTACTTTGAAGGCCAGTAGTCTCTTTTTCTGGTTTGCAGTTGAATTAAATTGAATTCAACTCAATTCAGTTTATTTATACTGTATATCCCCAAATCAGAGCAACAGTCACCTCAAGGCATACTGTAAGGTACAGACCCTACAATAATACCGCAAAACCACAACAATCAGACAATCCCCTATTCGCAAACACTTTGACAACAGTGGGAAGGAAAAACTCCCTTTTAACAGGAAGAAACCTCCAGCAGAACCACACTCAGGGTAAGGCAGCCGCCTGCCACAACCAATTGGAGGTAAGAGGAGGAAGACAGGACAAAAGACATGAGGGCAAGTATACATCTTCTATGCAAAATGACCACAGCAACCTGCTAGCAAGTAATCACTTGGTGGTTGTCAGTGAAGCACCATATACCACTTTGCATCTAGAGACTTCCAACACCCTCCAGCAGGAACTTGCCAGCTGGTCAGGGAATACACTTGTTTTGTGTCACTGACCAGTTCCCAGGCTTGCGTCACTTGGGCTTTAGTGATCAGCTTCACAGAAAGCCGGCAATCTTCACTACCACTTGCTAACCAGTTTGGGAATACAAATTTTATAATACACACTAAAAACTGTTGGTTCTATCACTTTTAATTTGAAATGTACATGAAAAACCTCAATTTGCTAAGAGTTATACTTCACTGTCTAAAAGATGTCTGGACGAGAGGTTCCCTGTACTTTTTAGACTTTTTAGACTTCTGAATTTCTCTGCTTTAAAGAAACTATTGCTATTGCTCTGTCATCCCCCCCCCCCCCCCCTTCTCTCTACTGCAATATGAAACTCTGCCCAATTTTAAGATGTTTTTATTAATGTTTATACAAACATCTGGTAATTTATGCTCATATATGTTAGTCTACAAGTACAATTTCCCTCAGGATGAATAAAGTATTATCAATCAATCAACACATTGCAAACAAACCAACAACTAGGTGACATTAAAACCTGCCACACCTGACCACACTTTTAATTTTTTTTTATTCATAAATTTGTCTTAATAAAATTTAAGCATGTATTATATTTTAATCTCAACATATATGCTGTAAAAGTGTGAACATCGGTCACAACTGTACAGTATGTGGACTAACACACTGGTGAAGCTAGTCAAGTATCCCTATGAGGAACAGCAGCATTTACTGTAAGATTTCTGAATTGTCTTCATTTTCAGCCACAGAGGGTGGATCTCAATGATGACTCACACGCTGCATACACAAAAAAATAATCCCGATAATATATGCAGACAACCAGATAATTTCATCTATACCCTACTTGTCATAAAAAATGTGTGTCCTGTGCGTCTGTGTAAAAATCAGCCTGTCATTATGGATTCTCTGTGTTGACATGTGTGATACAGTAAATTTGCAGAGTGCAGCTTTAATTTCGTCTTCCTGCTGTGAACATGTCACACAGGTTTTTCTGACGCTGTTTGGGTCTCTGTCGGAGACTGTGTGAGAGTATGTGTATGAACGGGGCTTGTTTAATCTGATGAAGCAAATTATGTTTGACATTAATGAAATGTTTAATGAAGCCACGGCCAGAGGGCCGCTGCAGGGAGCCACTTGCACATAAGCACACACCTATGTGCACGAATACAAGTGTTTGCATGCATAACAATACAAAAACGGGCATGTTCTAACATCCATATGCACATTTACAAACAAAGTGAATGCATGTGCGGACGTGCATGTGCATGCACTTGTGTTAAATTTAACAGAGGGACACACTAAGGTGTTATAAAAGGTCCAATGAATCTAACTTTAATTTCACCTATACATCGCCACGATGATGTCAGGTGAGCATCATCGTGGCTCAAGAGTTGGGAGTTCGCCTTGTAATCGGAAGGTTGCCAGTTCAAGCCCCAGCTTGGACAATCTCGGTCGCTGTGTCCTTGGGAAAGACACTTCACCCTTTGCCTGCTGGTGGTGGTCAGAGGGCCGGTGGCGCCAGTGTCCGGCAGCCTCGCCTCTGTCAGTGCGCCCCAGGGTGGCTGTGACTACAATGTAGTTTGCCATCACCATTGTGTGAATGTGTGTGTGGATGGCTGGATGTGTAAAGAGCTTTAGGGTTCTTAGGGACTAGTAAAGCGCTATACAAATACAGGCCATTTATACCTCCATCTTGGGACCATCCCTCTGAGAAAAACAACAGCATTTGTTGTTTGTTCATGAACTATGATCAAACAATGTCACCCCTGCTAACATATTTACATTACTTGGGGATATTGGACTTAAATGCAAAGTTATTTTACTAATATTTACTTACTTCGGCAAAAAATGCAGTTAATACAGTTAAGTCATGTTCTGCTTTACTACAATTTTTTTTTAATAGGTGTCAAGTTGTCAAGCATACACGTTACAGTCTGTTGTGTAAAATCTACAAACAAGAAAACTCTGTAAGATTTTAAGCAAGATTAGGTATGCACAACGGGAGTTGCAGTATGGTCAGAAGACCCTTTATTTACACATAGCGGGAAAGGTCTGAAGTTTAGCTTTTTCTGGTTCCTGTGAAAATGTTACTTTTTAGAACATTCAAAATATTTTAAGCAAAATCAGTGCAACAATGGATAATTATTAACATAAGCTGATGCACTGTAACAATTGTAGGGCCTGTGTGCACCTTCAAAAGACTTTTCAGTGTTTTGTAATGTTATTTTGATGGCTATTCTTACTCTGCAATCTGCAGATATACAACATGTGCCTCGTTTTCTCATACTGCCCTTTCTTCTGTTTCTTTTTCTATATTTTTCTCTTTGTGTTTCTCGCTTTTCTATTCATGATTTCAGCCTGTCTCATTTGAATATGTTCTGTTAGCTTGTTATATTTATCACCATTTTAACCTTTCACACTGCCTGGGTTTGCAGGTTAGAGTTCTGTGATTTGCAAAGACCTGAACAGCTGGAGAGCAGCCAGGGCTCCCTAGGCAAACCACCTTTATTTTTTCTGAGTCACAAGCCTGTAGAATAGGTCCTCAAGGTCACAGTGCTGCTGGGCTTTTATTCTGCTGAGTTTTATTCATTTCGGTTGTCTAATTAGGCGCTGTTTACACTGGACTGCCAGAACACATGAATGGAATTAGCCATGTATCACAACAGAGAGCTCAGAAAACACCACAAAGAGAATTAGTCACAGGTTCTAATGACTATGGCTAGTTTTTACTTTTGCATTCTTAAATCAACTCTATGCTCTTGATTTAAGAGTTTGCTTTTTCAAATTGAACTATTCTTTACCTACTTGGTGAGATATGCATAGGAAGTAACAGTACTGAATGGGCCAGTCATAGCAGTCCACTGACATGTAGTTACATTTTTTAGGAAGGTGTTTCCAATTTGACTTAAGTTGTGGTGTAGATTTAACACAGAGGCATAATGTAACCGATCACGTTGAAATTGATCTTTAAAGCATTATTATTGAGTTAAGTAAAAATAAAAGTGTTTTACAGTGGGGCAAAAAAGTATTTAGTCAGCCACCGATTGTGCAAGTTAACCCACTTAAAATGATGACAGAGGTCAGTAATTTGCACCAGAGGTACACTGCAACTGTGAGAGACAGAATGTGAAAAAAAAATCCATGAATTCACATAGTAGGATTTGTAAAGAATTTATTCGTAAATTAGGGTGGAAAATAAGTATTTGGTCACCTCAAACAAGGAAAATCTCTGGCTCTCACAGACCTGTAACGTCTTCTGTAAGAAGCTTTTCTGTCCCCCACTCGTTACCTGTATGAATGGCACCTGTTTGAACTCATCATCTGTATAAAAGACACCTGTCCACAGCCTCAAACAGTCAGACTCCAAACTCCGCCATGGCCAAGACCAAAGAGCTTTCGAAGGACACCAGGAAAAGTATTGTAGACCTGCACCAGACTGGGAAGAGTGAATCTACAATAGGCAACCAGCTTGGTGTGAAAAAATCAACTGTGGGAGCAATCATCAGAAAATGGAAGACATACAAGACCACTGATAATCTCCCTCGATCTGGGGCTCCACACAAGATTTCATCCCGTGGGGTCAAAATGATCATGAGAACGGTGAGCAAAGATCCCAGAACCACACGGGGGGACCTGGTGAATGACCTGCAGAGAGCTGGGACCAAAGTAACAAAGGTCACCATCAGTAACACACTACAACGGCAGGGAATCAAATCCCGCAGTGCCAGACGTGTTCCGCTGCTGAAGCCAGTGCATGTCCAGGCCCGTCTGAAGTTTGCCAGAGAGCACATGGATGATACAGCAGAGGATTGGGAGAATGTCATGTGGTCAGATGAAACCAAAGTAGAACTTTTTGGTATAAACTCAACTCGTCGTGTTTGGAGGAAGAAGAATACTGAGTCGCATCCCAAGAACACCATACCTACTGTGAAGCATGGGGGTGGAAACATCATGCTATGGGGCTGTTTTTCTGCCAAGGGGACAGGACGACTGATCCGTGTTAAGGACAGAATGAATGGGGCCATGTATCGTGAGATTTTGAGCCAAAACCTCCTTCCATCAGTGAGAACTTTGAAGATGAAACGAGGCTGGGTCTTCCAACATGACAATGATCCAAAACACACCACCCGGGCAACAAAGGAGTGGCTCCGTAAGAAGCATTTGAAAGTCCTGGAGTGGCCTAGCCAGTCTCCAGACCTCAACCCCATAGAAAATCTGTGGCGGGAGTTGAAAGTCCGTGTTGCTCGGCGACAGCCCCAAAACATCACTGCTCTCGAGAAGATCTGCATGGAGGAATGGGCCAAAATACCAGCTACTGTGTGTGCAAACCTGGTAAAGACCTATAGTAAACGTTTGACCTCTGTTATTGCCAACAAAGGTTATGTTACAAAGTATTGAGTTGTATTTTTGTTATTGACCAAATACTTATTTTCCACCCTGATTTACGAATAAATTCTTTACAAATCCTACCATGTGGATTCATGGATTTTTTTTTTCACATTCTGTCTCTCACAGTTGAAGTGTACCTCTGGTGCAAATTACTGACCTCTGTCATCATTTTAGGTGGGGGAACTTGCACAATCGGTGGCTGACTAGATACTTTTTTGCCCCACTGTATATATATTTTGTACTCTAAACAAGCTAAGAGAAGAGAAAGTTACCTTTTTGGCTATTCAAATTCAACCAGACTATTCAAAACAAATTACTATTGTTATTCATTTTGATTCAGCAAAAGCTTCTGGTCTGTTTTTAGGCCAGGCTATAACACAGATGATGTGCCCCATCGCTAGAATCCTCAAGTGTGTCAAATCCACCCTTTACAAAATTCCACATTTACATATCCAAGAGTAACTTCCAACGATTGCAATAAATACTTTCCAGCACCAGCTGAGGCAAAAATCTTTGATGGCAGTGAGGAAGGGTTAGAGGTAGAAGATAGAAGGAAAAACATGCATAAAATTTCGTTAACAAAAAAATCAGACAATGTACGACAATGTGATCTATTATCTATTTTCAAATAAAATAAAGCTGTTGCTTTTCCTCTGCTCTCGCCTTTTAAATCAGCTGCACCGTCTTTCAGTGCTAATCTTTCTCTTTTATTGTTCCGCTCCATTAATCAATGAAAGTTGAACTCAAAAACGCCACTTGGAGTTGCACAGCTTTTTTTCCCCTAATCCTATTTATTGATTGGTTTTAGCGCATCACATGATTAGATGCATGCGTTAGCAATCGTGAGCCATTGTGTTGATGACAACGACGCAGTGGTTATTTTTAGTTATTTTTAACCATTGTTGCATGCAAGCGACACTTTGCAAGTGAGTCACAAAGCAGAAGGTGTTTTAGCAGCTCAGAATGTGTTTCGAGTTTTGCACAAAGGATGAAATAATAATCTGGAAATCGTGCTAAGCTAGTTCATCAACTCCTGAATGCTGTTCCAAAAGTGACTGGTTTAATCAATAAGCACTGTGGATTATTATTATATAGGGGTCTCTTCTTGTCACTGTCTTGTAGCCAGGATTTTGTAATCACATGTGGTCTCTACGGAGGAAAGGGCTAAAACTGTTGCTCATCTGCTGTTTAGGAGCAGTCTGATGGTATTATGCGACCACTACTACATCTTAGATCTAAATTTGCTCGACACATTCCTGCCGTTTGTGTCTCCTTTAAATGAGTTTTCATATTTGTTATTGGGTTAAGTTTCGTGCCTCATCATATTCTCGCACAGTTAATGGAGTTACACAGCAAAAATGGATTTCCCATCATTAGGAACAAGGATATTGAGAGGAGGGAGTATTTTATGAGCAAAAGCTTCTTCTGTGCAATCAGGACGGTTTGAAGAGCACTACACATTATTGCTTCACTGAATAAAACTCATCAATCATGATGCATAAATGATAATAGATGATAACAATTTAAGAGGCCTCACGGCTGTTTTCACAAAGCAGAGTGCAACGTATGATTATAGGTGTGCACTGCTAGCTTGAATCAGGTATCAAGTATGTAAAATATAGCCCAGTCGCTGTATCTTTTCACAGCTTCTCCTTTTAGGAGTCAACACAGTGGATTATCCTCCTCTTTAACACCAACCCTCTGAACATCCTCAGTGTTGTTAATATATTCGTTAATATTAGCTGTTTGCCAGTATTTCAGTATTGGCTTGTATAACATCTGATAAAAATTTTAAAAGTAAAGAATAAATGTGACAACATCCATCCGCTATGGTACAAGGGTTAATGTTGCATAGTTTGTCCATCAGAGGGCACTCTGCAACTTCCCCGTGTTATAAAATCTTTGGCACAATGACAAAAAAAGGGTATAGAATTTATCTTACGGTAATCTTATCAACATAAACTCTCAAATCTTGTATAACCATGACCTGGATGACTAAGAATCTTCACAAGAAAAACTCACATCTCTGTGTCACTGTACGACTTTGACGCACACTCGCACAAAACAGCAAGCACCATCCAAAGACAATGAGTGTGAAGTGACAGGCAGTAAGAATGTGCTGGGAGAGCACAAAAAAGAGCGAGCGAGATAGCAAAGCGTGGCGGTAGAAGAAGAAAGATAAGACGAGCAGAACAAAAAGTAGTAAAATGCATGCAGAGAGAAGTCATTAATCTGGGATGCCCGCTCCTCTCTTGTTCTAAATTGCCTGCTATTTATAGGCTTTCTTCAGAACTGCACCCAGGCGTCTGGGATGTTCTCATTGGTCCAGAAAGAGGTCAAAGGTCAAGTGATTTAACTCCAATCACAGACTCTGTGTCCCCTCTGCATGAGTGTGTGTGTGTGCGTGTGTGTGTGTGTGTGTGTGTGTGTGTGTGTGTGTGTGTGTGTGTGTGTGTTTGTGAGATAGAGAGAGAGAGAGAGAAATGATTTAACTCTGCTATGAATGTTGGTCTCTGGCGGCTTCATTATCCAAGCTGGAGAATCATACACTGAGGCAACAGAATCACCTTTTAATGGGACTTTTTTCAGCAAAATGGAAAAGAATGAGATGAGGCAATACACACAAACATGCCGAGGTGAAATAAGATATTTGCAATCAGCAATAATGTGATATTCAACAAAGAGTGAGTATACTCTGAGGAACCAACTAGTGGATGGTGGAAATTCATTTTTTCGACAACTTTAGCCCCAAACTGGACAGGAATTGAGAGGACTTTGGGACATTGAAAGAAATCAGAAGCTTTAAATCTTCCAGATTTCTGTTTTTGGAACACTTTCTAAAAGCCTTTGTGGACAAATGGTAAATTAACAGCTGATTAAATTATAATTAATTGTGTTCCCTAAATGGAAATCCTCACGGAAGCTCAAAAAGTTTCCATCTCCCTCATCAGTGTCATGGCTCAGTTCCACGTCGAGCTCAGGCTGCCACTATCCTGCAGGGACAGCCGTTGTCACGATAACCAGAGTGCATGTGACAGCCAATCAGATGAAAACCCCCGGCCCACGTCAGGTCCCATGATGTCTCCTTTTTGCTCGCAATAAATTGTTCCTGAGTGTGTGTTTGTTGGGTAGCAATATGCCTGCTAGCTGTGGTGTCCATCTTGGCTGTGTCATCGTATGCTGACCTGTCTATGGTGATGGTATGTGACACCGCTCTGCCCTCTGCATGTGTCTGTATGTCTTCTGTGCTTTCTCTGACAGTTTTATATTTCACGTGCATTAAATTGTCATGGTGCATGGTTCTCAAGATTTGAATGTGTGTGTGTGTCGTATGTGTGTGTGTCTGTGTATTTTCCCATTCCTGCAGGACCCATGGATACTGGCTGTCTCTTTGCCTTGTGTATGTTAGTGATTATGTGGATGATAGTACTGCTTTAATTGCATCTATGGAAGTGTATAATGACAGCATGACCAACATGTACTAAGAATTATTGTTTTCATCCATGTTCACATGTGAGTGTGTGAGCGTGTGCATGTAGCAACACATGCATATGTGTGTGTACTGTGCCTGTGGGAGGGATTCTTCTTTACATGATGCAGAAAGTTTGCTCCTTATTTGACCTCAAAGACTGCCAGGCAAAAACTAGGACACCACAGGAAGTACACATTAGCACAGACACACACACACGCATACACACAGAGTCAGCGGATTCTTATTAACCCACCCAAGCACACTGAAATATGTTTTCTAAATGTTTTATGTTGTTCATATGGTTAATAAGTGATGTTTGATGCTTGCTGTCAAGGTTTCAGTTGCTTGGTGTTCACATGTAAAAGAAATCTTATTATGATGTAAAAGTCTGCGCACTTTTAAGGCTCCTCACTGAAACTTAATGCTACATGTTCCCCATGCAAGAGGTCAGAAATGAGATTTCTTGAGGAACGCTAGCAGCGGCATTTGGCTGCTATATAAATCCACACCAAGTTCCCTCCATTTAATCCTGTCCCCTGCCACATACTGAGCTTGCCCCCAGGTGTAGCCCATCTCCTGTAGCTGCACTTAAAGCATCACCATTACTCAACCAGCTGCAGTACTCCACCATTCCAACAGCCCCACTAACCAGCATCTTTACACCCTATAGGAAGAGTAAGGCACACCAGCCACTCTTCTTGCATCCATCATCAGCTGTATATATAAATATAAGATGCAGATAAGATATTCACTTGTCATACTTAGAAGCTACGTCCATCTTTTATTTACAGTTGATGAGTCCACTGTGTTGAAAACATATAAAGAACGGGAAAACCTGTAAAAGCTAAATATCAATGACATCAGTAATTTGACTTTATAAAGAACAAAAACACCAGACTATCCTGATGTGTGTAGAGGTATGTATTTATATTGTCCTACTGCTATTTATTTAATACATAAACAAAAATAACAACATAACATTTGTTCAGCTGGAACTTGAAACTTGTCTATTGGCATGACTGCTGCTCGAGATATCTTTATTAAAAAGAGGTGAAAAAGTCAGATGATATGAACTAAGTTAGTAAATCTGTTCCAGCAGCAAAGCTCCCTTTATTCTAAACTCAGCTCCCACAGTCCAAAGACACGTTGTTAGTGGCGTCTGTGATTCTAAAGTGGCAGTGGGTGTGAAAGGTCTGTCTGTCTGTCTCTCTCTGTGACAGACTGGCAGCCTGTCCAGGGTGTAGCCCGGCTCTCACCCTACGGCAGCAGGAAGAAAGTGGATGGATGGATATTTGGGATATAAAATTAAAATTGTAATCATTAATACAGGAAGCTTTGAAGATTTGTCTTTTGCTGCTTAAATTAATTGCTGTAAAATCTTAAAACATCTGTTAGGTGTGACTTCAGTTTTACGGTTATGTGTAAACAGCTGTGCAAGGAGACTGTGAAGATGTTCTGGGGGGAAGAGTACTGTCTAAAGATTAGGTTTACATACAAGGCCCAGCAGTCTTTCACTGCGTTAGCACAGTCCCGTGACACAAGCACACACACACCAACACACACACATACACACAAAGTGAAAAGAAGTAGTTAAAAGCTAAAATCACTGCCTCTGTAGAGGCATTATGAGTGGCAAATATCATAATGTTACATATTCCAAATATACAGGTGAGATTTTTGTTGGTGGGATATGAGATTCTGATACACAATAGAAAGTACCTTGTGTACTGATCGTGCTTATATGTCGCATTTTCATCTTGTAACTTGACAATATCTTCTGCTGTGCTTCCTAGATATGGGGATCTTCACAAACCAAGTCAATGTTAGTCTATCCTTTGTGGAAGCCGTTTCTGAATGCCCTCATTGTGCAGCCCACACACAAGCCTGTCACTTGTGCATCTGACAGCTTCTCCCCTCACTGACAATGCTCCACTAATCTAAGGAGCTCTGCCACGTGCTCAGGTATAGATTCAATCTTTGATTCATTCCTTGTGTGAAACCTGACACGTTCCACTATCACTGGTATCAGATATAAATGCGTCTTTAGTATTTCCTTGATCTCATCAAAACTGTTATCAGCTGGTTTGGTTGGGGCAATGAGACTGCAGAGTAAAATGTAAGTGTTAGCAACTATAACACTGAGTAACACAACAACTTGACTGTCATCCTTTAATTTGCTTGGCAAACAATACTGCTCACCTTTTTTTCTTTACTCTGCTGTCACTATCAGCGCTGCCCAGCTTTTTAGATAGTTTTGCTTATGCAGAATATCATTTTTTTCCCTTGGCTTTTGTTTAAAATACACATATTTTCACTTCCTGTTACATTCAGTTTGTTTATCGGTGTAGCATGTGGAGTCCCTGTTCTCCTTACTCCTCACTCATCCTTTTTAATGTTTTCCTTGTACGTTTATATGTCCTCCCTGTTTCAAGTGCGTATTAAAGTCATACAGGTAAGTTAGCAGTTAGTGATATGTTAGGAAAGTTATGCTAACCATTGTATAAGTAAAGAAAGAGTATTTGCTTTTTCAATTCATTTCATTCATTCTCATAAGTACATCACAACATATATCTACTCTTGTATAGTTATGCATGGGGCCTTGCATTACTTTTTTCTTGTCTGGTAAGAGCTAAGCGCTCTGTTCTTTGAAGCAAGCATTACTAACACCATTTTCCAAAAGCATACCACCACCACACCTGATCCTAACTGTCACTCCTCCAAAATCCCAACTGCACTGTACGCTGACTGGCTGACAAGTGGGCCAGAACAGTGCAGGGGGTGACGGCAGAGTTCACCAGGAATAGCAGAAGCAGAACAAACAAAAACATTAAAGATAAAAATAAAAAATAAAAAAACAATACAGGTTTCTAACATTTGATTAGACTTCAGCTATTCACTTCACTCTTCTCTGAAAGACCACAGTATGATTTTACAAGTTTTGACACTCCCCCCCATCCAATAACAGACATTCTCTGCAGGTAGATGGCCAGTCTGAAACTGCCCACAGATGCTAATCCACCAGCGTTGTTAAACCATAATTTACCTGTAAGTCTTTGCTATAAACCAACCAATATTTTCATGTGACTTTTAAGGCTTGAGTCTAAATGTAATTTCTGTATGTCCTTATGTTGGAGGTTAGAGCTGATAAATGTTATCCTACAAGGTGCGTGCTAGTCAGGTATATGTAAGTTTTATCATTCAGCAATGTTACTTTGTTTCCTTGCATATGATTTTTCATCGTGATCCACTTCAATTTGTTGCTTTAATCTCAAAAGGTGGTGTTGCATAACAGGATTCTGAAAACTCTGATGTTAAAAGTGAAGAAATAAAGGGTTTCTTTCTACTGAAATGCTTAAGGACTTCAAAATTATAATGTAAAAAGAAAGTTTTGTCTTTGCATTCACAGAAGTGATGTAACTGGGCAGTGGAAAGAGATCTTGAAGTTTGGATATCTAGAGATAATAATGTGAGAATCAGATGTCGTTTTAGCAGGTAAATATGCAGTATAATTGGCTAAGAATAAGAACTTTATCCATAAAGCTTACAATATAGATTTCTATCTTTTCTTCCTATCCTTTGTCCTCTTCTTGTCACTTTTTTCTTTTTTTTCCCCCCCCATCTTCCCTCTGCAATCTTCACCTTATACTGAGCTTTCTCTCTCCTTCAAAGACCAAACACAATAATAAAATGTGTGGAACACAAAATCTTAATGTGTGTACTCACACACACTGCTTTAGGAGGAACAGCAAAGACTGCTTAAGTCATTCTGCCCTCTTCACTATCTCCTCTTAAGCTTTTATGTTATTATCTAGCTTCTGCTGCAGAGCTTTTCTTACCTCATGTTCCTTAATTTTCTCAGTGTATGTATATGTGGTGTGTGTGAGTGTGTGGTGTGTGGATCACAACTTGCATGTGCTTTTTGCTATACTCTTCAATTTCATATTTCAGTTTTTTTCAAATTTAGCTTTTTATTTTTTTCACAAAAGGCTAACTAGCAAGAAAATTCAACAATATTACGTAACACCGAAAAATCTCTGTGAGGCTATACGGTGATTGGGCGCATGTTCCCATATTGGTTGCTGCTGTTGTAGTTGTTGTCGATGCTGTTTTAGCTTTCATTTGGAAAGAACCTTCTGGGGATGGTGAGCTGGATTAAATATTCATGAAAGCAAAGAAAGGAAACATCAAACTCTACAGGCCTACTTCTACCACCACGGTGTTCACACAAACGTACTGTTGTTCAGAAACAGAGAAAGAAAAGTAAAGGATCCTTAAATATATGTGTGTTAGCCATGTTTTAACCCCTATAAGTGAGGTGAAATGTCTCAGATATATTAATCATGTAGTGATTGGTTTCTAAGGACGGTTTCCAATGGGAAAGTTTTTTACTCATCAGAACTACTGAACTCAATCACTGCTTCCTCCACTGTGTATTATCTGTCAAGAAACCCAGCGTGACCTTTTGTTTTCCAAGCCAATCTGCTCAGGGAGCCTGACAAAATGAGGCATTTACATGTAACATTTACCTTTGAAAGCTTGCTTCCTGAAATATTAAGGCAAGATCTTGTCAAACAAGGATGTTGCATTAACATTCTTAACAGAGCCATCTTACGCCGCTGCAGCCCACCGGTACTGCTTTTTCAAAGTACTGTACGGAACGAGTAAAAATGGACCGCCAAATGATTCCCCGTGGCACCTGAAGAGCTTCATTTCAGAACTAAGACACAGGCCAAAAACAGGGTGGAAAAACACTCAGAAGAGGGGTTTAAATTATTTGTAAGATTTACAAAAGTAAACAGAAAACAGTAACAGTGTGAAACTCAAGTAGTTAGCAAAGTAAATCCAGCAGAAAAGGGGGGTAAAGACAATATAATGAGAGAAAATGCATGCTTGGTTTGTACAGGCTCATTATAACATACTGTGTAGTGTTATTAATGTCATGTTTCAGACTGATGGCCATCCTCTTTGCCTTATCTGTCTTTTCCTTTGAATCAGCAGCTGTCAGTGCTTCTTCTGTGTGTTGTTATCTTCTTAGTTCCACTGGCTGAAATAAGAGCTGCAAGGCTCTGTGATAAATGCACCTGTGGAGGAACATAATACTGTATATAGCCTCAGTCTCACTACTGGATAATCTGTCCCTTTTTCTTTTCCACATGTGGATGTAATTCATTATCACCAGTTATGTTCGGTTTGTGTTGTACACACAGCCGTGCCAGTCACACGTAATCTTAAACTGGCAAGTCATAAACGGTTTCTCCAGCAAGACAGGAGTGTTTCTTATGCATTTGTCTGTCCCTTTGACTTTGTGTCTGATTATTGTTTAGGTTCTGTTGATTTTATAGCAAGATTATGAGAAAACTACCAAATCCATGACACTTGGTAAGGAGTTATGCAAAGAAAGAATCCATTAAAGCTTGCATTGCTTTGACTTGCTTTAGTGGAGAATGAGCTCTCTGAGCACTCTCCATTTGTGATTATTTATTGGCCCGTCTGACAGCGAGATTAGGCAAAAACTATTCCATGAAACATGGTGGAATAATGAAGCCTGAGCAACAGGAGAAATTTTTCAATTTTAAGGCAGATCCACATCATTTGCTTTGAAATTCTGGCACATAGCATTAGCCTTGGCCCCCTTTTATCATTAATCTCAGTATGTGGAGGGAAAGTAGAATACATAAGTAGAAATATGTTTGCTACATCCATCCATTTCCATAACCGCATATCTATTTCCGGGTGACAGTGAGGCTGAAGACTAACCCAGCTGTCATTGTGTCATGGTTCCTGGGTTGTTGACTCTTGGATTGTTAAGGTGTTTTGTATTATCTGATATGTTCTGCATTGTTTAGATTTATTCATTTTGGGGATTGTGTGATTCTAATATTCATTTTTGAGTATTAATTTGTTTACCCAACTCGTTGAGTTTCGTTCCCCTTTCTGTCCCGTTTTTCTTGGTTGCTTCTGTGTGTCCTCCCCACCATCCCCAGTGTGTAGTCAGTTGTGTATGGTTTCTGTCTCTAGCTTGTCTCCATGTCTTATTTTGGGTTCTAATCCTGCCTCCCTCACACATGACAACTCATCACTTTATCAATGGTGTAACAAACATAAAAACTATCCAGATCTAATTCATTACCTATGTAAAAATAAATAAACACTATTTAGACAACTGGCAATTTAGCCATGGTCCCTTTTGAAGCTCTTGTATAAGCTATAAGCCATTCAACTTTTACATGTAAAAGAAATGTGTGGTTTAATTTCAGTAAGATCCAATACAGCCTAGAGCGTACACCTGCTCATTTTTTCCCCTTAGAGTTGTGAGTAAAGATTTAGAAGTTGAATCTAGGCCTTGATTTATTTGAGGGAAATAAATCAAACATACAGTCTTGCTCTTAAGTTCTGGGTTATGATGTAGTCTTTTGAGAGGTAGACTTTTTTCAGGGTTTCATGGATTTTGCATCAGGACCGAATTTCATGACAAAAAAAATTGCTATGGACCCATCTAGTCACTGAAACATTCATTTCTGTGTGACTTTATCAGTCTCTGTCACTTTGGAATGGTTGCAAAGATAAAGCTTCTTCTCTTTAAAAAGAACATGGGAGCAGGTTGCATCTGAACAAACAACAAGACCTCTGGAACAATGTCCTTTGGTCAGATGAGACCATAATTGAGATGTTTGGCCATAATGCACAGTACCATGTTAGGAGAAAACCAAACACAGCATATTGGTACAAACACCGTCAGAGGGTGGTGGAGGGTCAATGATTTGGGCTTGTTTTGCAGCCACAGGACCTGGTAACCTTATGGTCATTGAGTTGATCATGAACTCTTGTGTTTACCAAACTATTCTAAATCAAATGTGAGGCCATCTGTCAATTTTGGCCTAAACCTTGGCCCAAAGTGGGCCATGCAAAAGGACAATGATCCTAAACACAGCAGCAAATCTACAATAGAGCAGTTGAAAAAAAAATCAAGTTGTTGCAATGACCAAGTCAAAGTTCAGAACTCAACCGACTGTAATGCTGTAGCAGGACCTTAGGAAAGCTGTGCAAAAACCTGTCCACAAACCTCAATGAACTCCAGCAATGTTGTAAAGAGTGGGCCAAAATCCCACCATAATGATGCGAGAGATTGATAAAATCATACATCAACTTCTTGCTGCTAAAAACTATTAAGTCATGGGGTGTACTTAGTTTTTCACACAATGCTTCTGTTGTAGATGTTCTATTTATTTAATTTTTTTAACTCGTTATGAACCAGATAATTTTGTTATGTTCTCATTCCTAAACCATCAGCACACAAAAACATACCTCTCTTTCTTGTGCAGTAGATTGGTATGACCCCCAATGCTGCATGACTATGTAGAGCAGGTAACAAATGTGTGTGAGTTACCTATCCTCATTCCTAATTATGAATATTGTTTTTATTACAGCCTAATGCTGTAGCAGTGAATTAACTACAGCAATGAAAATCACATTTGTACTGCCAACAACCCATATGACTCACTGGGTGGCTGTGAAAACGTGTAAAAAATTCAGAGTCCCGATGCATGCTCAGGAAAATGACAATTACCTATTTTACACACGCACCAGCGTACATTAACACATGTGCAAAAATAACATTAATCACCTCCCTACACTCTGATTGCTTTTTGCAGATCAGATAACAGATGATGATTTTTCATTTGTTCCAGGGTTTGAATGGTGGGGATCAACAATAACAGGGCAAAAAGAAATAAAAATTAAAATTAATTAGACATGACTTCTTCACTAAACTGAAGAAAAAAAATCTATTGACAGAATAATAACCCTAACTTCAAATTAGTACGTAAATTTGCCCAGGTGGTGTGTGTATGTGTGCATTTTCACCATTTAACTGTTTGACAATTGACAGGAAAGAATGGAGAGAGTTTGGGGAGTGGTACCATGAAAATGGCATGGAGTGGACTAGAAACCAGACTCCTGCATGACTCCTTGATATGGGTTGCATGCTTAACAAAGTCAGTTACTATATCACCCACTTGCGTGTATAACTGAGAGATTCTATAGACAGGTTGTGTTGACAATGTTGTGTTTTAAATGGTCCTTCAAATTAATTAGTTTCCACATCTCCTAAGATGTGTGCATAAGACGGCTGGTGATCAAATCAGCTAGCCCCTCCGGCCTAAAAGAGACAGAGAGATAACAGTGAGATAGGAACTGTAAAACAACATCCATAAAAGATTGATGTGCTCCTAATTTAGCTGCCAGCAGCTCCTCTGGCTGCTCTAAACCAATTTCTGACTGCACATACAAAAGGCAGATGCACAAAAAGTCACGTTCATAGACCATTTTTAAGCTCTTAATAACAAAGAGAATTAGTCTGTGGAAATATAAAAGGGATTAACGGGTAAAAGGTGCAGTAACGTTATGGGTTTTTAGGTGTTTGTTTTGGGTTTTTTTTCAGCTGATTGTGAGTGCTAGCCTACAGGAAGCTAGCTAGTTGTCACATGCTAACCATGTATAAGCAGCAAAATATAATAGACTATTCAAGACACATTTAAAGTATTGTGTTTTAATACAGCTTAAGACTATAAAACGCATACCTTCACATATGTATAGTCTTTCCACTAAGCTAACTGCTAGCTGTGGTTTAATATTGTATCTCGTGGACTGGTAGCTAGCCAAAAACTAATGATTTAAGTAGGCTGTCTAAAACATGAGCTTCATGTGCTGGATTAATGTGCAGACCTAAAAAGTTTATTGCAAGTATTATACTAGATACCGTGGCATGCTAAAAGAGAAACCACATGAGAATCAGCTCGTTATCCTATTTATCATTGTGGGGGGTTTGGCTCTTACAGGCTACAGCACACTTTGACATGCAGCCTGTTTGAGCTACAAAAAAACAAAAAAAAAAAAAACTATACAATTTGGTGGCATACACAGAGTGTCTTAATGATTTTGGCCCTCCACTAACTTTTTAACCTTCTAAAACAGTAATAGCACCCTGACCTTTAAAACATATGGGTAAGTCAAGATGAGAATATGAATAAATAATATGCATACATAATCTCAAACAGAAGGTGACTCAAGCGTGAAGGATTTGGTCTTGTCTTTTCTAAAAGGGTGTTTAATTCCATTTACTGCTTCAGTGTGTGTGTGTGTGTAAGATAAGATAAGATAAGATAAGATAGAACTTTATTAATCCCTCGGGTGGGTTCCTCTGGGAAATTCGATTTCCAAAAAAGCACAGCACCGACAGAAGTTACAGAGTTATACACACACACATATATATAAATACAGAGACAATATAAATAAAATATACGAAGGGGATAAATAGAATAAATAGGAATAAAAATAAAAATACAAGTGAATTGCACATTTCAAGTATTGAGTCTATTGCACCGTTGACTATTTACAAAAGTATTGCACAAGGTATTGCACAGTGAGGTGAAGAGGCACTACAGCTTAGTTGGTCCCCCCTCCTTTGTCCTCCTGTTTCCCCTCCCTCTCCCCTTCAGAGAGGAGTTAAACAGTTTGATGGCGTGTGGGACAAAGGAGTTTTTAAGTCTGTTAGTTCTTGTCTTTGGGAGAAGCAACCTGTCACTGAACAGACTCTTCTGGTTGTTAATGGCCGTGTGCAGAGGATGCCTGGCATTGTCCATAATGTCCATCAGTTTCTTTAATGTCCTTTTCTCTGCCACTGTCACCAGAGTGTCCAGCTTCATGCCGACCACAGAGCTAGCCCTCCTGATCAGTTTCTCCAGCCTGGATGAGTCCTTCTTTGCTGTGCTGCTCCCCCAGCACACCACAGCATAGAAAAGTACTCCAGCAACCACCGACTGGTAAAACATCCTCAGGAGCTTCCTGCAGATGTTAAAAGACCTCAGCCTCCTGAGGAAGTACAGTCGGCTTTGGGCTTTTTTATACAGGTGCTCTGTGTTGCATGACCAGTCCAGTTTATTGTCCACCCACAGCCCGAGGTACTTGTACTTGTTAACCACCTCCACCTCCTCCCCCTCTATCTGAACCGGCAGTGGACCTGCTCTAGACCTCCCGAAGTCCACAACCAGTTCCTTAGTCTTTGAGGTGTTGAGTTGCAGGTGGTTTGTGTGACTCCATGCGACAAAGTTCCTCACCAGACTTCCGTACTCCTCTTCCTGATCATCCCAGATACACCCCATGATGGCTGTGTCGTCTGCAAACTTCTGAATGTGGCATAATTCAGAGTTGTAGCAGAAGTCAGAGGTGTACAGGGTGAAGAGAAGAGGGGACAGCACAGTTCCCTGTGGTGCTCCTGTGCTGCTGACCACTGTGTCAGACGTGATGTCCTTCAGCCTGACGTACTGTGGTCTGTCGGTGAGGTAGTCGGAGATCCAAGCCACCAGGCAGGGGTCCACCTCCATCCTGTTCAGTTTTTCTTGAAGCATACAGGGCCGGATGGTATTAAAGGCACTGGAAAAGTCAAGAAACAGGATCCTGACCGTGCCTTTTCCCCCATCCAGGTGTGAGTGGGCTCTGTGTAGGAGGTACAGGATGGCATCCTCCACTCCGACACCCGCCTTGTATGCAAACTGTAGTGGGTCCTGGGCATGTTGTACCTGTGGTCGGAGGAGGTTGAGGAAGAGCCGCTCTAGAGTCTTCATAAGATGTGACGTCAGTGCCACCGGTCGGAAGTCATTCAGCTCATTGGGCCGGTTCTTTTTGGGGACCGGGACGATGCAGGATGTCTTCCATAGGGCGGGCACTCTCCCCAGTCGCAGACTGAGGTTGAAGACTCGTTGTAGCGGCTCCCCAAGTTCAGCAGCACACGCCTTTAGCATCCTAGGACACACCTTGTCTGGGCCTGCTGCCTTTCTGGGGCGAAGCTTCCTCAGTTGTCTCCTGACCTGATCCACTGTGACACTGTGTGTGTGTGTGTGTGTGTGTGTGTGTGTGTGTGTGTGTGTGTGTGTGTGTGTGTGTGTGTGTGTGTCCATGTGCTACTGTGTGTTCTTAAAGTATTGATAGAAGAAAAAATGATTGCACACAGAAAGATTTCTCAGGAAATAACCCTGAAACCTTCACAGATGGAATTTTTTATAGGATATGTTTCCTTATAATCAGCATACAAATATGCAGCAAATATGCCTTCAAGTGCTTTAATTTTTACACAGACACACACATATGCTGGTCTACACACATACATCTGGCATGCCATATCCTGTTATGCATCACCCTCTAGTGTCATATTATTAGACTGCAGTGGAAGAAAATCAGAGTGCAGTAAGGCTATCCAACAAGGCCCTATACTACAAAACAAGTTTAATATGCCCACGGTACCGTTCCATTATATTTATTAACATATCATTTTATTTTTTTCCAATAGCAAAATCAGGAGGTATTGTTCTGGCTCCATAGGGTATTCAGGTGACAGGGCTGCTGTTGGCAGTATCTGAACAGTCACAGATAGTCCTGTTATATAATAATAGTGCTTATAGAGGAATACAATTATTATACAATCAAAAATCGTTGTTTGTAGCCAAAATTTAAAAAAATAAAATACCTGCTGATCTCTAATCTAGAATAAATCCTACCCTGGAGCAGGTTAATTTCAAGTTACTTGGATAAGCTACAATCATAGTTGGCTTCATAGTTAAGGCCATATTCTCTCAATCAATGTGTTTGTATTTGTTCATAATGCAAGATTACATCGGTTTAATATATCTGTGTTGATACATTTCATTTCTCTGGAAAAAGTATGAAAGTTGCAAAACTGTGAAAAACCTGTGAATATTTGCAACTGTATACAACAACTTTATTTATTCGGGTATACAATCACAGTATTAGGATACTGAATGCTTCGTTTGTGGTAAGTACATTATCTGTGAGTAACTGAAAACACAGCAGATGATTTACTATTTTATTTTTTTATAATGTTGTCTCTAAAAAAACTGTTGATACCACACAGTAACCAGGCATTTTTAAGGTTATATATTTGTTTGATAATGCAGAAATAAGGGGAAGGGGTGGGCTGGGAGGGGATTTATGTGTGTTTGCATAAACAGATTCTCTTAGCTTAGCTTAGCTTAGTGCAACCACCTGCAACAGAGACAAGCAGTTGGTTGTGTATATGTGTACAGATTGTGTTTCCATCTCCAAAACTTAAAAAGCATTCACTTCTCCTAACACCTCTGAAGATCCCTTTTACATATACATCCCTTTTACATTACATATACATATACATATACATAATACATAATATTTTCTTGATTAGAGTCGATAAAAGTAAAAAAAGGTTTGCAGTTTTACAGGTGTTTAGTGCATGTACCGCAAAATGTCTTGCACCAGAGCAGATACCTTCTGCCTGCAAACATGAACCAACAAGGGAGATATTCTGTTAATTTTGCACAAAGCCACATTAATGTTTTTTAAATTGGTCATAACTGTATACTTACCAAACGAACAAGCATGCATGAAAGCATAAGTGTATTTATTTCTCAATATCTTCTGACTAATCTTTAATGTTACTGTGCATACATTCACAATAGGTGCCTAAGTATAAGATGAAGTATGCCTCACTATGTTGTGATACTGTGGTTGTCAAACCAAATAACTTGGAAAACTTTTGTAAACCTGAGGGTTCATACCAGTGTGTGTGTGTGTGTGTGTGTGTGTGTGTGTGTGTGTGTGTGTGTGTGTGTGTGTGTGTGTGTGTGTGTGTATCTGTTGGTGCTGAGGTGTGTGTGTCAGTGAAACTCAGAGGGAGCCACGCTAACAAGGCTGCTGCTCTGCTGACAACTGAAAGGAACCATGGGAGAAACAAAGTGACAAAACAAACAGCAGACGGGACAATCCCCATGTGTGTCACACAGCTGACAGAAGGCTGCACATACTGCTTTAATGTTGTCAAATCAAGTTTTAAAGAGACAGATCACACCCTCAAACTGCACATCCCACCCAGGCTAACCCAACAACATTTGAACTCAGCAGAAAGAAATCCCCTCTTATATATTTGGATTCCACTAAAGATAAGGGAGACTAGCAAAGCACAGAAGATGTGGAAACCTGAGCAATATACACATATTTATTAGGGGTGCAACGATACACAAAATTCACGGTTCGGTTCGATACTTTGGTGTCACGGTTCGATATTTTTTCGATACAAAAAAAATGTTCATGCCTTTTTAATTTGTCATTTATTAAAATTATAAATATATATTTTAACTCAAAAGTACAGTTTTTAAATTTAACCCTAACCCTTGTGCGTGTTTTTTATTTTGACAGCGAATGCGCACCTGCGGACCACTTATGTGCAGCCCTGGTTATTTAGCTCGTCATATTGCAGCCACAGAAATTCTTTTGTCCATGAAACCATAAAGCTGCACTTTCTTTTTGCCTTATAGTCTGATTTGTCATAACTTCTCCTGCTGCTTTTACACACGCACTCACATAAGCTCAGCGATTCTCTGCGCGATCAACCTCTCACATGTTTAAGCTTGCTGCAGGAGATTTCACTTGTCATGTTTGCATAGTAAGCTAACGATTAATAAGACGATGTCAGAGGAATTGGTGCACAAATTATCATCACTCACCAATCAGTACTGTCGCTCTCTATACACAGTTCGCACAATTGCAAAGTGAAAGCAAAAAAACAAGCGCAAATTCAAACGCGATTGCAATATGTCACATATTGACAGTGGCTCACCGATGCCAATGACATAATTACCCAGCTACATTTCTGAAAGAATGCAAAAGCATTGACATATATTTTTCCTACAATAGCCCGACGGGCAGGGAAGAGATAGATTTTGGTAGCCCGACTGAAAAAATCGCTAGCTCCGGGACGTCGGGCTAGCGATATTGCAAGCCCTGTATCTGATTGAGGAATCACTCATCTTTGGAAAAGAGAGTTTATTACAGAGAAATGGCTCTTTCCAAAATAAAAGCTATACTATCCGCTTCTTCTGGGCTATATTCTCAGCAGCATAAGGAGAATCATGTGCTAACAGCTGTCTAAATCACTCGGCTAAAGTTAGTAGCATGCTTGTTGTTTTTGTCTTTGCACTAGGATGATGTCGGTGTAAATGTGCAGTCATATTCGTTGTGTTCCCACTAGTGCTTTCAGGTTAATCTCGTTGAAATGACCTTAACGCCACAACACGGCAAATCTCCGTTAACGAGCTACCGCCGATCGCTCCGTGCATGGGGCTAGACGGCCAACACGTTAACGAGCTAACTGCGCTAACACACTAGTTCACACCAATGTAATTGAGCATTGCATGGCACATCCAACATACTGTTTTACTTTAGTCCATGACTCGCTTACCTTCAGGGTCATACGTCACATGAAAACCAAAATAATTCCAAACGCCAGATCTGAATGAGAGTGGGGGAGGTCCATGTTGCTGAGAGCTTAACTTCTGTCTCGCTAGCTTGCCCTGTGCTCTTCCTCCTGACTATGCTGTCTGTGTGGAGCGCTCAGTGGATCTGCGCTCGACAGTGCAGCCTAGGCGGAGTAGTCGAACACAGATTCACTGAGCGCTCAACACAGACAGCATCGTCAGAAGGAAAATTGATAAAATAAATTACAAATGTTGTATTGTTCGATACATATGCGTACCGAACCGAAAGCACTGTATCGAACGGTTCAATATCGATACGAATATCGTTGCACCCCTAATATTTATACAAATGTCCACTATATAAGGTACACTTTCATAACTAATGTTATTCAGAAGGGCTTTCATCACAGTGCTGGAAACATTCTTTAGAGATTTTGGTTGATACTGACAAAATAGCATCACACACTTGGTGCAGACTTGCTGGATGCACATCCATGATATGGATCTTCACTCCACCATGTTCCCAAAGGTACTTTATTAACCCTCCTGCCTTCTTGGGACCTTTTTGTGCCACTGCTATGTGTTAAATGGCTGCCATTTCCACTGTGTTCAGTGGAATATAACCAAACTTGCCACAGGATAGTTTTTACCTGTCAATGTTAATATTCCAGTGTGAATTCCTTAAATCAGCCTAAAATGGCTGAGCAGCAGAAATCCCCACACCCATCACCCTGGGGACCATTTTCTGCCCATTGACTTCCATTATAAACGCTATTTTTCAACCCCAAATTATCATCATATGATTTTATTTTTTCTTCTTTTCTTGGATGTCAATGAAGACTCAGGGCCTTGAAGTTTTAATTTTTAAATTGCAAAAAAAATGCAAAAAAAATAATGGCAGGTCAAAATGTATGTTGGTGCCAATCTTTGGTCCATCTAAAGGCCTACTTATAATGACAATCACATATTACTTCAACTGTTTTTTTGTGGAAATATTTAGTTTCGTTTTTTGGTTTTTGGGGCTTATAACACAGGGCGCTCATGTAATAACACTGGGATTTGAAGGGTTAAAACAACGAAAATATAATTAAAACTTTACATGAATATTTCAGGGAGAAGTAGTTTTACAAGGTTGGCTAATTTAAAGTGGAATAAAATATGGATATATGGTCTTTTTATGGCGTGGCTGAGAATGGTCCCTAGGGTGATGGGTGTGAGTTTTTTAAAGGATGGCAGGAGGGTTAAATTGAGATCTGATGGATTGTGAAGCCCATTCGAACACAATGAAGTCATTGTCATGTTTAAGAAACCAGTTTGAGATGATCTGAGCCTCATCAGAACATAGGTGTTTTGATAAGGGTATAGAGATGGACAGCAACTCTTCTAGGGTAGGCTGTTGCATTTAAAACAGCCATCAGGTTGTACATGACATTACACCACCATCACCACTAGAAGGAGCCATGGATACAAGTCTGGATGGATCCATGCTTTTGTGTTGTTTACACAAAATTCTAACCTAACATTTAAATGTTGTTGTAGGACTTGACTCATCATACGAGGGAAAATTTTTTCCAATTTTATTGTCACATTTTGGTGAGTCCATGTGGATAGCAGCCTCAATTTCCAGTTCTTAGCTGGCAGGAGAGGCCCCTGATACAGGCAATCTACTTCAAGCTTTGAAGTTATTGATATGAGGGAAATATTTTATTGCTATTGTTCATGGTCATCGTCACTACCATTGCATTAATAATATAATCTACAGCATTGATATTGTATTCAGATGTTTAAACTTATTGGCACCCAATTAGCCTTTATTACAGGTGCAGTTATAACCACTTTAAACTGTTGAGTTAAATCTATAATCTTAAATGCTTTTGAATACTTTTCATAATCTTAAATGTTTATATGCAGATTATATTGCATTATAAAAGAAAGGCCTAACTCTGAGTACACTCTGTGCCAAAATAGACAGGAAGCGCAGGCTTTTGCAGAGTGTGCTTGTGAAAGTGAAACTAAAGCAGAGTCTAAGTATAAGTTACTTTGAGGAGCTGTTGGGAGGATGCTATTTGAATAACCAGGTTATTCATTATTGTCTTTTATTCATTTATATCTTTTGATTAAGCTTTTAGTAGAGGTTCTTGATTAAAACATTTATTCAACATATTACAGATATAGATGAGAATTGGCCTCTCTTCTCATAAGACAAAGTTCGTGTGAGGTCGAGACACACACACACACACACACACACACACACACGTACACATATACACATACAGAGTAAGTGAACTTAGGTCTAGGTGAGAGTTCAGACATATTTTTCTTGTGACTGCAAAATTGTGCCTGCAAAAGAACAGTTTGTTGCAGAATGTGGGCCTGATGTTTCAGAAGATAAGCGCGGGCAGGACGAGCGACAGGAAGACACCTGGGATGGAGACATGGCGATGTTCTTTTCTAATTGTGTTAAATGTCACTGTGGTTTTGAAACTTATGCATGTGATGACGCATGAGGGGTCGTCAAGAAAATATACCCTGATGTCATAAAACCATTCCTGTGTAGTTTTGGGGCGGAGATCTACAGCTGATGTTCTGCAGTGTACATCTCCCCATGCGTGTTCATTAAAATCATCGTTTGACTTAACCCAGCCGGACCAGTGTTGTTATTTTGGAATTCCTCCTGTATCCTTCCTCAATATTTGAACCCTAACAAAGTGTTGTGTGTTCAGAGATGCTTGTCTGCCTTCATTGTACCACATAGGTATTTGAGTTACCTTTGCTTTTCTATCATTTGGAAGCAGTCTGGTCATTTTCATCTGACCTCTTGCATCAACAAGGCAATTTCACGCAGAGAACTGCTGCTCACTGGATGTTTTCCCTTTTGTGGACCATTCTCTGTAAACCCTGGAAAATTTCAGCAGTTTCTGAACCAGTCAGATCGAAAACCATGCCAAATTCAAGATCACTTAAATAACTTTTCTGATGCTTGGTTTGGACTTAAGCAGGTTGTCTTGATGATGACTGGCTGATTATATACTGGTAATTGCGACGAACAGGCCTAAAAAAAGTTGCTGGTGAGTGTATACAATGCACAGCTGTACTCTAGTAGGTATTATTGCTTTCTTAAAAATAATCTGTACATATTATCCAAACTGGCTGGAGATTTAAAGATTTTAAACTCATTAAAATCTTCTCATCTCACAGAAAAGTCATATGAAGTCTTTTTATTGTTAAAATTGTGGAAAAATATTGCTGTTGTATCCTTTCACATTATTTTTTTGTCATCTCCTGTATGCACTGTGTCATAGGTTTTATTTGATTGACTAGTTGTCTTGTTTTTCATTTTTAATTCTTCATTTTTAACTGTATCTGGCAATGATAAAAAAAAATGATATGACAGCTACATCATTATATGTGAGTTTGAAGTTTTCTGCAGTGGGATATGAATCCTGTACGAGGCAGAAAATTGCACTCTGGTTATCTCAGCGCAGCAGCAGCAGCTGAGATGATATCTTTGAGTAAATCAGTATGCACACATAAAACAAACAATAATGAAGAAGAGGACTCCTTTCAACAAACTCACACCCTGCAATTATCCTTCTGTTTGAACTAACATTTTAAATGAATATCAAAGGTGGAAACAAAAATATCATTGTGGCGGAGGCGTGGCCCCGGGCGCAGCTGCAGGGGAGGAGTGGAGCGGAAGGCTCATCAGGGCGGCGCTGCGAGGCCGGTAAGAACAGCTGATGTTGTTTATGGACTGATGATGGTTTCCCTCCCCTGTGTTATAGTGAGACGGAGAGGAGCGGGAGAGGAGAAAAGAGACACCCATCAGCTGGGATGGACAGCTGTCATTCTGTGCGATAGTATCAGTGTGTGAAAGTGTAAATAAATGTGGAACTTGGCGATAAAGACCTGTGTGTGCGTGTACCTGTGCCTAGTATATTCCACAAGTGGTGCCGAAACCCAGGAAAGTGCCGGTGGGGAAATGTCCGACCCACAGGCCGCGCCACCCGCCCAGCCTCTGCAATTCTTGGCGCAGATGCTGGCGGAGATGGCGACGATGAGCCGGGATCAGGCGGCCGACCAGCGTGCCCACCTGGCCGCGCTGCGGGAGCAGACGGACCGGCAGACGCAAGTTCTGGAGCGGCTGGTCGGGGCCGCTGCCACGCCGAAGCCCTCGCCACTGTCGGTGGCGGTGCCCCGGATGGGGGACGGGGACGACCCACAGGTTTTTTTGGAGACCTTCCGTGCCACGGCGGAGGCTTGCCAATGGCCGCGGGAGGAGTGGGCTCCGCGGCTGCTCCCCCTGCTGTCCGGGGAGGCACAGACAGCGGCCCTGAGTCTGCCTCCGGCGTCGAGGAGCAGCTTCGCGGACGTGAGCCGGGCGGTGGTGGACAGGCTAGGGCTCACCGCCGAAGACCACCGCCGGCGGTTCCGGGCCTGTCGGCTGGCTACAACGGACCGACCATTCGCCTGGGCCCGGCAGCTGCGCGACGCGGCGGTACGCTGGCTGCAACCGGGAACATCGGAGGGGGAGACGAAGCTGGTGGACAAGGTGGTGCTGGAGCAGTTCACGGAGGGATTGCCAGCGGAGACGGCGAGATGGGTCCGGTGCCACCGGCCCGCAAGCTTGGAGGTAGCGGTGACGCTGGCGGAGGACCACCTTGCCGCTGGAGCAGGGGAACCCGGGGACGCCGGACGGAGGCCGAACAAACAGGCCCCGGTGCCGGCCCCGAGGCGCCGTGTGCCGGCACCAGGGCAGGCAGAGCGGCTGCCGGCGCTGAGCCCCACTAACCCTTTCGCGGCGTTGGTGCCGTCCAGGGCAGCCGAGCCAAGTGGAGCCGCCCCCGAGCCACGGAGAGCAGCACAGACGCCGGGGCCGGAGTGTTGGAAGTGCGGGCAGCCGGGGCACCTGAGGAGGGATTGTCCGCTTATGGAAGTGGGGCAGGTGTTTCGTGTTGCTGGCGCCCCAGCACCCTCCCCCGGTCCAGGAGGGACATACAGTATTCCGGTAAGGACTCGAGGGGGTATACGCCAGGCGTTGGTGGACACGGGCTGCACGCAGACCCTCGTACACCAAAGCTTGGTTCGCCCCGGGGCATTGCTGGAGGCAGAATGGGTGGAGGTGAGGTGTGTGCATGGTGACGTTCACAGGTATCCCATAGTGCCGCTGTTATTAAAGTATAAGGGCAAAACGCATAGAGTAACGGCGGCGGTTAGCCCGCGCCTGTCGCACCCCCTGATTCTGGGTACCAATTGGCCGGGGTTTCATCAGCTACTGGGACAGTACGCGGGGGTGCGATCACGACCGGAAGCGGGGTGTAGCGTGTGCGCGGCGTTCAGCGGTGACGCGGGGTCGTCCGACACTGACTCCGGGGGGGAGGAGCCGGCGGGTCCCTCACGGGACGTCCCGCCGGCCCCGGAAGTGTCCCCCATGGGTGATTTCCCACTGGAGCAGTCTCGTGACGGCACCCTACGCTCAGCCTTTGACCAAGTGATGGCTATTGATGGTCACGTGGTGCGCCCTGAGGCCGCGCAGACCTACCCGCGTTTCGTCTTATTAAACGACCGATTATATCGAGTGAGTCGTGACACTCAGACAGAGGAAACACACACTCAGTTGTTGGTGCCGCAGGGCCGCCGGGAAACGCTTTTCCAGGCGGCCCACTATAACCCCATGGCAGGGCATATGGGCTATGAGAAAACTCTGGAGCGAATAACGGCCCGATTTTATTGGCCGGGCATTCGAGCGGATGTGCGCCGCTGGTGCGCGTCCTGCCCGGACTGCCAACTTGTTAACCAGCCGGCCATACCGAAGGCGCCGCTGCGCCCTCTCCCCCTCATTGAGGTCCCGTTTGAGCGCATCGGCATGGACCTCATCGGGCCGTTTCACCGGAGTGCACGCGGCTACCGCTTTGTGTTAGTCTTGGTGGATTACGCAACGCGGTACCCGGAAGCAGTTCCGCTGCGCACCATCTCTGCAAAGAGTGTGGCGCAGGCACTGTTTCAGGTCATCTCCCGAGTCGGAATCCCGAAAGAGATACTGACTGACCAGGGCACGTCGTTTATGTCTCGTACACTGCGGGAACTGTACGAATTACTGGGCATTAAATCTATTCGGACCAGCGTCTACCACCCTCAGACTGACGGGCTGGTGGAGCGGCTGAATAAGACTTTAAAGTCCATGATTCGGAAGTTCATTAACGAGGATGAACGCAATTGGGATCACTGGCTAGACCCTCTGTTATTCGCAGTGCGGGAGGTGCCCCAGGCCTCCACGGGATTTTCTCCCTTTGAACTGCTGTTCGGCAGGAGGCCACGTGGGGTGCTCGACCTGATTAAAGAAAGCTGGGAGGACGGTCCGAGCCCCGCCAAAAATGAGATTCAGTACGTGTTGGACCTGAGAGCAAAACTCCACACTTTGGGGAGGTTGTCACGGGAGAATTTGCTCCAGGCTCAGCAGCGTCAGCAACGCCTGTATGACAGAGGGGCTAGGCTCAGGCAATTTTCACCGGGAGATAAAGTGCTTGTGTTACTCCCTACTTCCAGCTCGAAGTTGCTCGCCAAGTGGCAAGGACCCTTTGTGGTCACACGGCGAGTCGGGGACGTGGACTATGAGGTCGCTCGGTCGGACAGGGGAGGAGCCACGCAGATTTATCACCTCAATCTCCTCAAACTGTGGCGAGAGGTTGAAACCGCTTCTCTGGTGAGCTTGGTGAAGGTGAGAGATGAGTTGGGGCCTGAGGTGCCAAATTCTATCATTCCCGCCTCCCTCCCTTGTGATGACCATCTCACACAGGCCCAGAGAGCGGATGTTGTCGCGTTGCAACAGCGTTTTGCGGACGTGTTCTCCCCCCTGCCCGGCCGGACGTCCCTTATCGAGCACCATTTCGTGACGCAGCCTGGCGTGACGGTGCGTTCACGGCCCTACAGGCTCCCGGAGCACAAGCGAAAAATCGTGCAGAGGGAATTGGCGGAAATGCTGAGGATGGGAGTAATAGAAGAGTCGCACAGCGCCTGGTGTAGCCCCATCGTTCTGGTGGCGAAGAAGGATGGGTCTATACGGTTCTGTGTCGACTATCGCAGGGTGAACGAAGTGTCACGCTTTGATGCCTACCCCATGCCTCGGGTCGACGAGCTCCTGGACCGGTTAGGCACGGCCCGCTTTTTCACGACACTGGACTTAACCAAGGGCTATTGGCAGATTCCCTTGTCTGCCGAGGCCAGGGAGAAAACGGCCTTCTCCACTCCGTACGGTTTGTACCAGTTCGTGACACTTCCGTTTGGCCTGTTCGGGGCCCCGGCCACTTTCCAGCGTCTCATGGACCGGGTACTGCGTCCGCACGCAGCGTATGCTGCCGCCTACCTGGATGACGTGATCATCCACAGCGACACCTGGGCGGAGCATGTGCTGCAGGTGGCCGCGGTCCTGGAGTCCCTGAGGGGGGCGGGGCTCACGGCCAATCCGAAGAAGTGCGCGGTTGGACGGAGGGAGGTGCAGTATCTGGGGTACCACCTGGGGGGCGGGCAGGTGCGTCCACAGGTGGAGAAGACGGCGGCTGTCGCATCCTGCCCGCGCCCCAGGACGAAAAAGGAGGTGAGACGGTTCTTGGGGTTGGCGGGTTACTATCGTCGCTTTGTGCCGGGGTTTGCGCAGCTAACCAGCCCCCTGACCGATCTCACTCGAAAGGGTGCCCCGGATCTGGTCCAGTGGACGGGGCCGTGCCAGGCGGCGTTTGTGCAGGTGGAAAAGGCTCTCTGTGGGGAGCCGCTGCTTCACACTCCTAACTTTTCCCTCCCTTTTGTTCTGCAGACTGACGCCTCGGACAGAGGGCTGGGAGCCGTTTTGTCCCAGCAGGTAAGGGGGGCCGACCGCCCTGTCCTATACATCAACCGGAAGCTAGCAGAGCGCGAGCGCCGGTACAGCACCGTGGAGAAGGAGTGCCTGGCCATCCGGTGGGCGGTCGGCTCCCTGCGCTATTACCTCCTGGGACGCTCATTCACCCTCTGTTCGGACCACGCCCCGCTGCAGTGGCTCCACCGCATGAAGGATGCCAACGCCCGGATCACCCGGTGGTATCTGGCGTTGCAGCCCTTTAAGTTCAAGGTGATCCATAGGCCGGGGGCGCAGATGGCAGTGGCCGATTTCCTCTCTCGCTCGCGGGGGGGGGAGTTGGCTCGGCCGGACGGCTCCCCGGCCTCGAACGGGCGGTGGGGGTGTGTGGCGGAGGCGTGGCCCCGGGCGCAGCTGCAGGGGAGGAGTGGAGCGGAAGGCTCATCAGGGCGGCGCTGCGAGGCCGGTAAGAACAGCTGATGTTGTTTATGGACTGATGATGGTTTCCCTCCCCTGTGTTATAGTGAGACGGAGAGGAGCGGGAGAGGAGAAAAGAGACACCCATCAGCTGGGATGGACAGCTGTCATTCTGTGCGATAGTATCAGTGTGTGAAAGTGTAAATAAATGTGGAACTTGGCGATAAAGACCTGTGTGTGCGTGCCTAGTATATTCCACAATCATATTTTAGTAAATGAACTGTTTTCTGTTTGTTTTTTCTGAGCTATCAAAATGACCAGAAAGTTCATTCAAGCAGGTAATGAGAAAAATATCAAACACTGCAGGTATCTCAGTTAGAAAAGTACACGGGAAGGAGCGGATTATGATGAATAATTCGAACCTGTCTGTACATGCTGCATGGTGGTAGGTTGACTCCTTTCCAGAAAACCAGGTGTCAACCTGTGGGAAGAATTTACTGTGAACTTGTCATATAAAACAATGTGTCTAACCTGTGTGTTAGTTCAGCAGCAAAGACATGACTTTTTACCACTTGGCCAAATTAACCTGAAAATTAACCTGCCCTTCTGCATTTTCAGCTGCTTAGCTGTTTGGTAATAACAAGCAAAGAAAGACTACCATATAGACACAGTTGGCACATGACCAGTGCACTGAAGCCAAAGGGAGCAATGGCCTTAAGATCTATTTTTAAATCGTCTGTATTTCTCAAATTTTGGTGTAAAATTATTCCAAGATTGTAGCATGATTGTAAAAGAGGTAAATATTTTGGTAGTGAGGCCAATAAAATTACGTCATGATAATGTAAAATGTTAGTCTAGTTGTCAATGTAACAAAGGCACAGATAGTCTATAGGAGAATGGTGCAGCTATGCCAGGGCTAGCCCAAAATCAGAGGAGGACGCCAGCATTTAAAGTATTTGATACTTCTTGTTAGCATCTGCCAATCAGGATGCGCCTTTTAATTGTTCAGGATGCCATAAATGAACTTGAAGAGCCCGTCACTTTTACCAGTGAAAGAGATGTTCTTTGAAGGCTGAGATTTTAAATTGATCAGTTACTTTTCTGCAATGGAAAAATTCAGTACTCTGAACTTTTTTTTATTGAGGGTGTATTTAAATTAAAGTTGATTGATTTGCAAGTATAACCAAGTACAATGTTTTTGTGTGTGTGTGTCTGGCAATAGAACCTTAATCTTGTAAATAGATTTGTAAAGTAGCAATTGTGTATTTTTTTTACCTTGTATATATTGTTCACTGCAGCAGCCTAGTAGGCGTGAGAAGCCATTTTTGATGATTAAGTATTCTCCTGCTTTTTGTTAGAAAGTTAGGTTAGTGAATTGTCTTTTGGTTGGTTTTCATTTGTGTATGAAAGCATTTGGCTTCCTGGCTGAACTGATTTTTGGTAAACAGCCCAGTCCAGCCCACCAATCAGGAGATTCATCTGGTTATTGCCAGATCAATAATCACACATCTATCACAACTTCCACTTTCTTTTTTTTTTTTTTGTGTGTCCCGTTTGGATCTATAGCCATCAGAATTGTTGTCTTAAGGCCAAGAAAGATGCCAAGCGGATTTATTTTACCAAGTGGATCGTCATGGCCTTGCCATATTGGTCCATTTGATTGACCTTTATTATAATTATGAATTTATTTTATTTTCAGTTGCTACAAACGGGACAGACATGACTGGAGGATAGGACAGGGAGAAAGAATGAAAGAAAGAGAGGGAGAGAAAGAAAACCAAATGGGAGAAGAGACGGTGAGAAGGGGGGGAAGAAAGAAAAAAAAAAAAAAAGAACAAAACACCTGGATCACCTGTATGGAGAAAAAAAAACAGAAGAGAAAGCAAACAACAAAGAGCAACATAATAAATAAAATAAAAAAAACGGCACCATCACAATAAACTAGCTAGCAGTAGATATCAGTAGATACTAAATAATAAACGATATTGTGCAGCACGCAAGATAGACAGCGCACAATGTGCTTTGAGGCAGCAGCCAAGAAAGCTGTAGTCCGCGTCTGTGAATACCCGTGTGTACACCTGTGTGCATACCTGTGTGGATCAGCATGCTTGCATTCCAAAGGTTTCTCCATGTAACGATCTGCTAGGGAGTGTGGGGAGCCACAGCCCCGTCCTCCAGGGCATGAAGCAGGTATGGAGGAGATCAAAACTCCAGACATCCAGAGGCCCCCAGAACACAAGAGACCAAGGAAGACCAACAGAGGGGCAGCCGCGCCACTGTCCCAGTAAGAGCTGAGGAGAGTCCCAGATGAGGGCTCACTCAGCAGCCGCGGAGCAGAAGCCAGGGGGAGTTGCAGTGACGCGCCCGTGAGCTCTGCCGGCAGCCAGCTGTGCCTGAGTGACCGAGCCCCAGGCTGAGAGGCCGGGGGCACCCCACCTCCGAAGTGGCCCGAGCGAGCCCCAGGCTCCAGGCCCCGATAAGCGGCCGCCAAGGAGTGAGCCGGTGTGTACCCGGACGCCCACCCCCAGACACAAAGAACCACCAACGCACCGACACCTGAGGGAGTCCGCCACTGGCAGGGGAAGTGGTGGTGGGTGGAGATAGGTCTCCAAACCTTGGAGGGCCTGAGATGTCCCCAGAGAGGTGGTGTCTGATACCCAACCTGACATATAGACACAGACATACAGGCACACACAGACACAAACATCCATTCCCACCCTCATGCTCTCATATGCACTTACTCCACACTCAACCAACATGGAGACAGACATAAAGAGACGCTGTACACATGGTCACACTCCCCAAGCGTACTCTACGAACCGGGTCTAGGTACCCTTGCCCCTGGAGGGGGGAACTGCACCCAGACCCAGGTGGTGTTACCCTTTTCCCTGCGGTGGGGAGAGGCAGACCGCTCCGACTCCGCAGCAGCAGGGAGGCCCCACACTCCAGACCGCAGTCGGACGGCCAACTCCTCCTCCTAGCCCCCCCGCTCCAGCAGGCCGCAGAGAACGGGGGTGAGAGAAGACTCCAAACCTCCCTCCACTCGCTCATTGTAGTGTTGATGCATGTGTGTTCTAAGGTGCAATTAAAACCCAGGAGGGCATGGAGCTACCTGCCAGAGAGCAGCAGGTAAGCGCATAGTCCCTCCTGCTAGCCCTCAATGTCTACGTGTATTTAACATTGAGAGGTGGGCAATGACACCAGGGGTGGGGTGTACACCCTGATGGTAATTTGGACTCCGTGTATCATGCCCACCCCCAAGATCCTATATGTATGCGTAATGAGAGTGTGAGTAATGTGAATGTCTAAGTTGTGGGATAAAATTGAGGCAGAGGCAGCCAGAAGGGGACAGGGGGGGGGGGGGGGGGGGTAGCCTCCTCTGCACCCTGGTGACATACCCCTACTCCAAGGCCCTACATGTGTGGGTGGTTGTGGTGGAGCGGGAAGAGGGAGGCAGCTGGAGATGGGGAGGGAAGGAAGGGAGGGGCAGGTGACCCCTCCCTGGGGCCAGCTCCCCCGCTGACCCCAGTAGGCACTCCCATACTCCGCGACCCGCCAGGGAAAGGGGGCCCAGGCCCATCCAGACCGGGGCCCAGCACAACTTCCACTTTCCCAAACCATCAAGCTCAGGTCGAGTCCAATCATCTTTCAACTTGTCACTTTCAAGCCAATCAGCCTCCACTTCACATACTTTAAATCTCACGGTTCCTCTGACTACTTCCCGCAACCCACCTCCTCTCCATCTCTGCTTCAACCCACCTTACTCAGAGCTCTATCCAAGTCTCTATCTTCATCACCATCACAAGCATCTCGACTCCGGGCGGGGTCCTGCCCTATAAACGATCTGGATCTATTTAGCCATCAGAGTCCAATCACCAGACGGCTTGTTTCAATTCTGTTTATCAATAAATTATGTTAAATTTATCCTAAAGATCTCCTCTTATTAAAATTTCACTCAGTGACATGGTCTTGGATTTAATGTGAGCAGTCACCCCTTTGTGCCTCTTGTCTGAAATTCCTTTTTAGTTTGTGAACAGACAGACATTTGGAGAATGTACGACTATGATAATGTTGTAGAGACCCACCCTTTGGCACATCCCAGCACACCCACTCACTTCACCAGATGCACCTTGTTTAGTTCTCTCACCTTTGATTGGGTGTGGTGCTTGTCCTCGATTGCAATCACCTGTCACACATTATATGTCACACATTATATAAGGACTGCATTCACTTTTGGCTCACTTTTTCTTCACTTCCACACGGGGCGGCAGCTGAGGTGAGGTTCTATTTGGGTTTTATTTTATGTATTGTTTAAGGGAATGAGTAACTTAAATCTGTTTTCCTGTTTTCTTTCAGCTGTGGTAGTCCATGTGTGTCTTTGTTTCCTTCCTTCTTTGCCTTATTTATTTGAGAATAAAAGGAGAACCCTGAGAATAATTCTGAATTAGATGGCTGCTTTTTCTTATTCTAACCGGATGAGCCCATGATGCTGATTGCTTCAGCCCTGAACCTTCCTTCCTTCAAAACATGGTCCTCCGAGCCGGAGCAGTGTTAGCGTCATGGATTCAAAGCAGCCATTGACTGAAGGTTTGAGAAGATCCAGTCGTGATAGTCGACCTCCTGCCTACCTGCAGCAGTATGACGTTCAGTATCCTGGAGCTAGAAGAGCTACATGTGAGACAGAGAGCCAAACTGAATGCCAGCATAGTGACAAAGACACACATGGGCCGCAGGATCCTGTCGGAGAGTCAGAAAGACAACCAGAGACATCCCCTGCTCCTTTTACCCACCAACCAAGATGAGGTCATGAGGGAACTCCTGACAACAATGAGGGAGATTAGGCAATTTATGATTCAATCATCTCCTTCCCATTCTCGTAGCTCCAGATCTTCCATTCGCACAGTCTCATCTGATGGAATCAAAGCTTCTGTATGCAGTTTACGAGCCAGTCCTCAAACACATCAACGACATGAGCAGCTCCCAGTGATTGATACAGTAACCTGTCAATCACCCTTCCAGCCCCCGCAGATTAGCCGTCAGTCTGGCTTAGTTACAGCTGCCAGCCCTCCTTTACCTAATTCAACAATACTAGATGCTGCTATCCCTTCAACTGGTTTGCCTAGACCAGTCCTTGCTACAGAAGATGAGACTCCCTTTGATTTCCTGGCCTTATCACGGCAGGATCCCCACCAGATCTCATGTGTTCAACCTGCTGTTCCTTTAGCTGAAGACCCTGTTCAACCTCTCATTCGCATATCTGACCACAAGCATTGCCCTCCTCTAGAGCAGCAACCAGCTACATCCAATGCCTCATATGACCAGAAACCTTTGATACCTGGTACTGCTAGCTCGGGTCACTCCTCTAGCACGAGAACACATGTATATAAGCTTGAAGGTCCTTCGTTTCCAGACCTTAGTAGAGAAGACGAAATGCAATACAGGATGTTACGGATGGCCCTTACAAACCTTCTTGATCCTCATGAGACAGAGCACTTCAAATATCACGTCCTTCTTGATCACCTCAAAGTAGACCAAGCTAAACGATTAGCTCTTGCCTTTTCCTACGCTCCTGACCCATACACACAAGCCATCAAAGCCCTTGATGAGCGTTATGGGCAACCAAGACAGCTGGCATTGAAAGAGCTAAAGAATATACTGGAACTGCCTCCTATCAGAGCAGGTGATGGTCAGAGCCTTGATAATTTTGCTCTTCGAGTACAGGCTTTAGTTGGGTTGCTTAGCACTATGGGAGAACAAGGACGTGCAGAACTAGATTGTGGCTCCCATGTCGATCGCTTGTTAGCGAAGTTGCCTGCAGAGCATTTCAGTCGCTTCAAACGGCATGTTTACAGGGAACAGGGAGAAATGACGTATACTTTGCCTTTGTTCTCATCCTGGTTGCAAATGGAATGCAAGTGTCAACCAAGGAAGGCCAGTCCTGTTTCATCCTTCAACCAGCCACGACCTTCCCGTAAGTACACCTCTCCACTTACAACAATATTACATGGGGCAAATACATCTGATGATCCTGTACAGGCAGCACAACCCATCATAACTAAGGCAACATGTGCATATTGCCGCTCACCTGAACACCACATTAGTAAGTGTCCCGAGTTCATTCAGAAGACAAAGGATGAGAAAATAAACTGGATAAAAGCAAACAAACGGTGTTGGCGTTGTGCTAGGACTCATCAGGCCGCAAAGTGTGACCTGAGGAAAGCATGTGCCACCTGTATGGGACTACATCTACAGATCCTATGTGATGTAAATAAGAGATCTAAAACTGAAACTAATCCTGTAGTGAGGACACTGTACTTTGATAGACCTAGTGACTGTCCTAGTGTCCTTTTAAAGGTTGTGAAAGTGCTCCTGCGAAACGGCAAAAGAACCCTTGAAACATATGCAGTACTTGACGATGGCTCCCAGCGTACCATTCTTCTGACATCAGCTGCACAGCATCTCAACCTAACTGGGGAAGCAGAGGGATTATCACTTAGAACGGTCCGTCAAGAAGTTGAAACTATTCATGGTTCTTCCGTAAGTTTCAAAATCTCACCCATCGCACACCCAGAGAAAACCTACACAATTAATAATGCCTTCACTGCAAGTCACCTAGCACTTTCAGACTACACCTACCCTGTATCATCTCTCCAACGGAGATACAAGCATCTTCAAGGTATCCCATTACCCATTATTAATAAAGCAGCGCCACTCCTGCTCATAGGCTCAGATCATACTCACCTCATCACGCCTAATGCTCCATTGAGGCAGGGACCATATGGGTCTCCTGCAGGAGTTAAAACCCAATTAGGATGGACACTTCAAGGTCCGATCACAGATTTTCAGCCCCAGAGCAGTACAGAGCATGTGCAGTGTTTGTTCACATCTCTCAGTTCATCTGCACATGCTCTGTACTGCGTTATCATGTTGAGAAGCTATGGCAACTAGACACTTTACCTGAATACAGTGAGAAATCTGTGATCCGATCAAAGCAAGATCAACTGGCACTGGAACTCCTTGAACAGGCCACAAAAAGGGTTGAGATCAATGGTGTTAATCGCTACGCCACTCCTCTTCTTCGGATGGCAAACTTTCCTCCTTTGAATGTCCCTCCAACTGTAGTCATGTCTAGACTCCGCAACACTGAGGCTCGGTTAGCTAAAGATCCTGACAAAGCCATGTCTTACAAGGATCAGATTTTGAAATTGGAGCAGGCAGGCTATGTAGTCAAACTTAGCCCGGAGGAGATGCACAATAGCAAAGAAACCTGGTATATTCCTCATCATATGACAAGTCACAACAATAAAGATCGCATAGTCTTTGACTGCTCTTTCACATTTCAAGGTCAGTGTCTCAATAAGTACCTATTGCCAGGACCAATCCTAGGCCCAACACTTCTCGGTGTTTTGTTGCGTTTTAGGCAACATTCAGTGGCAATAAGTGGCGACATCAAAGGCTTGTTTCACCAAGTCCGTCTTCTGCCTCCTGATAAACCACTCCTCCGATTCCTGTGGCGTGACATGAACAAAGCAGCTCCCCCTTCAGTGTATGAGTGGCAGGTACTCCCCTTTGGTACGACCTGCAGCCCTTGTTGTGCAATCTATGCACTGCAGAAACATGTGAAGGAATATCAATCTGACAAAGATGTGCAGTCTTCAGTAATGCAGTGTTTCTATGTTGATAACTGCTTGCAGAGTTTTCCATCAGCAGAGTTAGCTCGAACACTCCTAGACAAATTAAGAAACCATCTATCAGAAGGAGGCTTCGACCTTCGCCAGTGGGCCAGCAATAATCCTGTTGTGATTAGCCATCTACCATCTGAGGTAAGAACGGCAAGTAATGAACTTTGCCTGACTGAAGACAAGCCATCTGGCCCACATGAACGCACATTAGGATTATTGTGGAATTGTGAGATTGATTTGTTTGCCTATAAATACAGAACTCTAGCCTCACACCCCACCACAATGCGTCGTATCTATGCAGTACTTGCTCGTCTGTATGACCCATTAGGCTACTTACTCCCATTCACAACACGCGCCAAAACCTTGGTGCAAGAGCTATGGAGAAAAGAGAGAGATTGGGACGACCCTTCCCTTCCACACGACCTCTTAGAGGCATGGAAGTCCTGGGAAGAAGAACTTTGTTATCTCCCACAAATTGCCATCCCACGTTGCTATACTTCTAAGGAAATGGATGTTTCTACCACAGTTCGAGACATTCATATCTTCTGTGACGCTTCAGAGCGAGCATATGGTGCTGTCGCATATTTGAGATCAGATGATCTTGAAGGCCATGTAGAACTGAGTTTCTTGTTAGCTCGCTCACGTGTTGCTCCTAAACGGCATTTAACAATACCCAGACTGGAGCTATGCGCAGCCCTACTAGGCGCACGCCTCTGTGAGCTCATACAAACAGAACTCACCTTACCAGTCAGGACTACCACCCTTTGGTCTGACTCGACAACTGTACTTCACTGGCTTCAGTCAGATTCCTGCCGTTTCAAGGTATTCGTAGGAGCCAGAGTCTCAGAAATTCAAAACCTCACAAACAGCCAAGACTGGAGATACATCAATTCAGCCACAAATCCTGCTGATGATGTTACGAGAGGTAAATCCCTGAAAGAGTTCCTTAGCTCAAACAGGTGGACCGAGGGTCCCTCGTTTCTGCATGAACCTCCAAATAACTGGCCCACAGTTACAGATCTCCATCCTGATGATGATCAGACTGAGTTAAAGAAAGCCTACTTCTTTGGTATTGTCAGTATACCCTCCCATACATACACACCCAGCTTTAGAACGTATCAAGAGCTATTGGATTTCACGGCTCGTTCACTCTCCAACCAAAAGGGTAACATTCCTTCTGCAGCTGATTATCAAACAGCAGAACAAGAAATCCTTCGTCAGGCACAACTGGACAGTTTCGGCGAAGATTTAGCCCGTTTACAGTCAGACAAACCCCTCTCATCCGACAGCCGTCTATTGTGTTTGTCACCAGTGTTGTGCAGGAATTCTGGACTTATCCATGTAGGAGGCCGACTACGGCAAAGCCCAGACTTGGAATTGAATGTCATTCACCCAATAGTACTTGATCCTGCTCATCCAGTGACCAAACTGATCATACAAAATTATGATGACAAACTGCATCATGCTGGTTCAGAAAGACTTTTTGCTGAACTACGTCGGAAATTCTGGATTCTCAGAGGAAGGGAAGCCGTACGCAGGCATCAGTATAGCTGTGTCGCATGTCAGAAATGGAGAGCACAGCCCATCATTCCAAAAATGTCAGACTTGCCTGCTGCTCGTCTTAGGTTATTCAAACCACCTTTCTACTCCACAGGAATAGACTGCTTTGGACCATACAAGGTCAAGACCGGCCGCAGATCGGAGAAAAGGTGGGGAATAATATTCAAATGTCTCACCACTCGGTGTATACATCTTGACCTCCTAAACAGCATGGATACAGACTCCTTCCTCATGGCCCTCCAGCGATTCATTTCTCGACGAGGAACACCCCTGGAAATTATATGTGATCAAGGAACTAACTTCAAAGGAGGAGATAAGGAACTACGGGCAGCTTTTAACAACCTTGCTCCGACTCTACAGCCGGTCCTGATGACTAAAAGAATCCATTTCAAATTCAATCCCCCGCATGCACCCCATTTCGGTGGAACCTGGGAGAGGGAGATAAGTTCTGTGAAGAATGCTCTGAAGAGAACCATTGGTGCACAAATGGTCACTGAAGAGGTCTTAAGAACAGTCCTAATTGAGATTGAAGGCATTCTGAACTCAAAACCCCTAGGCTATGTATCCTCAGACATTGCGGATATTGATCCCATAACCCCAAACCTTCTCATTATGGGCCGACATGATTCGTCACTTCCCTTAGTATCCTATTCTGATTCTGACCTCCTAGGTCGACGACGATGGCGACATGCACAAATATTGGCAGATCACTTCTGGCGGCACTTCATAAAAGACTATCTACCATCCCTCCAAAGAAGACCCAAATGGCAGAAGGAGAACCCAGATCTCACATTGAACTCTGTTGTCATGATTATGGATTCACACCTTCCACGTGCCCTTTGGCCTGTAGGGAGAGTGACACGCTTGCTGAAAAGCCCAGATGACCGCATCAGAACTGTGGAGGTCTTAGTACAGGATAAAATCTATATCCGCCCTGTCTCCTGTCTGATCCCCCTGCCCCCGCTTCCTGACGAAGATCGATCCTGACCATATCAACATATTTCTCTCTAGAAAATATGGGGGCGGCTGTTGTAGAGACCCACCCTTTGGCACATCCCAGCACACCCACTCACTTCACCAGATGCACCTTGTTTAGTTCTCTCACCTTTGATTGGGTGTGGTGCTTGTCCTCGATTGCAATCACCTGTCACACATTATATGTCACACATTATATAAGGACTGCATTCACTTTTGGCTCACTTTTTCTTCACTTCCACACGGGGCGGCAGCTGAGGTGAGGTTCTATTTGGGTTTTATTTTATGTATTGTTTAAGGGAATGAGTAACTTAAATCTGTTTTCCTGTTTTCTTTCAGCTGTGGCAGTCCATGTGTGTCTTTGTTTCCTTCCTTCTTTGCCTTATTTATTTGAGAATAAAAGGAGAACCCTGAGAATAATTCTGAATTAGATGGCTGCTTTTTTTTATTCTAACCGGATGAGCCCATGATGCTGATTGCTTCAGCCCTGAACCTTCCTTCCTTCAAAACAGATAAAGTCTAAAAGGTTGAGCTCAGGTACAAAGCAGAGTTAATTGTGTCACTGCCTGGGGCTGGGGCAGGTTTAGAAACACAGTCACGCAACCTAGAATCGCACTACAAATTCTTTATATCACCTTTTATTTAGACACATAGCTGTCACTATTCTGTACTTTAGTTTAGGCAGGAAGTTATTTGCATTCAGATTTTCCATTGTACTTTAGTAACCAAAGAGAAACACAGTGATTGAATGATTTAGTTTAGAATTTGAATTGGCAACACTGATAAAACCAGCATTTTGCTTCTATTAGTCTTAAGTCAGTTTGTGATTCTTGGTAAATGTTTGTGATTCTTATATCTTGTGTTTGAGCAATAAATATTCTTCCTAAAACCAACAACATCTGATATGTCTTTTCCCTTCACCCTAGTCAGTCAAAGTAGATAAGTAAAGAGGAGTGTCACAAGGAATGCAGTCCAACCAATAAAAGCCTTTAGGGTGAGGTTCACCTATTTCCAGGGAAATCGAATCATGAAGTGTGCAAAGAATAACAATTTTTTTTTTTTTTGGCAGTTCTGCATCGCTATCATTCCCAATTCTGGGGTGATCCAGCCATAGTGTATGAGGTGCAAGAAAATAAAATGAACAAACGCGATTTTTATTTTTTTTAATTACGTACAGCACCTTTCCAGACATTGCTTGTGGTGTCAAAAAAAGGGAGAGCTAAATACAAAAAAAGTACAGTTAACTAATGCTGACACTGACAATACAAAGAGTCTTTCTCCATCAGTTTTGTGTGTATATATTGCTACTCTTGGTATGTCTGGATAAGACCCTGACAAACATTAAAAAAATAATCAAAGCCACGATCACATAGCCAACCGGCTTACTTGTTCCATGTGTGACAGGGCTGTAGTATACTGTAATGCAATGTATGGTAAACTGTATAGGGTCCCTTTCCTTTCATCCAAAATGTCTACCTACTTAATTTTACAGAGGTAAACTGATCCATTATCCAGACTGAAACCAGCATGGAGTGGTTCAGTGAAGGTTGTGTTCACGGTGTACAGGTGGGTAACTGTATCAGGAGAGACTTTAAAGAAGGACAAAATCCCTGCCGGCCAGTCCAGGTAAACTCCTATGATAGGACTATAAAGTGCTGCAAAGTTTATACAGGAATTGTTATGATAAAAACAACCATCATTCATCCAGCACCAAGACTTTTCATTCTTTCCCAATGAATAGTCAGAGGCAAAGTCTCCCTCCCGGTCAATGCTTTTATATGCCACTCCAACGTTAGCATGAGAACACTTAGCCTCCCAGTAATGGCGACCTGTCAGACCTTCTTCACAGAGAACCTGGAGGGTATTAAATCTGTCTGGATGATCAGGATATGGTTGCTTTTCTGGGGCATATTCTGCCATTCTGTTCTCCTTGGTTAAAATAATATTCACACCTGCTGTGTTTGGGTCAAGTGTTAGGTCACAGGCAACTGGAATCAGAGCATGCAAAAACAATTAATTACTTGTAATAGTAATATTATGTAAGTATGGTTCTTCATCTCTGGTTATTGTATCATCAAACTTTAAAAAAAAGCTAGGTTACTTAGTATTTATACATTTCCCCAAGTCCCTGTTCATACAATTGACATGCTGTGTAAACTGTTTACGTGAACATTCATTTTGCATAGTTCTTTCCTGGTTGTTATTCTTGTTGTTTTACATTAAATGTTTTAACTTTGATGCATGAGGAATGTGGATTGTATCTGATTGCCCTTATACCAGTTGAGTTAACAGATCTGGAATAAATGAAAGCCACTTTTATACAGAACATTGTCCCTTGGCCACAGAAAAAGCTCTAATTTGGATATGACTTTAAACTATAGACTATCATTGATTAAGCACAAGGCCGCATTGGACTTTACACTTTCGTGATGTAGAAAATATTATTTATAATAAATCACCATTGTTCATTTTTGTATATTCATCCTGATTTGGAAAATGTTTAGGGACTTGTAAACACTTGCAAATATAACTGCATGGATGCAAATCACATGTAGCATGTAACATTTCAGGAACAAGAAAAGGTTTTCTTACACTGTCTCAGCAGCTTCAGGTCAACCCAGCATTCTGCGTTTTGGTCCACACTGATGGGAATAATGATAAAAATCAACTTGCAAACATTATTATAATATTATCAAGTATAAAACTGTGTTTGTTATTGGTTTTTCCATACTTGAGTTTTTCCAGACTGCAGCATGAATCCCTCTGTTTTTCCTTCAGCATCTGGACTATGTCATCAGTGAGATTATTAAAGCTGAGGTCCAGATCTTTGAGACTGCAGGGTTTCAAGTTTAGAGCTGAGACCAAAGAGGAGCCTCCATCGTCTGTCACTTTACAAAATGATAGCCTACAGAAAGCAAACAATGAGTGGTAGATGCTCTCATCAGTGCCAAGTTTGACTTTCTGTCATAACACAAGTGCCATTTCATAGCTTTTTCTCAGTGTCCCTTTGGACAGCACTTTGTGCCTCTCACTTTTTTTGAGTGATATCAAATGATTAGATTGCAAAAATTATTGCAAAAAAGTGTTATGCTTAAGTTCAATAAGGAAGACCTGCAGTCACACATCTGTCTGCTTCCCATGCGTTTGGTGGCTAATCTAAGCTTACGTCACTTTCACTTTCCCATGCTGTCAAGCTCATTGCAACATTACAGACTAGTCCGATCATGTTTCTGCGCACCTTCTTGAGGCCAATCAGCCTCAAATCCACGTACTTAACTGAGCAAATTTAACTGAACGTTAAATTAGCTGATTTCTGTATATCAGTAAATCATGTTCAGTTCCTTCTAATTATCTCTCATTTTTGAAATGCAACTCAACTGTACCGTATATTCAGTTTCTCTTTTTAAAAAGCATGACCTTTTGTCTGAGTTATTTTTTGTACTAACCTGAGTGTTTTTAAACCTGTCAGTGCATTGCACAGTGCCAGCACCCCCGAGTCTTGTAGGTCATTGTAGCTCAGGTCCAACTCTTTCAGGTGGGGAGGTCTGGAGCTGAGTGCTGAGGCCAGCATTTCACAGCCTTTCTCTGTGACTTTGTTGTGAGTGAGACTGGATGGAAAATGTTGCGATACAATAATTACCAAAATATTTGAAATAAATGAAAGAAAACATTACTGTGACAATAATTCTCATTTTTCCTCATATACAGTTCTTAACACATTTATTAGACTGTGTGAGAGGTTTATGCCACAGCTGCAGTGGTAACTATATCTTTATTAAAATTTATAATCATATCTTTTTTAATGCTTGTGTAATGGTGTAATCCACCAGTATGCAAAAGCACTTTAATCAAAATGACATTTTAATGCTAATATACAATCATTGCTATTATCCATGAATTTAAAAACTACCTTATTTTATTTTTTTTCTAATTATTGTGCCATGTTACAATTATTACTTGCATTTCTGAACAGAAAAATTGTTTTAGTTATATGTCGATATTATTTATTGTTTTATGACAGGTAGTCTAATAAATTTGCCAAGTGCTGTTCAATTCAACAGCACAAGATTAGAATGACAATCTTTGTTTTTCATTCTAATCTTGTGTTGTTGAATGATAAATAAATTATATTTATGATATTTATAATAAATAAACAGATTTTTCCTAAATAGTAACACTAGAAAAAACAAGTTAAATTTCCCCACTGAGAATCTGTTCACCAGCATTACAACCATGATACTCCATGTCAAAAGTACTTAGAGTTAAAATATTTCAAACTGAGCTTTCTTCCTGTTGACTAAACTTTAATAATACCAATAATTACTTTTTAGTAAAGAATTTTACCTTAATGCCTCCAGTTTGCATTTCGTGCTCATCAGCTCTGCTGACAGTTTCTTCATTTCTGAGTCTTTAAAATTGACGTAGTTCAGTTGCAGCTCTCTCAGATAACAGGTGCTGGATTTAAACGCTGCCACTAACTCTTCACAGATTTTCTCAGGCTTTGGATTTCGGTTCAGTCTTTTGTTGCAGAGAATAAAATTGGATTGTTGTTTTTATCTGGCTGAAATTTTTCAGAGCAACTGAATTTCTGACATATGAGAAAGCCAAAAAATTAGATGAAGAATAACATATAAAACGGACCTGAGCTTCTCCAGTTTCTGGGATCTTAATCCAACTGACAGCACAGAACATAGTGAGTCCCTCAGGATGTTGCCACTCAACTCCAGTTCTCTTAGATATGAGATTACTGATTGGATGGCTGATGCCAAATCTTCAGCCTGTTGTTCTGTGAGTTCTTCACCAGAAAGACTGCAAGGGTAAAGGACAATAGGTGAAAAGATCCACATGATAACATTCACCACTATGTCAGCTATACCTGTTCACAAATCTAGTCAACCAGTCACACAGCAGCAACCCAGTGCAATTAGGCATGTAGAAACAAGATGTCCCACTGAACTTCAAACCGAGAGTCACAATGGAAAAGAAAGGTGATTTAAGTGACTGGGAATGTGTCATGTTTGTTTGACAAGACACTCAGATTCTCTGTTAGTACTAACTACTGATTAGTTAATACTAATAGAGAATCATTTAAACACCACAGTCTACCTGACCATGTCAATTCCTTTGTAACCATAGTATACACATGTGTATGGTTACAGGGGGATTGTCTGGAAACAACAGTTTCAAGCAGGAAACCATACAAAGCTCTCTGAAGAATGTTCCCAGAACCTTGTTGAATCTATGTCATGAAGAAGTTAAGAAGACATCTGAAGTTAAAAGGTACAGCCCACTACTAGCCAGGTACACCTAACAAAGTTTCCAGTGAATATATAAGCACACTGTTCAAAAAGCACAAAATCATAATAAGAAATGACAGATCGTACAAAAAAAAGAAAGAAAAAACCCTCAAAATGATAATTTTACCAACCTTAGAGCCTCTAGTTTACACTGAGAATATTTTAGTCTGTCAGCCAAGATTTCTGCACCTTCATAGTCCCTGCTTAGAAATGTGTTATTGACTAGGTGCAGCTCAGTTAACACAGAGTGTGGCATGCAAAGAGCTGAAGAGATCGTTTTATATTCCGAAACACTAAGATCCAAGCCTGAGATTCTGCAAAAAAAATTTGATTAAATTAAATAAATTTTTTTAAAAAGATCATTGTGCAATGTAGAGTTTTAAAGGCATGTAGATCATTTGCTAGCATATATATATATATATATATATATATATATATATATATATATATATATATATATACGGTGAAAATACGGTATTTGTTGTCTAATCTGAAGAATTTTTACAGTAAAAATGATATAATTTTTTCCAACTCAGCACTAGAAACCTGTGCTCAGTTAAATGGTTTTGATTAATTTTATTTATTCTATATGGGACAGTAACATGGTATGTGCACAGTTATTCCCACTAATCACCCATAGCACTGAGCACGTAATTCTAAGGCCTCAATTCCGCTGTGTTTTCTTTCTGTTTCTTTTTAAACAGCTTTTTTTATTTCACAGTGCCAGACAAAGCAGCAAAGACTGCAAAGACTCCATTGATCATAACCGTAAACTATATTTCACACTGTAGTCTTGTTATGACTCTTCTGAACTGGCATACCAATATATCAAAGTACACTGACATATGTTAGACCTACAGTTTCACTGGTGTTTGTCTGATAGATTTGCTTCACTATAGACTTACCTTGCCTTTTTGCAGTTCCTCACAGCTGGAAGAAGTCTAAAGATACCTTTTCCTGATGGTCTGTATTTCTTGAGATTGAATTCATCCAGAGGTGTGTTTGACATCAGAATCAAGTCAGCCAAAGCTGAACACTCAACAGGAGAGAGCGGTGATTCAGGAAAACAATTTGGTTTCAGATACTTACGTACTGAATCATGTAGGGAATTGTCTTTCAACTCAGTCAGGCAGTGGACAAGGTTTAGACATCTTTCAGCTGAGCAGTCAAACAAATCTATTTCTAATAGACTTGACCGAATTTCCTCAATATTTGTTGAATGCTCTTCAGTCTGCTGAATCAGGCTTTGAAGTGGTTCTTCTGATGATTGTAGCGAAAAGCCAATAAGGAACCTGAGGAACATGTCCAGTTCTCCGGTCGTTCTAAGAGCCGAATTAGCTATTGTAATTTCAATCAGTTCATTCAAAGGTAGAGCCACTGGATCACTTTCCAAGATAGTCTTGAGCTCTTCATCAGACCCTTTTAGCATGAAATCCTTGAGACTTTCAGAATCGATTTTTTTGTTTGCAAAGCTGTGATATACAAAGAGAGCAGCAAAATACTCTTGAACTGTCAGATGCACAAAGCAGTAAAGTTTCTTTGTTAGGAACACACGCTCTTCTTTGAATATTGCTGTACACAACCCACAGTAAACTCCAGCTTTCGTTATATCTATGTCATACTTCTTCAGATCTCCAGCAGTGAATATGATCCGGCCTTTTTCCAGTTGTTCAAAAGCCAACCTGCCTAATTTCAAAATGAACTCTTCATTTGACTTAAAAAGCTCTGCTGTATCAGGCTCTTCCTGGTCGCCATATTTTTCATTAGCTATCATCATCTGAATAAGAAGGAAGTGTGTGTACATCCCAGTAAGAGTTGTGGGTATTTTTTGGTTTCCATCTTTGGTGTTTCCCATTTTATGCATCAAATACTCAAAAACATGTACAGCAATCCAACAGAAGATAGGTATGTGACACATAATGTACAGGCTCCGTGACATTGTTATGTGTTCAATTATTTTTTCAGCGACTGCTTTGTCCTCAACTCTCTTTCTGAAGTACTCTATTTTTTGTGGATCATCAAATCCTCTGACCTCGGTCCACTGGTAAACATACTCACGAGGAATGCGTTGAACTGCTCCTGGTCTTGAGGTAATCCAAACAAGTGCAGAGGGCACTGAGGACACCTTCGTAGCATCATCCAGTATTGTGGTCGTTTTGAATTTCAGCTGAAGTTGACTTTCATCGAGACCATCAAAGATGAACAAAACGTCACGATCAGCCAAAGCTTTCGCAACTGCTATGGTTTTAAGTTCTGGATGGAATGTTTTCACAAGGTTCTCAAAGCTAATCTGATCATCTTGGACCAAATTTAGCTCCCTGAATGGAAACATAAAGATGAAGTCCAAGTCCTGATTGGCTTTTCCATCTGCCCAGTCAAGGATGAACTTCTTCACAGAGACAGTTTTTCCAATGCCAGCGATTCCCTTTGTCATCACAGTCCTGATTGCTTTCACTTCTTTGTCGTCTTGCTCATGTTTAAAGATGTCATTACAGTTGATTCTAGTACCCTCAACAGTTTGATTCCTTGCTTTATCTTCAATCTCCCAGATCTCATGTTGTTCATTGACATGTTCACTCTCCCCTTTTATAATGTGAAGCTCTGTGTAAATTTTATCCAATGATTTTTCCTCAATAGTAGTCTTTTCAGTGCCTTCTCGCTGCCGCTGACACTTCTGCCTCAGATATTCTTTGTTCTTTTTGATGACCTCCTTGATGACATCTTCTGCTGTAGGTGAAGAGGAAAAAGAACAATCTTATAACTATCATTATCCCTGGTCTAGTTCCAGCATTAGATTCTTTTTAAATTTCTTGTTTCTTCCAACAAGTCTGTTTGTTGTCTGTGTGGACTCTATTACTCAACTATTTATATATGTATATATGTACAGTGTTGAGTTCTTTAAAGTAATGCAGCATGTTATTTAATTATTAACCAGAGGACTTAGTTAGTTACACAACTGTATGCAAATGTACTGTTTACAAGGTCAGGGAAACCTGAAGACTGAAGAAGTTACGGGTGATGAAATGTTTCTCCCGCTGAAAACGCTTGGTTCAGATGAACAGAATCAACTTTCAGTCCATAGACAATTCCAATTGATCGCCACTATTTCTCTAGACACTTCAAGCCTGACTGCTCATCACTGCCTTTGTTACCTGTTGAAGATCAGACTTTGGGTGCTGGGCTGGGGTTGGATTCAGTTTAAAATTACTCTGGGTTTTTGACTAGTTGGGTGTTAGCATGCTGTCCTTGTAAAGAACCAAAGTTGTGTTACCAATTATGCATTTTTTTAGTCCGAATTATAGTTTCGACTTTACCGTTGCACTTTTGTCCTTTTGGGCAATACAAATTAGTAATGTCCATATCGCCACTTCTCAAAAGCTGCATTGATATACTTCTTCAGCATTTTCCTCCCCACGCATACAAACACAAATCAGCTGATTGTAGCGCAGGAAGGACGCAGGAAAATAAACATCTGATTTTTTTTCCTCTCTACTGTAACTGTTGTGTAATTACTGAATTTAGTATAGTAACACGTTAACTTACTCCATTACTGAAAAATCCAAAGTAATTACAGCAATGCATTACTTTATAACTCGTTACACCCAACAATGTGTATCCACGTGTTCAGCGTTCAGGCCATTACACACCGAACACGTGTTTTTGCATAAGATTTGCCATCTGAGAACCTGTGAAACTAATTAAGTCCGTCCTGTTGTTTCTAAACAAAAAACAAAGAAATTCTGGGTTCATCCATTTTTTCTGAAAAGGCAGTAGCAGGGGCAAATTCATGGTTTGATCGAGCACTTGAATTTTCATTACACCACTATCATACATATATTCGGTGTCGCTGTTTGAGCTCTTGTTAACAGAGTTGGGACCACATCTTAGAAAGCAGAGAAATCATTTCAGAAAGCTGAGTGACCCGGAGCAGCTTGTAGCTGTGTGTTGGAGGTACTGGTGTGCGTTTTGTGCTACAACCACACCTATAGCCAAATGCAGTGATCTACTTGTTGAGATCAGTTTACTTGGATCTGAAAAAGTGAGCTTGGTTCCAAATATGCACTAAAGTATCTGAGTCTAAAACATTTTTTTAACACAGAAAATATTTCCACAGATTTTATGTGCTTAGATTTTATGCAAAAATCTTACTAGCTAGCCTTTAGTTATGTATTATCCTTTAACGTGGCAAAGTATAGAAAGCCTTCTCAACAACTTTTGCAGAATTATCTGCATGTCATAACTATCTTATATTTTATGCATTAAATGAAAAACAAAAGAGATAACAGGGCAGTTGAAAATGTTTCACCCAAACACCTTACATACTTTCACATGTCTCTGGCTGAATTTCTTGGAGGCTTCTGAAGAAAGCAGATTTGACTTCTTGAGTAGTCAGGGCGTTGTAGAGTTCCCTCATCTTGTCCTGGCTTGTTGTTGCAGCATCAATTTTGTTGTAGGTCTCTTTATGGATCATTTTTTGCTGTCTCATTTCATCTGCTATTGGCATCACTAAAGTGACGCTTTGAATGAGCTTAGACCTGTTGCTGTCCACCCAGTCAGCTTCTTTAAAAAAACACAAATTAATTGTAAGAGACTGCATTTTAATGGGTATTTTATGACCAGAGTTTGTCTTAAAATTATTAACTTTAACTCACCATTTTTGTTGCTGAAGCAAGGACTGACAAAGGACAGAAACAAAGTTACTGTAAGTGGTTAATGTGTAAACCATATTATGTTTTAAAAGAAAAGGGTAAGAGTTGCATCTTATATTTATGTTGTTACACTGATTGTATATTCGGTTTTTTTTTTTAATAAAATCAGTGTGATAATAAAAGACTAAACAGTTTTTTTATGAATGAAAAATAATGAAATCTCACCTGAAGGTGTTACCTTCAGCAGTAGCACAGTCATGTGCACTGCTGTTCTCACTACAGTTGTTTTTTCCAGATGTTTCTTCTGCATGTCTGGATACATGCTCTTCTGCTTCCTTCAATGCAGTCCCCAGCCCCTGCACAGACGGCCGTCTTAGGAGGGAGGAATTTGCTCCACTTTCCTCTGTGCTGCAAACAACCTTTTTCTTTTGGTCAGATTTGTTGTTTTGCCTTTGACCCCTCCTGTGCGTAGAGCATTGGCTGCCCATGTTTGTTCTTCTGTGTCAGCTCAATGACTCAAAGCGTTTAAGTGCGATCTAGGCTACCACGCTCTATCGCATTAGTGCTGTGGCTTTACAACCGCATCCGGTGTCTGTAAAAGTAAAAGTAAGAAAAAAAAATGAAGCATTCAGAGAATTAATGATCATTGACATCTAAGATATTTGATTGGGTGAATGTGATATGTGGTTAATATATTTATCTTACCTTTGTGTTCGATGTCCTGTAGTAGCTGCAGTAAATATGAGAGTTGGCTGGGTGAATCTCTCTCTGTTCACTTGATCGTTTTCACTCTCTCTATCTCTCTATCTCTTGCGCTCTCTTTTTCTCTCTCTCCCTCTCTTGCTTTGTACATTGTGTAAAGAATCAGATACAATGTAACACCACCGGTTTGGTGAGTTATTTTTTCTATGTTCAGATAGTAATAGCAAACACGTTATTAATTTGTTAAGGTAAACCCATTCACGGTAGACTACTGCCAGTTTTAAAATGTTTAATTTACCTTTATTAGTGTCCCTTGCGTTTTATATGTGAAGAGTAACGTGCCATTGAAATAAACATTAAAGCCATTTTTGCAGCTGTGCTTCTAAAATGTGCATGATTTCAGTGTGGCCTTTTGTCTTAAATGTTATTTGTACAAAATAATAATAATCCACTCATTCACAAAGCTTTTGTAACCTATAAATTTAAAGTGTCAAATACTTAATTTGTGCAAGTGTAGCTTCTCATGTTGCTATTTAATGAGAATCTTAATCAAGGTAGTAATAAAACCAAATGTTGGCTGTTATGTGCCAAGAGATGTGGCTTTGCTTTTGTGTTCTATTTATCTTTCAGGTGTCAAGCCGCCACCTATTGGCCAATTCGAAGTTGATTGGCATGTGTCTGTTGGCTGGTCTGGGCCCAGTTGGCCAATCACACGCCGAGGATTACTACAAATGAGCAGCCCCTGGCCGGCTGGTGACTGCTGGCGGCTGCTTTGACAAACATTCGTGAACAGGCTTCTTTATATTGTGTGTGGTGGGAGGCTGGACAGGTAAGCTGGGGTACCCTATACACTGGTTGTAGGTTTTACTCTGTTAGTCACACTAGGTTATGCGGTTGATGCCACTCTTGTATGTTTTCACTGACCTTTTTTTTCGAGTAGCTAGGTAGGCCTTTTGTTTTGCACTTTTTCTTTCAGTTAGGCCCTGGAAGCTATCGACCTCTTTTTGTTTTATTAATTTCTTTGATTTGGATCAACCGCCCAGTAGGGCTGCTCGATTATGGCAAAAATGATAATCACGATTATTTTCACTGAAATTGAGATCACGATTATTTGACGATATTTATTTAACCCTTTAAGACCTACTATAGAACCAAGTCCACCAGAGCTTATATTATTTTTTTTACATGCTGTAGTGCCATTTGTGGGAGCATTTCAAGTTGCTATACATCAATACAACTGTTATAGCCCATATTTTAATAATATGTATGCATTAAGTCCATAGTAATTACATAAATTGCAAAAAAGTGCAATAAACTACAAAAAAAATTGAAAATCGCTTTTGTTTTGTTTACATATATTTCTACTTGGAGAAATTTAAGAGGCTTATCCCTCAAAACTTTAAATACAATAAAGTTGCAAAAAATAGTTTCCCACCACAGGAAATTTATTTTGAGTGTCTTCATAGTTTTATTTTGGAGATACAGCAATTTTTATATACTGCAGGAAAAACAAAAAACAATCCTATGATGCAAATTTGCAAAGAAAACAGCAGGTGCATCATTTCACTGTGGGAAGTGTTACGAACAGCTGATAGGAACGGCAAAGCGTGTTTCTGGAATATTATGTTTTTGTTCCTGCAAGCGCTTTTTATGCAATTTTTGCAAAGCTATATGTGGAACGAAACCATGACCGAGGACAAGCTGATGGCATCAGATGTAAGTACAACTCCTCCGGTTTCATATGCAAAACAAATTATTGCGCTAGCTTACACGGTTCAGATTCTACAGGGATTTAAAAATAGTTACGCAAAACGGAGCGTGCTGCTCTGACCGGCTTTAAAGGGTTAACAATGACTTTAAAAAAATAATATAAAATAGTGTGCAACACCACTGAAGTTTTTTTTTTTAAACTCTCTTTTCAACCAACGGCAGTCACTCTCCAAATAACTTCTGCTTAGCTTTCCGAGCTTCCCTCGGGTCCTCTTAATCAGCGGTCTCCAACCTTTTTTGCGCCACGGACCGGTTTATGCCCGACAATATTTTCACGGACCGGCCTTTAAGGTGTCGCGGATAAATTAGGGAGGGGCTAATAATCGGCTCAGTCATTTTTAATGATCGTTGAAAGCCCAGATCGTAATCGTGATTAAAATTCGATTAATTGAGCAGCCCTACCGCCCAGTCCTCCTCCCCCACCTCTTTTCTGTTGTTAAGTTTGACTATCCAGGCAAGCAACCAATAAATCCTGCCTGATACTTAACTGTTCTGTGGTCTTCCTCCTTCATTGATTGTGGTTGTCCAGTGTTGCTGTCTCCTTCCTACCTTTGCCTCCACCATGGTGGGGGGGACGTAACATGGGTAAGACAGACTGTCTTAGCCAACAGACTCCAGCTATTTTTTAAAGAGAAGCAACCTCTAGTGGCCAGGGGACTAACTGCATGGAAAGTGTGCAGTGGTGTTACTGTTTTTAGATGAGGTACAACTCTTTAACCTGGAGATCCAGATAACTGAGCAATGTTTACATGGCTTTAAATAATTCTTTAAATTGTTCTTTTCTTCAAACCATAAAACATAAGTGCCTCTAACCCACCTAACACCACAGATAATCCACACATTCTGCACAAATTCAAAGACTCACAGCTCAAGACACAAAACTCCTCCTGCTAGAGTAGGGACATAACAATATAAAATATGTCATATAAAATAAATACATTAATTTGGGGTATAGAGTATAAATTTGGGGGCAGCACAAAGTTGGGTGGTTAGCCTTTTTCCTCACAGCAAAAAGATGCTGAGTTCTTACCTTTTGGGTAGGCCTGGCCCTTCTGCATGGAGTTTGCATGTTGTCCCTGTGTTTGTGTGGGTTCTCTCTGAGTGAAAGAGAATGGATGGATGGATGGATGGATGGAGTATAAATTTGTAAACAACTTAGGATGGAATCAGAATCAGAATCAGAATACTTTATTGATCCCTGGGGGAAATTATTTTTTGTTACAGTGCTCCATTATAAACCAACATTAAGACAAGACAGACAATACACTAACTAAGAATAGTACAATATATACATATATATACATACATACATACATACATACATACATAAGTCACTCATAAATAAATAGCTGAAAAAGAAAGAAAAAGAAACATGTGTAGTTGTAGCAGCAAACAGTGTGTTAAGTATGTTATGTAGACCTTTTTCTTCAAGCACATATTTATGAAACTCTTTAATATTACACACACACACACACACACACACACACAGGCATCCTTCATTACAGGAGCAAACGTGGGTGGGACATCATTTTAGAATAGAATAGAATAGAATTCAACTTTATTGTCATTGCACATGCACAGGTACAGGGCAACGAAATGCAGTTTGCATCCATCCAGAAGTGCTTTAGTGATATAGATATATTACAATGTATATTAGCAATAATATAGATATGTAAGTATATTACAGAAATGGGTCTATTATGGTATGTTATAAGGTACATGGTATGAAGTATGTTGTGAATATTCTATAACTATAAGTATGTACAGGCTGTAGTGAGTACAAGCTATGTACAGGATATGAACAGGATATAAATATGAAAAACTATACAGAATATGAAATAACTTTACAGAAATCTGAGATATACAGCTATACAGAAATGGGAACTATGCAAGTTGTAAACAGTTGTAGGGTTAAAAATTATCGTATGTACAGAATGATTATTTACACAGAGCTATACAGTAGTGCAGTTAAGATAAGTGAGGGTGTGGATAGTTTCTACAGAGGCTATATAAAGTGCTAGTGGTTGTGAGTGGTGGTTCACTCCATGTTATTATTGTGTGTTTGAGGGTACAGTTGTCCACTGTGTGTGTGTGTGTATGTTCAGTCCATGAGTTTAACGTGGGTCAGATGTCAGGAGGCAGAGTTCAGGAGTCTGACAGCTGTGGGGAAGAAGCTGTTCCGGTACCTGGTGGTCTTAGTCTGGAGGCTCCTGTAGCGCCTCCCAGAGGGCAGGAGGGTGAAGAGTCTTTGTGATGGGTGACTGGGGTCTCTGATGATTTTCCCAGCCCTTTTCAGACACCGCTTCCTGTAGATGTCTTTTATGGCAGGAAGTGGTGCTCCGGATCCATTTTGCCGAACCTTCACTTTAAAGAAAACATTTACTCTTTAATAACTTCCTGTGCATCACCTCTGCTTTTTCTACATTTTTTTTCTCCTTTTTCTCGCCCTCTTTACATAAGCTCTCCCTCATTTGTTGTCAACTCTAATGAAGCCACTGTGTGTGCCAGGATGCAAGTGGGCGTGTGTTTTAGTAAGTAAAAAAAAGTAAGTAAAATTTTATTTATATAGCACATTTCTAGATAAAAGATCACAAAGTGCTTCGCAAGGTATAAAACAAAAACAAACAAAAGTAAACAAAATGCAATTCTAAAAAGATGTGTTTTTAGTTGTTTTTGTTTTTTTTAAGTGATCACTGAGTCCGCAGATCTTAAGTTCTGAGGAAGAGAGTTCCACAGTCTGGCGGCCACAGTGGCAAAAGCTCTATCTCCCTTGGTTTTCAGCCTTGTATGCTGAATAACAAGTAGGCCCTGATCACAAGACCTCAGGAATCTACTAGGGACATAGGGCTGTAAAAGTTCAATGATGTAGGCTGGTGCTTGTCCTTGAAGAGCTTTAAATTTCAGAACCAGTATCTTAAAATGGACTCTGAATTCAACGGGGAGCCAGTGCAACTGTATAAGCAATGGTTTTACATGAGAGTACTTGCTGCAGCATTTTGGACAATCTGCAGACGCTCCAGGGAGTTTTTGTTTAGACATGTAAACAGTGAATTACAGTAGTCCAATCATGATGAAATGAATGCATGAATAACAATCTCCAGTTCAGTATGAGACACTATAGGGCTCAATTTAGAAATGTTTCTTAAATGATAGAAGCAGGACCGAACCAGAGATTTAACATGGACATCCAGGGTAAGAGCAGAATCAAAGGTTACCCCTAGGTTCCTGATAGACGATTTCACAAATGTTGAAAGAGGACCAAAAGCATTCATTATGTTAGGTACATGTCTGTCTGGAGTACATACAAGGACTTCAGTCTTTTCTTCATTAAGTTGGAGGAAGTTGTCAGCCATCCAACCTTTGATGGATTCTAAGCACTCATTTAGAATCAGCAGCTTAGAAACATCTTCAGGTTTAAAAGATGTATGTAGCTGGATGTCGTCTGCGTAGCAGTGGTAGCGAATGTCCTCAAAGGGGCTCAAAATATGCTGGAGAAAAAGTAGATATATTAAAAACAATAAGGGCCCCAGCACAGAACCTTGTGGCACACCATAGGACAGGGACGTGGAAGATGACCTGTTCTTAGAGAACGCCACAGAAAAGTATCATTCATAGAGATACAAGGAGAACCACTCTAAGGCAGACCCAGATACACCAAGCCAGTATTTCAGCCTTTCAAGCAAAATGTAATGGTCAACGGTGTCAAAGGCTGACGTGAGGTCCAACATTAGGAGTACAGAACATTTTCCTGAATCTTTCTGCATCAGAATGTCACTGGAAACTCTAAGAAGGGCTGTCTCAGTAGAATGAGCTCTAAGAAAGCCAGACTGAAATTTGTCAAAGATATTATGTTTGTCTAAAACTATTAACTATTTTTTCGAGCTCTGCTAGTGAGATGGGTAAAAAGTCTTCTAAGATGACAGGCTGAGCTGGCGTAGGAACTGACAATGCAGATGCTGATGGGACAATTTTTTCCTTACATTAGAATTTTTTTCTAGAAAGAAGGAAAGAAATGTTTCACAGTCTTCATTAGAAGACATAATGGCAGTAGGTGGAGCAGGAGTAATAATATCAGTAATAATGTCAAACAACACCTTATGATTACCTCTGCTCTTTGCAACCAGATGAGAAAAATAAGCAGCCCTCGCATCTCTAATTGCATTGTTAAAAGAGGCTAAAAGATCCTTTAAATAAAGGAGATGAAAATTTAAATGAATTTTCCTCCATAAGCGCTCAGCTTTACAACAATCACGTTTTATGGAGCGGATGTTGTCATTTAGCCAGGGTCAGGACTTGGAAACAGAAACTGGTCTCATTTTAACCGGACAGATTTCATCTAAGATCGAAAAACCATGGTTATTAAATAGATTTGTTAAGAAACCAACACCGTTTTGCGGGGATAGAGTTAAATTAAAAGCATCTGAGAAATTCTCCGCTGTGGAGGAATTTATAAGATAAGATAAGATAAGATAACCTTTATTAGTCCCACACGTGGGAAATTTGTTTTGTCACAGCAGGAAGTGGACAGTGCAAAAGTTATGACGCAAAAATTAGAATACAATAAGAATAAATACAGTACACAGCTGTACAGAATAGAATAAAATAATATACTATATACAGTAGAATAAAATAGAATAAAAATATACAATAAGATAAAAATAGAATACGAATGCTATATACAACTGAGTAAAAATACAACGATGCCAGAAAAGATTATTGCACTTAGTGTTATTGCACATGTGTGGATGTGTGTGTTTGTTCAGTTAAAGTCTTTGTTGTGGAGTCTGACAGCAGTGGGGAGGAAAGACCTGCGAAATCTCTCCGTCCCACACCGTGGGTGCCGCAGTCTCCCACTGAAGGAGCTGCTCAGTGCTGTCACAGTCTGCTGCATGGGGTGGGAGATGTTGTCCATCAGGGATGACAGCTTAGCCGCCATTCTCCTGTCACTCATCACCTCCACTGGGTCCAGAGGGCATCCTAGAACAGAGCTGGCCCTTCGGATCACCCTGTTCAGTCTCTTCCTGTCCCCAGCAGAGATGCTGCCGCCCCAGCAGACCACACCATAAAAGATAGCAGAAGCCACCACAGAGTCATAGAAGGTCTTCAGGAGTGGGCCCTCCACCCCAAACGACCTGAGTCTCCGCAGCAGGTACAACCTGCTCTGCCCTTTCCTGTAGAGGGCGTCTGAGTTATGAGTCCAGTCCAGTCTGTTGTTCAGATGAACACCAAGGTACCTGTAGCTGTCCACAGCCTCAATGTCCATACCCTGGATGTTCAGTGGTTGCAGTGGAGAATGCTTGTGCCTGCGGAAGTCTACCACCAGCTCCTTGGTTTTACTGGCGTTGATCTGGAGGTAGTTCAGCTGGCACCAGTCCACAAAGTCTTGAGTCAGTCCTCTGTACTCCTTGTCGTCCCCATCAGTGATGAGGCCGACTATTGCAGAGTCATCAGAGAACTTCTGCAGGAAGCACTGGGTGGAATTGTGGGAGAAGTCTGCAGTGTAGATGGTGAAGAGGAACGGAGCCAGAACCGTTCCCTGTGGGGCCCCCGTACTGCAGATGACCCTGTCCGACACACAGCCCTGAGTCCTCACATACTGTGGTCGGTCGGTGAGGTAGTCCAGGATCCAGGTAGTGAGGTGATGGTCCACTCCAGAGTTCTCCAGCTTGTCCTTCAGAACCGAGGGAAGAATAGTGTTGAAGGCACTGGAGAAATCAAAGAACATGATTCTCACAGTGCTTCCAGCGGTCTCCAGGTGAGCGAGGGAACGATGTAGGAGGTGAATGACGGCATCATCCGCTCCAATGCCAGGCTGGTAGGCAAACTGAAGTGGGTCCAGTGATGAGCTTGTTAGGCGCCGAAGCTGAGCCAGGACCAACCGCTCCAGGGTCTTCATCAGGTGGGATGTCAGAGCCACCGGCCTGTAGCTGTTGAGGTCCTTGGGGCGTGAAGTCTTTGGCACTGGTACAACACAGGAGGTTTTCCAGAGCTGTGGGACTCTTCCCAACCTCAGGCTCAGGTTGAAGAGGTGCTCCATCACCCCACACAGTTGGTCCGCGCAGGACCTGACGACCCTCGAGCTGATGCCATCTGGGCCCGCTGCCTTCTTGCCATTAATCCTCCTCAGTTCCCTCCTAACCTGGGTGGTTGAGAGAGACAGGCTGGAGCCTTGTGTTGAGTGTGTATTGGATGCTGTTGTTGGGGGTGGGGAGGAGTGAGCAGGGTGAATAGAGGAGGTGTGAAGTGTCTGAGGTGTCAGAGGTGGAACAGCAGCAGTGGGGGTGGGTGAGTCTGCAGCCGATGTTGTAGACTGTCTCATGGTTGAATCAAATCTGTTGAAGAAATGATTCAGTTCATTTGCCCACCTCACATCCCTCCCAGGCAGAGAGTTCTGCTGTTTGTGGCCTGAGATGGTTCTGAGGCCTCTCCAGACTTCACCAACGTTGTTTTGCTGAAGCTGGTTCTCCATCTTCTGCCTGTAGCTGTCCTTCCCATTCCTTATCAGTCCCCTCAACTCTCTCAACGCATCTTATGATGCGTGAGATAATTGTCCGGTGAACAGGAGACAAAGGCTTGTGAGAAGACATGTTAAAAAGAATACAGCGATGATCAGAGATAAAAATGTCCTCAGAACAAATAGAATCAATATTCAAACCCAAAGTAAAAACAAGGTCCAGTGTGTTTCCTTTGTTATGTGTGGGGCCTGACACATGCTGGGTAAAATGAAAAAAAAAATCATAATGTTGATAAAACCTCTGGCAAAGAGGTCGGAGTCATCATCAACATGTAGGTTAAAATCCCCAACTAAAAGCAGTCTGGACAATCTCATAGTAGAGGACAGGAAGTCGCTAAACTCCGATAAAAACAAGCTATTTGGGCCAGGTGGACGATACACCACAGCACAATAAAAAGGATCCTTACGTCCGATTTTAATCAGCTGTAGTTCAAACGAAAGAAAGTGTCCAACTTTCACTGAGTGGCAGGAGAAACGGCCCTGAAATGCCACATCGAGACCTCCTCCACGACCAGATCCCCGAGGCTGGCTGATGACGGAATAGCCGTTCGGGCACAGTTCAATGAGGGGCGAATAGTCCAAGTCCCGCTGCCAGGTCTCAGTTAGAAATAACAAGTCCAGTTTTTTAGAAGATATAAAAATAAAAATTTAAAGTGGTCTTAGGAGGCTCATCACTCTAGTGTGCACCGCCACTGGATCCCCCTGGTTATACACATACATACACGCACAGTATTGTTGATGCTTGAAGCAGGTGTTCAGTGCGGTTCTAATAACTCCCTTTACTACACTCCAACTCCTTTATACACAGCATGTTATAACAACTAGCTATTGCGTAAGCTAGCTATTGTGACAAATACAAGCGTATGGTCACAATTAACCCAACAAATTTTGGGTCCAAAATATAATTGGCCATTTTTGAAGACTTTTGATATTACCTTTGTAGTTCACCTTTATTTTCATTATTTACATCACATTATTTACTCACATGTCTGAAGCTACAGTTATTTTTTTCATCTGTATTAACACAATTCATCTGAAATCACATAAAAACAAAACATATAGTTATAGTAGGTATATTTGTTTTTACTGTAAAAAGCACAGGTATGTTTAGTTAATTATCTTCATAACCATGAAATGCATATAGAAATTGTAAATGTAAGAAAACCTATGCACAAATTTGTAAACAAATATATACAATTATTTATCTAAAAATGCAGACAATGCATCCGGTGTTTTTTTTAGTACAACCATTTAAACCTAATACTAAAAGAAAAATTAGAGAACGATCAGGTTTCACAGTAAGGTGCCCAACAAATTATTTGTGCCAGTGAAAAAAAATGTTTATCTGCCATAAGACAGGAGAACAGCACAGGTATAAAACCTGCAGACCTGATAGCAGGAGTTGTATCACTCGTCCTGTTTTCCACCTGCGATCTGCCTTTGTGACATTCACTAGTGCCCGCACTGACAGACAAAACAAAACAACAACTACACAACACACTAACTATACACTCCACACTAAACGTCACAAATCTCTCACAACTCAAAAATCAATCTCTCTCTCTCGATCGATCAAAAACAATGAAATCACATGTCAAATCAATAATGTTTTTCTGCTTCACCATCCTCAATTTGGATAAGAAATTTCATAGAACAAATTTGGACAAATGTAATGATAACTGTGAAATTTGAGTTCCATTTATCAAATGGTTTGTTTGTTTGTTTGTTTTGGAAAAACAGTCCATCCACCCACTTTTGACAAGTTAAAATATTTAAGAAAATTCAAACAATCCAACAAAGTCACATACTTGAGTACATGCTAATATAAATTGCACAGAACACATTTATTTTTATAATTTATTATAATAATTATAATTTTTTGATTATATAACTATAATTTTTTGCAAATTGCAGATGATTTAAAATAAAATTTGATGATTTGAGAAGGACTGACTCAGGTCTTAAAACAAAAGGACATAGTTAACAAAATTATTTTCTGACTTATAGTTAGAGTACCATCTAGAAAGCAATAACATACCATAACATTTTGTGCAAATTTGAGCAAAAAGTGCACTAATAACTTCATTATTTGACATGGAATAAAACTGTTATTTTTTCTATGATAGCTGCTGTTTTTTAGTTAAAACAAGGGGCACTGCAATCATGTATGAGGTGAGTATAAAGTGCATGAATACTGGAATCATAAATGCATTCATACAGGACCTTTCAAATGTTACAAAAGAAAAAATGAAACTATTTAATTTTACAGTTTAATAAAGTTCAGAAGCTAAAGGTGCAGAAATGTAAAGTACAGTAAAGTAGTATATCAATCGAATGAACACATAAAAAATTGAGGTATACGAAACAGCATTTTTACATTTTTCGGAAACACAGGAAGCCCATACACATGCACACCTACACACATATAAGTGTAAAGCACTACACTTAAGTCAGTGCTGACAATACTTACTGCCACAAATGCAACACGTCTTTTTTTTGAAAATGTAATGCATGAGATATGGGACTGTTCAAAACTGTTTTGAAGTCTAGGACAACTAAATATATTTTTATAAGGATGTTGTGTGCAATCTTTGGTGCTTAAAATAATTTTTCTTTCCTTTCATCCAAGTTGTCTAATTACTTTATTTTACAGAGGGAAACTGATCCATTAAAATAAACAGCAAAACCAGGGTGGAGTGGTTCAGTAAATGTTGTGTGCACGGTGTACAAGTGGGTAACTGTATCAGGAGAGATTTCAAAAAAGGACAAAATGCCTGCTGGCCAGTCCAGATATACTCCCATGACACCAGCGGAGTTTCTACTTCTAATAAAGTTTACAAATGATTTGTTATGAGCAAAATTGTCCGGATTTTTAAAGCACCAAGACTTTTCATTGTCACCAAAACCATAGTCAGAAGAAGAATAAGAGGAAAACTCAGGCATCCTGTTGATACTTTTATATGCCACTGCAATATCTGCAGAAAAATACTCAACCTCCCAATAATGGCGACCTGTCAGACCTTCTTCACACAGAACCTGATCTTCATGAAATCTTTCCGGATGATCAGGATATGGTTGGTTCTCTGGAACAGCCTCTGCCTTTCTGTTCTCCTCGGTTAAACGAATGCTCACAGATGCTGTGTTTGGGTCAAGTGTCAGGTCACAGGCATCTGTAATCAGTGCAGGAAAAACAGTGAATCATTTGTAACAGCATTATCATGTCAGTGTGGTTTCTGTCTGAGTTTATATTAGCTAAGTTCTGCTCTGTTCTGTTTCATCATAATTACTGAGTTATTATGAGGCTTATCTCTAAATATTCAGGATGTGAAATAAGCGGCGAGCTACAAAATAAAGTCAAAATTATGGTATTGGGGCCACAACTTTAAGAATTACTACCAATTACACACTTGTTCAGATCAGAACAAAACTAGAAGCAACTATTAAACTTAATCAGGTAGATAATTCAAAAAGGTTTTGGTAAACATTTGCATTTACTGTTTAGAAATTACAGCCATTTTTATACAGTCTTCCAGTTTCAGAAGCTCAAAATGAATTAGACAGCCTGACATAATCGGAGAAATAAGAGGGCGGAACCGGCTGTTCAAACCCCCCCAAGGCTGCCCGCTGGAATCGAAGCGATGGGACGAGGCGCGACCTCTCACAACGAACGTAATATGGTCAACACCTTGGAGACGCTTGCATCGGCTGTGAAGGCTCAAAGCAACAACATTGAGCGTATGGGGGGATACATCAGAGAGAGGCCTGCTCAAAATGGGACCCATGAGCGACAGTTGGAAGACATCGCGGAACGGATCACTGCAGCTGTGAGGTCTCAGAATCAAAAGAATGACAACACCATGGAACAGAAGTTTGATACCATCATGGGGAGGCTCGCGGCTCTCCAACGGGAGATCGAGAGGCCAGTGTCGGAGTGTTAGGGCAGCCTGAAAATTCTCCTGGCTGCTCGCATGGAAATTTACAAAATCAATATCGAGATTGCGGACCCCCATAAAGGCGCCAGCTGCAGGCCCAAGGCTGGAGCCGAACAATCACTCCCTGATAATGACTGTGTTACGGCTATTCTTCCCGCCCCATGCAAGGACACCTGGATTGGCTGGAGGACTGTTTACTTAGCCTGATAGGCCGAAGGACACTGTCTCAGCTGAACTATGGACACGCACACACATACACTTACACTGATAAGCACTCACTCATCCCCCCTCCCTTTCCAACGCCTCCGATGCTTGTGCCCTACCGGGGAAGATGGCAGTCAACTGGACCAGCGCAGATATGCTGCAGGACCGGATGCGCTGTCTACACCGGCTCTCTCTTACCCTTTACCCGCCCCTGTTGCTTGTCTTGTGTTTCTATGGTGTATTGATAGTCATGTGCTTTTGTGCTGAGGTGTTTTTTCTGTTATCAAACTGTTCTCCCACTAGGAGCTCAGTCTGAGTGGAGTTTTTTTTCTCCTCCTCTTACCTCATGTAGTGTATTTTCGTTGTTTTCTCCTATCAGCCTACCTTTCTGACATGTCTGCCCAATGTGATGTTTGTGTAAAGTTGGTCAGAAGGTTCCTTTGTAAGTGCGCATGCGCCATTAGCGTGCTGCCTGCTGTAACCCTAATTTCCCTCAGGATTAATAAAGTATTCTGATTCTGATGATTCTGATAATTTTAAATGGAAGAATTTTTTTTAATCATTTTAGGATGAAAATTCTCTGCAGTCAGTTGAAACCTAAAGTCTACAAGCCACAGACATCACCAAATGCTGTGCTTACACTTTTGAGATGCCCTGCCAGGCTTTTACTGTAGCCACCTTAAGTTGCTGCTCATTTGCTCAGTTTTGCATCTATAATCTGAAAAGCATAGTGCATTGTTTTCTGGCAATGTCTAATTTGACTTTCCTGTTATTGAGTGTAACCATTGGTTGCACTTTGTTGTAAACCCTGTATTTCCATTTATGAAGGCATCTCTTGATTGTAGAATTACATTACGACTCTCTGCCACTGGTACCTAGTTGGCTTGGCCCATGACGACTTGACTCTGCTTTTAGAGTTTGCAATTTGGCGGTAATACCTGGTACTAGGCCCTTCTATATATAATTTTTAGAAGCCTGACAAAAAGAGAAATGGCTACACGGAAAAAAAACACTGTGGTGTCTGACAAAGAGCTGTAGGCCAAGCAGCTTCCCCTCAATGCCCTTCATTATAGTGTTGTGTTTTTGTCACACTCAAATGATGTCTAAAGACTTTCAGCCAATTCAAGTCAACTCAGCCAAGTCAAGTGAAGTTGGTTTTCTTAACTAAGGAAATAATTCTGTCATCATCCACTGTCAGGTGCTGGGTCTGTGACTGAGCATTGTGAGTTATTGTTATATTTTTGTGATTTCTTAGGTATATTGAAGGTATGTTAAGTTCTTGTTGTGGCTGTTGGATTTGAGTTACCTTGTATTTTGTTATTCATTGTTTTTGGTTAAGTCCATCCAGTCAGAAGGTCCTAGGTTGCCTAGTTATAGCTCCTTGTTTATTTAAAATTTGTTGTGTCATCACCTCCTGTGTTAAGTCTCCCTTTTTGGTTAGTGTGTCTTACTTGTCATGTTTCATGTCAGTGTGGTTCATGCTGTCAACATTGTGTCATGTCTGCGTACCGTCATGTTTCCTGGTTATTATGAAGGTCTTGTTTCTATGTTCTATGTGCTTAGTTTCACATCCCCTGTGGTGTCATTATGATTTATTGGGTCAGCTATCTCCTCATGTGTTTCCACTTCCCCTGATCGCCCCTTGTGTGCATTTAGCCTGTGTGTTTCCGTTCAGTCATCCTCAGGTCGTCTGTGTATTTACCCTCCACATCACGTCAGAATTAAACCGTTCACGGTTCTGCTCAGATTATGTTCATGTTTCTGTTCCGTTATTCACAGTTTCTCACATACACCAGTGCAGAATCGTGTTCATTTCACAGTTTCATAGTCAGTCATAGTTTCTTCCAGTTTAGGCTTTAGTTTAGTTTTTTCCCCATTCACTTTTCCTTGCTTTGTGTATCCCTGTAATCAGCCACAAATATAGGCTCGCTTTCTGTTAATCCAAGTTGATTTCCACATCCATTGTTGTCTGGTTTTGGGTTCATCATTCACGCAACACACAGTCAGCTCCCGCTGGCCATGACATCCACTTTAATTGTCTTCTGTGGTCTTTCAAGCATTTTGGTGTTGCTTAGCTGGCTAGTTCATTTATTTCTTTTAAAGTATGAATCAATTTGTCTAATTTGGATATTCCTAAAGTTTTAATATGTTTATTTTATTTTATTTTTTATGGTGGCCTCTTTCACTTGCACTGAAATCTTTTTGGGCCTCATAACTTTCGTTATGGTGAAAAACCATGGCTTTTCTGGTAATTGTCCAATGAGACTCTTAAAACTGGGGGACTAGAAAACTGTCTACTTCATTGTTCATTAAAAATATTTTTTTCTAAAAATTCTTTAACTAAAGTCTGAACTTCAGACATGTGGCAATTGTTCAAAAACTATAAAGAAAAGGAAAATATTTAAATTAAGTGAATGTCTCTATTTAAAAACAAACAAACAAACAAAAAACTCATGATGTGATATTCTAGTATATAGTATATCAGAAATCTGTTCACTATTTTTATTACAAATTATATCAGTAAGGAAGCTGACTAAATATTAACTGATAATTTATGGCAAAGGGGTGGGATTAAATAAGTGTATACTTCTTCCCACTCCCTTTCAACATGTAAATTAATCAGAATGTTTTTTTGTATGTAATTTGTGTAGTATTTTTTGTCTCTCTTATTTTCTTTTCTAAATGTACTTGTATATTGTTCACATGTTGAAATAAATTACCAATCAATCAATCAATCAAAAATACACCGTGATGGTGTACAAAGGCAAATCTGCAAAAACTTTGTCTTTTTCAGACAAATTATAGACTCAACTGTATGCACTGAGGCCCACAACAGGATGCTTTTTCAAGATGCGTATATACTGAAATCCTGATTTGAAAGATATCTCAGGACATCCAAAAATATGCATTTACACTAAAACACATGCAAATCAGAAGAATATAAATGATAGCTGTAAAAAAGCAAAACCACCTGTTTAGCTTTTGCGAGGATTTTTTTATCTGTAAAACATCTGTAAAACTTATCATGAAAACAAAGGTGTCATTGACAACAAATTAGTAGATCCACAAATTATGGATACAGACTCTTTTCAGAGTTAGAGGTACACTTAATGTACTTATTAACATACAGTTCAATGGACTACATTAGGGTGCACTGGTGCACGCTTTGCTTGAGATTCTTTCATATGTTTGACATCCAGCTAAAACCTTGAAAATATGTATACATTTTTAAATCAGCGACATTGCATTGGACAACAAGTAACTCACATTTTAAACAAGGTTTGAAAAATCAGATCTAACAGGCAGATATTTATGAAGGGCAGGCTATAACAGACATGCTCATCAAGGACCGCAGGTGTCTTGGAGCAGAGGAACACATTGGATTGTTGTAATTCTCTTTTGCATATGCAATGCCCATTCACTTCATTAGTTTGATTTGCAGTTGCTTCACTAATATAATTCATTAATGTTTTTGCTTAAACCTAATACTGATATTATGAGGCGCGCACATAATAGCATTGTGTGGTTTTTCTAAAAATGTTTTCTGTTATATTAATTAGGTTTCTTTCTTTGCTTTACCTGGTTTGCAGAGGTGGCTGTTTCCTGTCTGGGCAAAAGGTGTGGCTAAGGCCTTTGAAAACAAAATGCCTACTCAACAGGAACAACCAAGTGCTTATCAGAAACAGGGATGTTTTAGGTTTACTTATGTTATTCTGTGCTTAGTTAGTATGGTTAGGTGTTTGTTTTTGTTTTCACCTGTTGTGTGTAAATGGTTTGGCCAAACCACTATAAAAACTACCCTCACTTTGTTTGGTTAAGTTTCTGGAAATTACTTTTTGTAGAGTTATATTTAGTTGACCTCTTTTGTGGGCCTGCTAATTATATTTTTGAACTGTCTTTCTGAACTTTTTTTTGAGGGTTAAAATAAAGAAAACTCATTTTGAAGACATTTTTACCTGTCCTGCCTTGGCTGCTTGGTCCCTCACTCTGGACCATCAGCTTCCACGCTGGGATCTGCTGCACAAATTCTCACTCACCCCAGGGGCAGAACAAAACTTGTAAGCCCTAATCTGTGTCTTCATTTCTCCAAGAGAATTGCCAATCGAAGAAAGGGATCCAACACGAAACTCAAATCAAGGGGTACACTAATTTTCCACAATCACGTTCAGTTGCACAAATAAACTAAAAACTTCCACCAGCCACACTGCTCATAGCCACAGGAGGGAAAATTGACTGCTCTACGCCATTTTGGAAAAGTTCAGAACCTTTATACATAGCATATCACAAGCAGATTCAGTGGGAGATAAATAAAGTAGCCTAGAATAAGCATCTACAATCTAAAGAGACACATAGTTGAGTACATCGCTATTTTCTCTGAACATTTAGATCCATAAAATATTAAGTTTCACTAACAACGGACGGGCAAAACTGAGAGTTCTGGAGGGTAGTGCATGCTCTCATTTCACAAGTTGTCCTGCGTTTTCCCAGAAAGACAGACCACACAGTTTAAACCTGTGAAAAAGCTTTTTTAAGAGAAGAAAGATTCACACTATGTTTCTCTAAGTTAAAAACAAATCAAATTTACCTTTCAGAGCAGAGTCTAAAAAAACAACATTAAATAATTTGATTCTGCGTCTATAAAAGTAATTTCTGTTTGTATTAATTCACACTGAAATCTGAAATACTTGCCACGCTTGATAAAACAAAATTAAATAATATATTGCCTGTTAATTACACATCTACGTTTTAAAGATGGCATCAAAGTCAGTATACTGTATTTGTCTTACATTTTGAAATTTAGATCCCAAAAACACTTGGTTTTACACGGACAAGTAAACGTGACAGCTGGGTGGGGGCAGTTGAGGGCACACACGAACACGTGCATAGGTGTCCGGCTTCTCAGGAAACAAATGCTTTTGATGAAAGGACATACTGAAGGTTTAGACTGCATTTTCTCAGACATAAAGACTACACATGACAGGCAAAGGGCAATAAAAGCTCTCAAAGCAAAACAGGTGAAATAAACAACCACAGAGGACACTTGAGGAAAACACCCTGCTGTTAAAACAAGTAAAAAGAGTCGCACAAACAAACCCCAAATACAGTAAGATTGCTTCTAACAAAACCAAATAGGTCTTCCACTCCACATAAGGCTTTATTCTCCATTCAGATCGCTGACTAAAAAGCAAATAGGTCTTCCTATAAGGCTCCTCCATAGTGTTAGAATAAAGCGACATTAAATAATTGGTTCCTCCATAGGGATGGGTATCGCCAAACCGGTACTTTTGAAATGGTGCCAGTGCTTAAACGGTGCTCAAACCGGTGCTTAAAGAATGGAGAACAAAAAATTGGTCCAAAAACCTCTCATGTTCAGCTGTTTTTTTGTAAAAAGATAACAATGTTAGCCTTTTCTGCAGCTATGGGGCATATATGGTATCACTCTTGGCTGGAAGCAGTGCTTAAACAATGGAAAAAACAAACTTTGTCCAAAAACCTCTCATGTTTAACTGTTTTCCACTTTTTCTTTGGTCATTTTAGCCTTTTTGGCCAGGGTGAAGGGAGTACCTGCCATCAAACAAGAAGACAGCCGCATGTAACTATGACGGTGTTTGCTAGTTCACCTTACATGCATTAATGTAATAACGTGGTTAGCCTACTCAACGTAAATTACACACGAACAACATTAAGCGACTCATGCAGAGAAGAACGGCTGCTGCTGCCATCATCATCCGTCATCATTTCTGCTACACTGGCAGGGCTAGGGGCCAGGACTCTCCTCTTCGTGTTTTTGGGTGATGTTGCTAACTCCGGGTCCGATAACAGGCACCACACCCGCAGTAGATGTGCACGGTGTGAGGTCTCGCAGCAAGCTATCAAATACGGCGCATTTCTCGGCTTTTAAAAAAAAACGCTATGCGTCGCCAGGTGTTTCATCGGATTTGAGGTGTTACCTCCTTTGACAGTATCACAGTATCACCTTAAAGCACTTGTTGCATGCTGCTGAGTTTGCATCTTTTGCTGTGAAGTACAGCCAGACTTTTGACCGCTTCGCCTTGGGAATTTTTAATCTGTAGCTCTGCTCTAAAAGAACGTACGTACCTGGCCCCGCCTACTATCCTCGGAAACGTAAAATGATTGGCTAGAATCTAAAGTGTATCACAGCTCAGGAAAAAAAAGCACCGAAATAAAGCACCGAAATGTGCGCTGCTTTTCGGTCTGGTTACTACCGTTTATGTCAGAACCGGTGCCATGATACCGGTACCCATCCCTATTCCTCCATCTATAAAAAGTCATTCCTGCTTGTAAAAATTTACACTGAAAATTAAATTAAATTAATTAAAACACACGCCAGGAGGAGACGGTTCTGGACGGTGCGTGTGCATGCGCATTTACGTGTGCATGAACGTGCATGCATGCATGGGCGCATTCTTCTCCAATCACATCACAGATGTAGAATATCATGAAGAAAAAATATTTTCTTACACTGTCTCAGTAGCTTCAGATCAACCCAACATTCTTCATTGTGGTCCACACTGATGGACAAACAAACATTGTTGATTATGAAAAACAATAAAAGTGAATCAGAAATCAGTATAAAGTGTTATAAAAATATAAAACTGTTCTAAACAGAACAGTTTTTTTTCATACTTGAGATTTTCCAGACTGCAGCACAAATCCTTCTGTTTTTCAGTCAGCAGTTTCACAACTTCTTTGGTGAGGTTATTGAAGCTGAGGTCCAGATCTTTGAGGCTGCAGTGGTCTGAGTTTAGAGCCAAGACCAAAGAATAGCCTCCATCTCCCGTCATTTTACAAAATGACAGCCTACAAAAATCGAACAGCAGATGTGTGTTAAATGATCAGGGCACATTTTCACTTCCTGTCATGGCCTGAGCATAGAGCTGGGCGATATAAGATTTTTTCATATCACGATATGCTTTTTTCATTTCAGGCGATAATGATATATATCACGATATAAGCCAAATAACTATATATGTAAGATTTAAATGTGCTGTTGCTCACAAGTAAAATGTGAAATAATCAGCAGCTTGTTTTGATTTAAATATTTATTTCCCATAATAAGTTCAACAGGGCAGATGTACTTAAAATGAGGCTTCAGTTTAGGCAAAATAAAGGCAAATATTACAAACTACACAAAAGGTAGCCGCTAAAGCATTTCAGTTTCAAAATAGAATAAACAAAACAGACTACTAAATTGTCAGTTCCACTTGGAAACAAAATATTAATTCTAAAAATAAATCTTAGTTTATTTTACAGAAGAAGAGACAAAATTGACTAACTTATATAATATTGCTTTGGAAGCGCTGTCTGAGAGAAATGTTTATGTCCAGGGAGTTGGTAACGAGGATCCATTACCTTAATTAGCTGCTTGAATCCTTCATTTTTGTGTTTTGTTTATTGGTAGCATGTCTTTAGCAAGACAGTAAGCTATGGCACTCGTTATGTTGCTATGTCTCTTAGCTTTTTTCTCATATGGTAAGACACCCCTTTGCCATATGCTTCACAGGGATTCCCCTGGTTGTTTTCGATGACGAATTAGCGCTTTCAGTCAGAGATTGAGCGTGCTCTAGTGGGTGGCACTGCTTCAGGTGATAAAAAAGGTTTGTTGTATTTCCAGACTTTGTGGGAACATGCTTTCGGCACAATTTACAGTGCACATTACTCTGTTTTTTGTCAGATTTCAAATAGCCGAAATACCTCCACACTACGGAACTTCTCTGACCTTTCCTTTCGACAATCTCTCCGGCATTGGAACCGTCATCTGTGTTCTCTTCGGTAACCTGGTCACCTAAGCTCTCGGTTGATTTTTCTCTAGTCGGCACACTCATTTCCTTCATTACCTGGCTGCATGGCGGCTGGCTGCTTCCCAAACAAATACACATGTGCGGCTTGGCACTTGAGCTGTACGTAACAGGTTACATGACGTGACACTGCGGCTGTGATTGGTTCGGCTCTGTGCTACTTAATTTGTATTGGCTATTCATTTTTTATAAGAGCGGAAGAGAGAGAGAGATGAGGTCTATCGCAATAGTTTCATTTTTCTATCGAGAAAGTTATTTCGCAATACATATCGTTATCGTTCTATCGCCCAGCTCTACCTGAGCACCATTTTATTAGTCTTTTTTCAATCTCCCTTTGGACATCTAGCATCATGTGTGTGTCATGGTCCCACGTAGAGTGCCTTTTGCTGTGCTCTAGCTTTAGATAGATAGATAGATAGATAGACCGTTTTACAAATGCAGACTTAATCCTTTTTTTGCAATTGCTAAATCTAGATATACTGTGATAACATGGTTTGAAGTTAAATGAGATTTATTATATTAACCTGAGTGTTTTTAAACCACAGTTTGGGTTCCTCGATGCCTGAGATAGTTCCATCACTCCCTGGTCCAGCAGATCATTGTAACTCAGGTCCAGCTCTTTCAGGTGCGAGGCTGTAAAGCTGATTGCTGAGGCGAGTATCTTACAGCCTTTCTCAGTGAGTCTGTTATGACTGAGGCTGACAGAAAAATATAGGAATATAATCATTAACAAAATTTTTAAAAATATTAGCAATTACATTTTTTTCAGTAATTCTAATCTTATCACTCACATACACACAGATATACATTTATACACACACACACACATGTATGTGTGTGTGTGTGTGTGTGTGTGTGTGTGTGTGTGTGTGTGTGTGTGTGTGTGTGTGTGTGTGTGTGTGTGTGTGCTCATTCATTCATTCATCCATCTGAGAACTATAAGACAGGCTGTTTCTGCTCTCAGAATATTGGGTCACTTAATGTAATTGCTGGTTCTTTGATAACAGAGTGAAGTGTTTCACTATGGGAATCACCCTGACCTAACCAACTACGGAAGCTTTAATGACACCACGTCTGTCTATGAAAGACTTGTTGAGCCGTGCTCAGGGCTCCACCCCCTCCTTCTAACACGACCGACCAGTCCCATTCCAAGCAGATTTCTGTGCCCAAGCAAGGGGGAAGTGTTGGCGAAATACCCCTCTCTGTTATCAAAGAACCAGGGATTACATTAAATAACCTAACATTCTTTTTTTAACTTAGCTCAGTGTTTCACTATGGGAGATATGGCACCCTCCCAGATTGCGCCAGCTTCCAAAGCTACGCTCCAGTACAACTCCAGGATCTCAGGTCAAACCTGGGGCACTACATCCAGCCTATAAAACCGGACAAACGTGTGTGGTGTAGCCCAGCTTGCTGCAGCGCAAATATCCTGGACTAACACCTCTGAACAAAGCCCAGTATGTGGCCACACACCTAGTAGACTGAGCTCAGTGTCCCGGGGGGGGCCTGCGAGCCCTTACAGCTATAAGCCAGAGGTATGGCTTCTACAATGAGCTAGCCTCTGGCGTGGTAAGGGCCTGCCCTTGTGAGGGGAGGCCCAGGAAACAAACAGCTGATCTGCCTTCCTGAATCCAGCTTTCCTGTCAACATAAGTACAGGTGCTCTACTGTAGAGCACCTGTATGATCTTTCCATCACCTTAGGGACAAAGGCTGGGTTAGGCATGCTTTAGTGAGTACAGGAGCCAGCTGTAAACAAGAGGGGTGGATAGACAGAGCCTGCAATTCACTTACTTGCGTAGCTGTGGTTAGAGCTAACAGCAGAGCGGTCTTACGAGATAAACTACAACTCCCCTGCCCCAAAAGGCTCAAAGGGGTGGTGGGAGAGGGTGTCTAAACCAACTGACAGATCCCATAAAGGGACCAGTGGTCTAGAGACTGGGAGCGTTTGACACAGACCCCTCATGAAGCGTCATACAAGTAGGTGGTGACAGGAAGGTTTATCACCAAACCCCACATTGCAGGCTGAGATAGCTGCCAAACAGACCTTTATAGTGGAAAAAGCTCTCCTTTTGTCGAGCATGTTCTGAAGAAAACACAACAGCTCCACCACTGAACACTGAAAAGGGATTGCCTGCTTTTCATGGCTATTAAAATCAGCGACAGCCCCTGATCCCTCACTCTGATCAGTGTTGGGGAGATGAAGCTGAGGGGAAGGAAAGCATACAGTAGTGTGTTTGGCCAAGGATCAGCCAGCTCATCCACGCCCAGTGGGGCATCTGCGTCTGACAGGGAGAAAAACAGTGGACAATGTTTTCTCGCAAGGCAAAGAGATCTATCTATATCTGCTCCACCACCTGTGGGTGAAGTCTCCATTCTCCGAACAGTGGATTCCCTCTGGACAGGAGATCGGCCCCCCTATTTAGAATTCCTGGCACATGAGTTGCTCGAAGGGAGAGAAGCTGTGTGCTGCTCCACACAATTGCTTCCCTGGCTAACCTGTGTAGTTGCCGGTAACTACACAGTTCTTAAAAGCAACTACCATGGAGTTGTCTGTTTTCACTAAAACATGTTGCCACCGGAGATATGACAGAAAATACTGTAAAGCTAAGAGCACTGCGCTGCGCTCCAGCAGATTTATGTGATTCAGAGCCAGTCGCCACGACCAAACGCCATTCACTGCTCTGCCCATCATAGTTGCACCCCAACCTGACAGGGACAGTCTATGGTCAGAGTCCCCCTGGATGATACTGCCCCCAGAGGTACCCCCGCAGCGAGAGCTGTCAGGCTCCTCCATGGCCGAGAGCCGCAATACAGGACTGTGTTATTTTTACACTGTGACCGAGATGTGGGTGAGGGCAGAGCCGCAGAGAGGCAATTCACTGCTGAAAATCCCTCATCATGAGCAGCTCCAAATGTACCACGATATCACCGAGACTATGAGGCCAAGGAGGCGGAGACAGTGTTGAAACTGCACAACTTTCCTCCACTGAAAGACGACGTCACCTTTGTCTCCTGGAAGGAGTTGGGGCTGTCCCCCTCACAAAGAGCGTAAGCTCCCCCAGCTGGGGACAAGGAGAAATGGCAGTGATTTTCTTTTGTTTTTATTTTCTTTCCAGAATGCTTGCCCCAAGGTCTTGGATTCTCAACTTTGACCTGGTGAGCAAGCGGATTGAGGGCCTCCCTTCTCCTCTCTCTATTCTGGCCCCACTCTGTCTCCCTCTCACAGCTACTGCTGCTGCCGCAAAGCAGCTCTTGGCACCTGCTGAGGTTGTGGGTTAGGGGTTCTGGGCAAGCAGAGATTGAATGCTTTTCCCTCCTGCTTTCTGTGGGTGCTTGTCTCTCTTATTTTCTCCAGGGTAGGGCCAAAGAGACCCTTGGTCGGGTCATAGGCTGCATCCATGACCTCAGCCTTCTGAGCATCATCTAAGCCTGACAGGTTTAGACACATGTCTCTCTCACCCGAGACTGCAAGGCCCATTACACGCCCACAACCTTGGACTGCTCTCCTGGAGGAGCGAAGGATGAGATCATTAACCATGCAGATTTCATCCCAGAGGGCTGGATTTAGGGAACCCGAATCCAGCTGACAGCCCATGTCTTCTAGAATTTCTGACTGAGGCTGGTGGGAGCCTCTTGCCATCATGCAGGTTGTGTCCTGCCCCTTCGATATCCTGGGCGGCTGGCCATGGGATACCTAGCAGCCCATTTGCAGACCTTGTATAAATTGCTGTACGCCGGGGGTGCAAATTCTGCCCCATTCAGTGACCTGGACTGCTGGGGAGGGTAGGTGGAGTCATGCTCCTCTTTATCATACATGTCCTCTAGGTTGAGTAGGTCGAAGTTGGCATCACCCTCTCCGTCCTCGCCACCCGACTCGCCCACGTTTTGATCAAGGAAGTCCTCGAACAATGGGGGCATGAGCAGGGACTATTCTTTCATCATGTCCGCCCAGCTCATGGAGGCTCGCCGATGACGGATGTCACTCGTAGCAATAGCAGCCGACAGGTGGGGGTCCAAAATGTTCATTGCTGCTACTCTCAGCCTCCTTTCCAGGACTTTCTCTGGCATAAACGCACAATGGGGGCATCCCTGAGGGTCCACCAGTGAAGCCTGAGCATGCTTGGCACCCATACAGATAATACACATTGTATGAGGGATGCAGCCTCTTTGGCCTTTGGTTCTGACCCCTTGGCGGGGGTAGGAGCCGTAGACATAGTTAGCGGAAAGGGGGTGAGACCAGGCTACACCAGGCTCATCGCAACACATTAGCCTGTTCGTAGTCAGAGCTAGCAGTGGGGATTAAATCCAAGCTAGTCGTAGCGGGAGTCAGGTCATTGTGATATGTTAGCTGCATTCTGCTAGCCAATATCGTTAGCAACTTAATGCTAACCGAACCCTGAGGTTGACTAACAAGCTAATGCTAGTGAGACACTAATACGGTTTGTGGCCTGCTAACAAGTTAAAGCTAGACGGACACTGAAAAGGCTCGCCGTAACGCGTTAGCCTAAGTTACACAAAGTCGGCTACCTTGCTAACTAAAACCAGGAACTGCCTGAACAGATCACCTAACACGATTACAGTTCACCAGAGTGTAACTATAAGTACGCTTCTTTCGAAGGACAACTTAAATTTCACCATAACCCTTACTGGGGAAAAGGTAGTTTAAGATTTAAAAGACATTACAATTGTTGTAATTACGTTAAAATCAGTGTTATTGACTTTAAGATCACAACCTGATTTAAAACAGAATCTAGTATAAAAATTCTTGCCTCTAGAAATAGCTATATGATATTAAGAGAATATGGCCGTGCAGTCTTTCAGTACAACTTTGTCCAGCCACTGGTAGGATTTCTGGATATCAGCCATCTCCTCTATCTGCCGGTGGTACATATTGTGCATGGGCCTGTCCTTCCATGATAGTTCCTCTTTTTCCTCCTCTTTCTTGGGTTTCTGCTGCCTGAGGTATTCACTGAGCATGCGTGACTGGTCAGGGCCATCTTCCTGATGTAGTAATGGATGTTCGTTGTCTCATCCTGGACTGTGGTGCTGACACTCACCAGTCCCCGGCCTCCTTCCTTCCGTGTAGCATACAGCCTCCAGGTGCTAGACTTGAGGTGAAACCGTCCATGGGGAAGAGCTTCCTTGTCTTGATGTCGATGGCTTCTATCTCCTCCATTGGCTAGCTTATTATCCCAGCAGGGTACCTGATCATGGGCAGGTTGTAGGTCTGGATAGCCCGGATCTTGTTCTTACCATCCAGCTGACTCCTCAGGAGTTGGCTACCTTGCTAACTAAAACCAGGAACTGCCTGAATAGATCACCTAAAACGCTATATATATATATATATATATATATATATATATATATATATATATATATATATATATATATATATATATATATATATACACACACACATACATAGATAGATAGATAGATAGATAGATAGATAGATAGATAGATAGATAGATAGATAGATAGATAGATAGATAGATATGTACATATACACACACACACACACTATATATATACATACAATTTTTTGCTATTTTAAACTCAAAAGTAAAAATTCTCAAGTATCTAAATCCTGCTTCAATTGTTTTTTTGATGCAGTGCTTTACCTCAGTACCTCCAGTCTACAGTTTTTGTTCTTCAGTCCATCTGAGAGGATCTTCATTTCCGAGTCTTTAAACTGGGTGTAGTTTAGTTCCAGTTCTCTCAGGTAAAAAGGTTTGGATGTGAATGCTGTCACCAGCATTTTGCAGATTTCCGCAGTCCTATAATGTCGGTTCATTCTTTTGGCACAGAGGATAAAAAACATTAGATTAGATATAAACATAGATTATACTATCCAAGTTTTAGCAAATGTCCTTCTAATCTAAGAAAACAAGACACTAAGTTGTGAATTTTAGTGACTGTGGGGGGAGACACTTTTACATAGAAGATTTTGACTAATTGTTAATCTTTTAAACACTGTTTACAATTAGAGTTACTGTATGGTGTCACCTCACATGTATCCACTTAAATCAGCAAAGGCTGTTTCTCCTCTGCCAAACAGGACCCACTACTGCAGATTAGTGCTCCCATTCTGAGCCAAAGCACTTTACATGAACACAAAATTTATTCATCCCCAGAAAACTTGGTGATCCACAATCTTCTCCTTTAGCTACAGGGAAGAAGAAGCTCTAGTTCTGACCACTGGGTATTTTTAGAAGGTTCAATTCAATTTCACTATCTACACCCAGGCCTGGTTACTTCCGGACCTGTTGAATCAAGACTTCCTTTAACTAGAACCTGTCTGACAAAGTAAAGTAGGCTAAAAGATTTCAAAAAGCAACACATCATACCACGATATCTTAAACTGACCTGAGCTTCTCAAGTTTAGGGCAGCCTAGACCAACAGACAGTACAGAGAACAATGAGTCCTCAAGTATGTCACCACTCAACTCTAGTTCTCTTAGATTTGAGATGACTGATTTTATGGCTGATGCAAAATCTTCCATCTCTCTTTCTGCAAGCCCTTTGCCAGAAAGACTGCAAGACCAAAGGACACAAAATCAAAAGAAATCAGTACAAAATGTTACAAAACAATCATATAAATATGATAATTTTACTAACCTTAGAGCTTCTAGTTTACACTGAGAATTTTTCAGTCCATCAGCCAAGGTTTCTGCACATTTATCCGCCCTACTGCCAAAAGTACTATTCACTATGTGCAGTTCAGTTAACACAGAGTGTGGCATGCAAAGAGCTGAAGAGATAGTTTTATATTCCCAAACACCAACATTTACACCTGAGATTCTGTAGAATTAATAAAAGGACAATTGTTTAAATATCAGATACAGTTTTTAAAAGCATACATTATTTCTTAACTTAATAGAAAATTGTGAACTCAATAAACCCCTTTTCCATCTGCACCCTGACACAGTCCAATATTACGGGATTTCCATAGGGGAAAGGATTTAGTTTTCCCTAATTGAACATTTAAAAAAAAAAAGATCAATTAGATCTTACAATTTCATTTTACTTATATAGAACCAGTCCACAACAACATACCAAATCAAAATAAGCATTAGATGTTTCAAATATTCCTTTTGTGGCACACAAAATGGTAAAGGCGCTGATTAGCTAACTGTAACACCTCCTGCAGCGTGAAAAGAACAATATTTTAAACAGATGACTGATGTCAAAATGCCAGATAAATCAGTTAACATGAATGTATGGATTAAAAAGTCCGGTCCTAGGTAAAACTGCATAGGACAGGGTATTCAGGAACTGAGCATAAAAGTCACATAGTTGGTATCTGGTTCTGTTCAATAACAATAATTGTAAAAAACAAAACAAAACAACAACATACAATTATAGATAAAGTGCGGTAAACTGAATAACATTCTTGTATAAAGCACCAACTCACCTTGCTTTTCTGCAGTTTCTCACAGCTGGAAGAAGTCTAAAGATACCTTTTCCTGATGGTCTGTATTTCTTGAGATTGAATTCATCCAGAGGTGTGTTTGACATCAGAATCAAGTCAGCCAGAGCTGAACACTCAACAGGAGAGAGCGGTGATTCAGGAAAACAATTTGGTTTCAGATACTTTCGTACTGAATCATGTAGGGAATTGTCTTTCAACTCAGTCAGGCAGTGGACAAGGTTTTAGACATCTTTCAGCTGAGCAGTCAAACAAATCTATTTCTAATAGACTTGACCGAATTTCCTCAATATTTGTTGAATGCTCTTCAGTCTGCTGAATCAGGCTTTGAAGTGGTTCTTCTGATGATTGTAGAGACAAGCCAATAAGGAACCTGAGGAACATGTCCAGTTCTCCGGTCGTTCTAGGAGCCGAATTAGCTATTGTAATTTCAATCAGTTCATTCAAAGGTAGATCCACTGGAACTGTTTCCAAGATAGACTTGAGCTCTTCATCAGACCCTTTTAGCATGAAATCCTTGAGACTTTCAGAATCAATTTTTTTATTTACAAAACTGTGATATACAAAGAGAGCAGCAAAATACTCTTGAACTGTGAGATGCACAAAGCAGTAAAGTTTCTTTGTTAGGAACACACTCTCTTCTTTGAATATTGCTGTACACAACCCACAGTAAACTCCAGCTTTCGTTATATCTATGTCATACTTCTTCAGATCTCCAGCAGTGAATATGATCCGGCCTTTTTCTAGTTGCTCAAAAGCCAACCTGCCTAATTTCAAAATGAACTCTTCATTTGACTTAAAGATCTCTGCTGTATCAGGCTCTTCCTGGTTGCCATATTTTCCATTAGCTATCGTTGTCTGAATAAGAAGGAAGTGTGTGTACATCCCAGTAAGAGTTGTGGGTATTTTTTGGTTTCCATCTTTGGTGTTTCTCATTTTACGCATCAAATACTCAAAAACATCTACAGCAATCCAACAGAAGATAGGTATGTGACACATAATGTACAGGCTCCGTGACATTGTCATGTGTTCAATTATTTTTTTCAGCGACTGCTTTGTCTTCAACTCTCTTTCTATTTTTTGTGGATCATCAAATCCTCTGACCTCAGTCCACTGGTAAACATACTCACGAGAAATGCGTTGAACTGCTCCTGGTCTTGAGGTAATCCAAACAAGTGCAGAGGGAAGAAGATGTTTCCTGATAAGGTTGGTCACCAGAGTGTCCACTGAGGACACCTTCGTAGCATCATCCAGTATTGTGGTCGTTTTGAATTTCAGCTGAAGTTGACTTTCATCGAGACCATCAAAGATGAACAAAACTTCACGATCAGCCAAAGCTCTCGCAACTGCTATGGTTTTAAGTTCTGGATGGAATGTTTTCACAAGGTTCTCAAAGCTAATCTGATAATCTTGGACCAGATTTAGCTCCCTGAATGGAAACATAAAGATGAAGTCCAAGTCCTGATTGGCTTTTCCATCTGCCCAGTCAAGGATGAATTTCTTCACAGAGACAGTTTTTCCAATGCCAGCAATTCCCTTTGTCATCACAGTCCGAATTGCTGTCATGTCCTTGTCGCCTTGCACATGTTTAAAGATATCATTACAGTTGATTCAAGTACCCTCAACAATTTGATTCTTTATCTTCAATCTCCCAAATCTCATGTTGTTCATTGACATGTTCACTCTCTCCTTGTATAATGTAGAGCTGTGTGTAAATTTTATCCAATGATTTTTCATCCATACGAGACTTTTCATTGCCTTCCAACTCCCACTGACACTTTTGCCTTAGATATTCTTTGTTCTTTTTAAAGACCTCCTTGATGACATCTTCTGCTGTAGGTAAAGAGGAAAACCACCAATTTCAACCAAAACACATAATTTTAACGTTAACTTGGTCATTTTGACCTTGGTAAAGGATAAAAAGCCCTCAGAATGGCTGCAATAAGTATCTTAAATAAAGCCTCAAATCCAAACCTGTATTTTATTCACAATAGAGCATATAAAAAATGATCATCAAATGTTTAAACTGTTGTCTGATACATCATTAAATGTTTCATTTAATAATTTATCAAATGTTTCAGTTGTTTTAAGGTCTTGATTGTAGGCAAAAAACCTCTTCTATTATGAAGCCATGCCACAATGCCGTTATAGATGAGGAAACTGCCAATTCCTTAGGCAATAATATAGTTGGTCCCTCTCCTTAATTGGTCAAGAGGATATGGTGTCCATGTTTTCAAAGAATGAATTCAAGGCTACGTCCACACGTACCTGGGTATTTTTGAAAACGCAGATTTTTCTATGCGTTTGCGCCTTTCGTCCACACGTAAACGGCGTTTTCGGTCACTGAACATATACAAAGATGGCGCCGGTGAGGTCGGCTGCCGTCACGACTTCTCCGACCACTTTTTCTTTGTTTTTGTTTTTTAAGTTAGTTTTCAGCGTTTCTAAATCGGCAAAATCATCACCATTGGGTACATTAGGTATGACAGTGACACTCTTGTTTCTATTGGGATACAATGTACTCACAATTCGAAGATTTTAACTCCGGATCCGAGCTGGCCGAGTGAGATCTTGAGGGCGAACAAAGGGAAGTGGCGGCGGCCTAGAGGGAAGCAAGCCGGCGTCAGGAAACAGGCTGAGAGCTCGTGCACACCGCACACCTCTGCCTAGCATCCTGCTCGCCAACGTCCAGTCACTGGAGAACAAGCTTGATGACCTCAGGGCCAGGATAAAGTTCCAGAGAGACATTCGGGACTGCAATCTCCTCTGCTTCACCGAGACATGGCTGAACCCTGCGGTGCCGGACCACGCCATCCAGCCGGCCGAGTTCTTCTCGGTTCACCGCATGGACAGGACACGGGACTCGGGGAAGTCAAGGGGAGGCGGCGTGTGTTTAATGGTGAACAACAACTGGTGCAACAGTGCGAACATTGTTCCTCTCACACGCTCCTGCACACCAAATCTGGAACTACTATCCATCATGTGTCGTCCTTTTTATCTACCTCGGGAATTTAAATAGGTCATTGTAAGTGCCGTTTATATTCCACCACAAGCGGACACGGTCACCGCCTTATCCGAGCTGCATGAGGCACCCACACAGCACCAGACACAACACCGGGACGCTGCGCTTATTGTGACGGGGGACTTTAATAGTGCCAACCTCAAACGCGCAGCGCCGAACTTTTATCAACACATCACCTGCCCCACCAGAGGTGAAAGGACACTGGACCACTGCTACACTACGGTCAAGGACGACTACAAGGCACAATCCCGCCCTCCATTTGGCAAATCCGATCACGCCGCCATCTTCCTCATGCCAAAATACAAACAAAGGCTGAAACAGGAAGTTCCGGTTCAGAGGAAGGTCGCGCACTGGACGGATCAATCGGTGGCCGCGTTACAGGACGCACTCGATGACGTAGACTGGGGCATGTTCAGAAACAGCTCCGATGATGATGCCAACGTGTTTACGGAAACGGTTGTGGGATTCATCAGGAAACTAGCGGATGATACCGTGGAGACAAAGACTATCATAACGTTTCCCAACCAGAAGCCGTGGGTGGATAAAACCATCTGAGATCCCGCACCGCTGCCTACAACACGGGACTCATGACGGGGGACATAGACCCGTACAAAGCCGCGTCATATAACGTGCGGAGGGCGGTGAAAGAGGCGAAGCAGCGCTACGGGAGGAAACTAGAGTCACAACTCCAACAGAGTGACTCTAGGAGCCTATGGCGGGGACTAAGGACAATAACGGACTATAAAGCACCAACAACCGGTATGACGAACGCGGCCGTGACTCTGGCAGACGAGCTGAACACTTTCTATGCTCGCTTCGAGGCTGCAGCTAAGGACTCCAACAATGCTAGTGTTAGCGGCGCTAACGGCTGCAGACAGGAAGATACTGCCAGCACCGGAAAAGTGCTCGTCATCTCTGAGCATGAAGTAAGGAGAGCCTTCAAGAGAGTGAACACCAGGAAAGCAGCAGGACCAGACGGCATCCCAGGTCGTATCCTCAGAGACTGCGCATACCAGCTAGCTCCTGTGTTCACTGAGATATTCAACATCTCTTTATCTCAGTCGGTGATCCCCACATGCTTCAAAGAGTCCATCATTGTTCCTATCCTGAAGAAACCCCACCCTGCTTCTCTCAATGACTATCGCCCTGTAGCCCTCACCTCAGTAGTGATGAAGTGTTTTGAACACCTGGTCAGAGACTTCATCATTTCTTCACTACCAGACACACTGGACCCACTACAGTTTGCTTACCGTCCAAATTGTTCCACAGACGATGCCATCTCTCATCTCCTCCACACATCACTCACTCACTTGGACACTAGAAGGGGGAATTATGTTAAAATGCTCTTCATAGACTACAGCTCTGCATTTAACACCATAATTCCCTCCACATTCACCACCAAGCTGGAGCATCTGGGACTCAGCTCATCTATGTGTCAGTGGATCTCCAACTTCCTAACTGGCAGACCACAGGCAGTAAGGATGGGCGGACATGTCTCAGCCTCCACCCCTCTCAGCACTGGAGCCCCCCAGGGGTGTGTTCTGAGCCCCCTGCTGTACTCTCTGTACACATATGACTGTGTGGCCACTACCAGCTCCACCACCATCATCAAGTTTGCTGACGACACCGTCGTGGTGGGCCTGATCTCTGATGTCAACGAGACGGCCTACCTGAAGGAGATTAGGAATCTGGAGAACTGGTGCCAGAGGAACAACCTCCTTCTAAACGTCAGTAAGACAAAGGAGCTGATAGTGGACTTCAGCACTAAGCAGGAGAGGAACTACCAGACCCCCGTCATCAACGAGTGCCCAGTGGAGAGAGTGGACAGCTTCAAATACCTCGGAGTTCACATCACGCAGGACCTGTCATGGTCCTGTCACATCAACACCGTGGTGAAAAACGCCCGTCAGCGTCTCTACCACCTCAGACGCTTGAGAGACTTCCAACTGCCCTCCAACGTGCTCAGGAACTTTTACTCCTGCACCATAGAGAGCATCCTGACGGGAAACATCTTAACCTAGTTCGGGAACAGCACCATGCAGGACAGACGAGCTCTACGGTCAGCTGAGCGCACCATCCGCTCCGAGCTCCCTGACCTGCACTCAGTCTACAGCAGGCGGTGCTGGACCAAGGCCAGGAAGATCGTGAAGGACCTCTGCCATCCCAACAACAGACTGTTCTCTCTGTTGAGGTCAGGAAAGCGATTCCGCTCCCTGAAGACCAACACAGAGAGACCGAGGAGGAGCTTCTTCCCGCAGGCGATACGGTCTCTCAATCACACCACCACACAGTACTGACCCACACATATGGTTCTTACACACACACTGGACATTCTGGACATTGTTTTCACTTCATCACTTAAATCACTTTAAGCATATTTGCACTGCACAAGACATAATGTGGATTCCACAACACTGGTCACTATATTCTTCATTTCCACTTAATACTTGTACAGCTGCTGTTATTGTGTGTGTATATATATATATATTTATTTATTTATATTTCTTCATACATTCTTATATAGTTCTATACTGTGTATTGTGTATTTTGTTGTACAGTTATTTTATTTTCAACTTTAATTTATATATTTTATCTTATTCTTTCCCAGTTAAATTTACCCTTCATTCTAATTTGTGTTGTACAGTTATTTCATTTTTTATATTTTATATTCTTATATTTTATTCCTTCCTAGTTAAATTTACACATTTCTTAATTTTTCATATTTATTTCCTATCTTATTCATAGCCCTTTCCTTTTTTTTTCTTTTTTTCTTTAGGTCACGAGCAGTTGTCTGAGCATTTCACTGCATATCGTACTGTGTATGACTGTGTACGTGACAAATAAAATTTGAATTTGAATTTGATTTGAAAACTGAGATTTTTAAAAACTCCGGCCAGGGTGGATATTTTTGAAAACTCAGTTTTTGCATTTACGTGTGGATGAGAAAAACGGAGAAAACGCAGCGTCAAAGGTGTGCGCCTTTTTTGACGTCACACTGTGCACCGCGTTATTGTTTCGGTGAAATGAATTTCTACAATACTATTACTGTTAATTGTACTCTCTGCAGTGTTTAAATGCTTACATATACACACACAGTTACTGTCCCTCCACACATAGGACTCGGTTCTGCTTCTATGCCCCATCCTTGTTTACTATTTCCCACCGAGGCTTCTAGACTTCTGATTGGCCAACATTTCTACACTGTCAGGAACATATTGCCACCTGTTGCTTTGGCATGTTCCTAGCAGCGTTTTCGTTCATTTCTGCATTTACGTGTGGACGGGATTATTTTTTAAAACGAAAACGGAAAATCTCCCCCCAGGGGGGCCTGGCTAAACTTTCAGGGAAAAGGGGGGCACAAAGACATACTTTTCTTTCTTATTCTCATTTAAAATGTCTAGCTTTTAATAAATAAATTATCCGAATCTTACACCCAAAGTTTTAATCTGATGTAAAATGTATAGAAGTCCATTACTGTATATAGTAACTATTGAGTCTAATATACCCTAGTAAGCTATAGTACTTTTTCCTTTGGGAAGGTACAATCTGTGCAGTCTCCAATTCTGTTGAAGAAAGATGTTGAATCTATTTAATTATTCTTGAAAAAGAATTGATTTCTGTGCATTTTTTTTCACACTGCATCAAATGAAAGTTTATTACGTCGATTAAGCACCACGAGGTGGTGGGTGGTTCCCTTTTTTTTTTTTTTTGCTGGGTGTTTTAAAGCCCTATTAGTTAGGTTGCTTACTCTTTAAAATACCAGAATAGGGAGGATGGAGTAGGTTTAAGTTTATTAGATTGATCAGTATTGCTGAACTATGAAATATTTTGGGTGCAGTGTATTTTTTGCATACAGGTATAACAGAATAGCTTTAGTGGTTTTTTGTTTTTTTTGTTTTTTTTAAACTTGAGTATTAACTTATACAAAAAGCAGCAAGATATTGAATAAAACAGTTTTATTGATTAAAAAACACAATATATCGGATTCATATCGGTATCGGCAGATATCCAAATTTATGATATCAGTATCGGACATAAAAATGTTGTATCGTGCCATCTCTAAAATATATATGTTAGATTTGTATTGTTGATTGTCATTTATGCTTAGAAATATTTACTTATATATGCTTAGAGTTTTGTAATTAGTTGTAGATTGGTAGAGGTTTTGATCCTTGATAGTCTGCAAACCTTGTGTGTATTGCCTTCGTGCTTTCATGTTATATGACCCTTTGAAAAGCAGTAACACACACACACACACACACACACACACACACACACACACACACACACACACACACACACACACACACAGTATTCTTTGTTCACATGTATACCTATGTAAGATGCTATATGTTAATGACCCTATGCATATTCATGTAACCACAATAAAAGGAGTGCTATGGGGAGCCTGGCTGAGAGTCTGACGGAGGTCAAGTGGTGGAACGACACTTGGCTCCAGGCAGGTCTCCCTCATGCATGAGAAACATGAAGAACTTTGCCTACTTCGTGTCTTGCTTGCTGTGTAATTATATTGTCCTCAACGTTCCAGCGAATAGGTTCAAGCTACAAACATATATATATATATATATATATATATATATATATATATATATATATATATATATGTAAAAAAAACACCCAGCACGCCCCTGCGGGCGGTTTATCCTTCAAGCTCGGGTCCTCTACCAGAGGCCTGGGAGCTTGAGGGTCCTGCGCAGTATCTTAGCTGTTCCCAGGACTGCGCTCTTCTGGACAGAGATCTCCGATGTTGTTCCTGGGATCTGCTGGAGCCACTCGCCTAGCTTGGGAGTCACCGCACCTAGTGCTCCGATTACCACGGGTACCACTGTTACCTTCACCCTCCACATCCTCTCGAGCTCTTCTCTGAGCCCTTGGTATTTCTCCAGCTTCTCGTGTTCCTTCTTCCTGATATTGCTGTCATTCGGAACCGCTACATCGATCACTACGGCCATCTTCTTCTGTTTGTCTACCACCACTATGTCCGGTTGGTTAGCCACCACCATTTTGTCCGTCTGTATCTGGAAGTCCCACAGGATCTTAGCTCGGTCATTCTCCACCACCCTTGGGGGCATCTCCCATTTTGACCTTGGGACTTCCAGGTTATACTCGGCACAGATGTTCCTGTACACTATGCCGGCCACTTGGTTATGGCGTTCCATGTATGCCTTGCCTGCTAGCATCTTGCACCCTGCTGTTATGTGCTGGATTGTCTCTGGGGCATCTTTACACAGCCTGCACCTGGGGTCTTGCCTGGTGTGATAGACCCCAGCCTCTATGGATCTTGTGCTCAGAGCTTGTTCTTGTGCTGCCATGATTAGTGCCTCTGTGCTGTCTTTCAGTCCAGCTTTGTCCAGCCACTGGTAGGATTTCTGGATATCAGCCACCTCCTCTATCTGCCGGTGGTACATACCGTGCAGGGGCCTGTCCTTCCATGATGGTTCCTCGTCTCCCTCCTCTTTCTTGGGTTTCTGCTGCCTGAGGTATTCACTGAGCACTCGGTCAGTTGGGGCCATCTTCCTAATGTATTCTTGGATGTTCGTTGTCTCATCCTGGACTGTGGTGCTGACACTCACCAGTCCCCGGCCCCCTTCCTTCCGCTTAGCGTACAGCCTCAGGGTGCTGGATTTGGGGTGAAACCCTCCATGCATGGTAAGGAGCTTTCTTGTCTTTATGTCAGTGGCTTCTATCTCCTCCTTTGGCCAGCCTATTACCCCAGCAGGGTACCTGATCACGGGCAGGGCGTACGTGTTGATGGCCCGGATCTTGTTCTTACCATTCAGCTGACTCCTCAGGACTTGCCTGACCCTCTGCAGGTACTTGGTGGTTGCAGCTTTTCTAGCGGCCTCTTCATGGATCCCTGCCTGTGGGATCCCCAAGTACTTGTAACTGTCCTCTATGTCTGCAATGTTGCCTTCTGGTAGTTCAATCCCCTCAGTTCTGACTACCTTCCCTCTCTTTGTTACCATCCGACTACACTTCTCCAGTCCGAACGACATTCCAATGTCATTGCTGTATAGCCTGGTAGTGTGGATCAGTGAATCGATGTCTCGTTCACTCTTGGCATATATATATATATATATATATATATATATATATATATATATATATATATATAGATCCCGGGAATAACATCGGAGATCTCTGTCCAGAAGAGCGCAGTCCTGGGAACAGCTAAGATACTGCGCAGGACCCTCAAGCTCCCAGGCCTCTGGTAGAGGACCCGAGCTTGAAGGATAAACCGCCCGCAGGGGCGTGCTGGGTGTTTTTTTTTTTTTTTATATATACATATATACATGTGGAAAAAAAACTCCACTCAGACTGAGCTCCTAGTGGGAGAACAGCTTGATAACAGAAAAAACACCTCAGCACAAAAGCACATGACTATCAATACACCATAGAAACACAAGACAAGCAACAGGGGCGGGTAAAGGGTAAGAGAGAGCCGGTGTAGACAGCGCATCCGGTTCTGCAGCATCTGTGCTGGTCCAGTTGACTGCTATCTTCCCCGGTAGGGCACACGCATCGAAGGCGTTGGAAAGGGAGAGGGGATGAGTGAGTGCTTATCAGTGTAAGTGTGTGTGTGTGCGTGTCCATAGTTTAGCTGAGCCAGTGTCCTTCGGCCTATCAGGCTAAGTAAACAGTCCTCCAGCCAATCCAGGTGTCCTTGCATGGGATGGGAAGAATAGCCGTAACACAGTCATTATCAGGGAGTGATTGTTCGGCTCCAGCCTTGGGCCTAAATCCATAATTCTCTTTTAGGTTTTAGAGAACGACAGTGGGAGGCTATTCCAGGGAAAGTAATGCACACAAGACAAGACAAGGACAGGGAAGATAAGGGTGAGGAGGAGAGGAGAAAAGTGCGACCGCCTTCGCTGAGAGCTAAAGAAGAAGATTATATATATATATATATATATATATATATATAGCCACCTCCTGTACATGGATGACATCAAGCTGTATGCCAAGAGTGAACGAGACATCGATTCACTGATCCACACTACCAGGCTATACAGCAATGACATTGGAATGTCGTTCGGACTGGAGAAGTGTAGTCGGATGGTAGCAAAGAGAGGGAAGGTAGTCAGAACTGAGGGGATTGAACTACCAGAAGGCAACATTGCAGACATAGAGGACAGTTACAAGTACCTGGGGATCCCACAGGCGAATGGGAACCATGAAGAGGCCGCTAGAAAAGCTGCAACCACCAAGTACCTGCAGAGGGTCAGGCAACTCCTGAGGAGTCAGCTGAATGGTAAGAACAAGATCTGGGCCATCAACACGTACGCCCTGCCCGTGATCAGGGCCCTGCTGGGGTAATAGGCTGGCCAAAGGAGGAGATAGAAGCCACTGACATAAAGACAAGACAGCTCCTTACCATGCATGGAGGGTTTCACCCCAAGTCCAGCACCCTGAGGCTGTACGCTAAGCGGAAGGAAGGGGGCCGGGGACTAGTGAGTGTCAGCACCACAGTCCAGGATGAGACAACGAACATCCAAGAATACATTGGGAAGATGGCCCCAACTGACCGAGTGCTCAGTGAATACCTCAGGCAGCAGAAACCCAAGAAAGAGGAGGGAGACGAGGAACCATCATGGAAGGACAGGCCCCTGCACGGTATGTACCACCGGCAGATAGAGGAGGTGGCTGATATCCAGAAATCCTACCAGTGGCTGGACAAAGCTGGACTGAAAGACAGCACAGAGGCACTAATCATGGCAGCACAGGAACAAGCTTGAGTACAAGATCCATAGAGGCTGGGGTCTATCACACCAGGCAAGACCCCAGGTGCAGGCTGTGTAAAGATGCCCCAGAGACAATCCAGCACATAACAGCAGGGTGCAAGATGCTAGCAGGCAAGGCATACATGGAACGCCATAACCAAGTGGCCGGCATAGTGTACAGGAACATCTGTGCCGAGTATAACCTGGAAGTCCCGAGGTCAAAATGGGAGATGCCTCCAAGGGTGGTGGAGAATGACCGAGCTAAGATCCTGTGGGACTTCCAGATACAGACGGACAAAATGGTGGTGGCTAACCAACCGGACATAGTGGTGGTAGACAAACAGAAGAAGATGGCCGTAGTGACCGATGTAGCGGTTCCTAATGACAGCAATATAAGGAAGAAGGAACACGAGAAGCTGGAGAAATACCAAGGGCTCAGAGAAGAGCTCGAGAGGATGTGGACGGTGAAGGTGACGGTGGTCCCCGTGGTAATCGGAGCACTAGGTGCAGTGACTCCGAAGCTAGGCGAGTGGCTCCAGCAGATCCCGGGAACAACATCGGAGATCTCTGTCCAGAAGAGCGCAGTCCTGGGAACAGCTAAGATACTGCGCAGGACCCTCAAGCTCCCAGGCCTCTGGTAGAGGACCCGAGCTTGAAGGATAAACCGCCCGCAGGGGCGTGCTGGGTGTTTTTATATATATATATATATATATATATATATATATATATATAAAATCTTTTTTCTTATCTTTGTGTCCTGTAAATGCTGCAATGAAACAGCCATGTTGCATTCTGAAGCTGTGGCTGGATTTAAAAAAAAAAAAAAGCAAGACAGGAAGTGAACAGTTGTCAGGCTGAGCGGATACATCAGAATTTTCTATATATGTAGCTCACTTCTGCTCTGTGAGTGACTCGTGTGAGGTGGAAAAAAAGTCTGTGCATTTTGTATAATTTTCATAAGCTTTATTATTTGTTTGAAGTGAACTGAATAATAAATTGAAATTGTACATAAGAACATTCATGGTAAGGTGTAATATGACATGATGAACAACAGATTGCTTCCACTTTCACTAGTATATAATAAAGTTATATACAATTAAATATCCTGTGCACTGAAGTCAGGGTTGATCTTTTTTTTTTGTTTGTTTTTACCCCCAGGGTTCATCTGTCATGGTGGCCTAGAAATATTGATTCACAAAGTACTACTGGTGACACTGCTGATGACTTGTGACTCTTCTTATGCATCCACTTATTATTTTACCACTGTGCTTTTCTTTCAGTCTTTTCCTCTTGTGACACTGCTGGGTGGTATAAGGCACATCTGTCAGTGAAGCTCCTGGAAGTCAGTGAGAAACCACAGGATGTTTTTTTTTTACTCTGCAAATTTAATTTGTTAGTGTCTAGTGTATTTTACTAATAGATATGGAAGTGGTGGATAAAAAATTTTATCATGTAGTTTTGTAACTTTTTAAAGCATGTTGCTGTGTCTTTGTACTCTGCACTTGTATCCTGAACTCTCATTTAACAATACAAACTAAAGTCTATTGAAGTCTGTTTACTTCTTTTCATGTAAATGAACTTTGTCACAAATGAAATTTCTCAGTTTGTGATATTGATTCTCATTAATGTGTTATATGTACACAGTTCACAGCAAAATTTCCCATCAGCAGTTAACCGTATTAGTTGACCTGCTGGTATGTATGAGGTGGGACGTGGTTTGCGGTGCAGTGCAGGGAAGGCAGACGCACCCACTCTGCATCCGCAATCACACCCACTGGCTACAAGAAGGGGAATCAGGGTTGTGTTTGGGTTGGTGTTGTGGTGTGATGCATCTGCAGCTGAGAGCTGCAGCTGAACTAATAAAGATGGCCCAAATCCTTGATCTGTGGACTCGTCGTGTCTCATTCACACCACAATGTATTTAAATAATAGCTAGCAACCCAATCACTAGTCTCAATGTTTGTCATGCTTGCACATTATTAACAATGTTAGCAAACAAGCTAATACAATACTTAATAAACAGAGATTTGTTTGTGACTCTTCTAACTGTAACTACTACTATTGGAAATATTACTATTTTAAAAAAAATAGCTAGGTTAACTGCACATAAACTGTCATTAGCCTTCAGCTTGGTTGGCTAGCTACAGCTGCAGGGAAAACTCATCCATCCAATCTCTTCTATTTATCCAATTCAGGGTTGTGGAGTGGCTGAAGCCCATCTTAACTGCCATAAGACAAGAGGCAGGGTACAGCCTGGACAGGTCACCAGTTTATCACAGGGCTAGCACAGTGACTCAGACAACTATTTGCACCTATATTCACACCTATATCCAATTTAGACTCACCAATTAACCTAACAACACTAACAAGCTATTGAAAAGATGGGAAAACCCCCTTTTTTAAAATACTTTTTTAATACTTTTCATGCCATAATATTTGACAGACTTACAGTGTCATGACCAGAGCTTTGGTAAAAAGATGGACTGACTGAATTTGAGGGGTATGGCATTCTATAATGAAAATGACTGGTCAAATCCTGAAAGACATAACAAAGGGTGATTGGTTTTTATAATTCATGGTGGTGGACGACCATATAATTGTGGTTGAATTTTGGTCGTAATAAGGAAAGTTATCGGCTCTAATGTGGATTTACTTCTTTTGCTGTCACCCATGGGCATGCTCACTGTTGTACAGGAAATCGGATGTGTACAAAATAACCAGGAATGGAGATAAGACCGTCCCCTTTGGTCCCCCAGTGTTACTAAACATCACATCACTCTTAATGTGCCAGTAGGTTGAAGTAAACCTAACAGTCTTCATTTTTGTTGAAACTGCATTCACCACTGTTTGGAGAGATTAATATTACATTTCTGCAACAACTTTTAAACCAAATTTCAATATGTTTACAAATATGCCATCCCATTTTTTCTGAATCTCTTTTGAAAACAGTATATCAGAATATGAAAAATTTTGTACTAGTCATGTTCTGCAGGTGTGTGGCTTTTGAATGAGAAGAGATTAAGGGTTTTGGAATATGAGATCATTGGATGTATTTTACGTGAAAACAATCAAACACGATCTCCACATTGGTCCATACAGATGTCTGGTTTGCTCACTGTGTAAAAAATTTCATGTTGGTTGCAATATATTGTTGTTGCAGTCAGGGGGAAAAAGACAGAGACAGATAAACACCCAGTGTCTTTCACTCGTGGTTTCTCTTATCATTAAAAGTAAATAACAAGGTAGACTAGTAATCCAAATCAAAAATTGCCACAATATTTTTCTGTTATCTGACCTATCAGGTTGATAAAATTCATGCAAAATCAAATGCAGTCTGTACAAGCTGTGTGCAGCCACTATTGGGGTCATCCTAGGAAGAAGCTAAGAATTACAATAAATATGTGACTTTTTAATTTGCAAATTTTGTTCCCTACAAATTATTATTGTTGTTGTTGTTAGGAGGTGTATAAATATAAAATGGAAAAGATACATGAGTACAAATCAGTAAATATACAATTTTAAAGAAAGATAATACATTTATTTATACAGCACCTTTCAAAAAATGTTACAACACAGCACAACTGAAACATTAAAAATGAATGTATAAAAAAAGTCATGTTTAACATTTTACAAAATGTACAGTCAACACAGTTGGGATAAACATATACTGCCTTTGATAGGTCGTTAGAGTCCCACACATTTGGTCTGGCAAATTTCTGAAGTCTGCTAAAAAGTGAGCCCACATTTTTAGTGTTGTTGAAGGCATGCAGGACATGAAACCATGTCTTTATTATATGCAGCTGAGCACGACATAATATAAAGAGATATCATAAACCTTCCAATCCAGTTTTTTTTCCCTGTATAATCTTTCTTTCCTTTCATCTAAAATTTTCTTCTTTTCTTTGTTTGCAAAGGTAAATTGATCCCAACTGATCCAGAGAGAAACCAGGATGGAGTGGTTCAGTGAAAGCTGTGTGTATGGTGTAGAGATGAGTAACTGTGTCAGCAGAGACTTTAAAGAAGGACAAAATACCTGCCGGCCAGTCCAGATACATTCCTATGGTACACCTCAGTGGTGTACTTTTCAAAAGTGTTAAGTTATTGTTATGACTAAAAACACCACCATTCATCCAGCACCAAGACTTTTCATTTTTTCCAAAAGAAAATTCAGAGGAAGAGTCTCCCACCCGGTCAATGCTTTTATATGCCACTCCAACATCAGCCCGTAAACACTCAACCTCCCAGTAATGGCGACTTGTCAGACCTTCTTCACAGAGAACCTGATCAAGATCAAATCTGTCTGGATGATCAGGATATGGTTGCTTCTCTTGAACACATTCTGCCATTTTTTTCTCCTTGGTTAAAATAATATTCACACCTGCTGTGTTGGGATCAAGTGTTAGGTCACAGGCATCTGCAATCAAAACAGTAGAAAAACGTTAACTGTTTGTGCCGTTCTTGATCTCAGATAATGTTGCTATGAAACTTAAACCAAAAGTGGTTTAGTTATTATTTACAGGTGCCACCAAATAACTGCATGTACATTGTGTCTGTAAACAAAATACACACAACACACTTTGATTTAAGATTAAATGTTGCTCCGTTGCTCAGTCAATGTGGACTCCATCTTAGTGTATTGTGCATCAGCATTTCTAATTTGTTTATGACTTTAAACCAACTAATCATTTATCTTTTGAGGTATAAAATAAAATTTAAAGCCAGCAAATTCAGTGTTTTTGTCTGCTATTTATGTTCTCTATCAGGAAACCTTGTTGATAATTCTCATTGAGTAGTAAACACTAATAAATCCAACTGATTTTTCTTCTTTTTCAAACCCCCTGCCCCCCGATTTAAAAATTTTTTTATATTTCAAATTATAGATTACAACCTGCACACAAATCACATCACATGCAGTGTTTCTTGAACATATTTTTCTTACACTGTCTCAGTAGCTTCAGATCGACCCAACATTCTTCATTGTGGTCCACACTAATGGGAAAAATAAACAAAAGCACTGTTGTTTACGAAGAACAATAATAGATCTTGCAATATTAAAATGACTGAAAAACTGATAATAAATTAAGCATAAAGCATTCTTTTTAAGACAGGATTTTTTTCCATACTTGACATTTTCCAGACTGCAGCATGTATCTCTCTTTTTTTCATTTAGCAGCTTGACTATTTCTTGATTGAGGTTATTAAAGCTGAGGTCCAGATCTTTGAGGCTGCAGTAGTTCGAGTCAAGAGCTGAGACCAACGAGGAGCCTCCACGTTGTGTCACTTTACAAAATGACAGCCTACAGAAATCAAACAGTGGGTGTGGTAGATGATCTTATCAAGACCAGTTTTAATGTGTGCATTTATACCTCACAAACTAAATTCATACGTAATCATATGATTATTTCAGAGATTAAAACAAAAAAAATCATCCATTGAAAGTAACAAAGGGACTTGGTGGTGGTTATATATAAATATCTCAAGCATATTAAATGTACAAATTATTGCAAGGCATTGTAACTGCACGATAACAGACCATCTCTTAAACTGTCTGAAAAACGTTGAATTCAGTAAGACTTTTGTTATACTGCAGGAGGCTCCATGTACACTGGAGAAAATAATTATTTGATACCTTGCTGAATTGATGTTTTGTCAAGTTTTGAAGTTTTTACAAAGAAATGAACAGTCTCCAATTTTATGGTAGTTTCATTTTAATGGAATTAGTTTTATTTTCTGTAGGATTAAAGCTACTCTGTGATATTAATGTGATTATTATTTTCTTCTTTAGCCACTCTTGTTTCCATGGCAGTATGTTTTGGGTCATTGTTCCGCTGGACGACTGATTCGCGAACCATATTCAGTGTTCTAGCTGAGAGACGGAGGTTCTTGTCCAAGCTTGGAATGGAATAAACTGAATCTGTGGATAGGTGCGCTTTATACAGATAATAAGTTGAGGTCAGGAGTATCTGTAATTGGCTGATTGATTGACTGTAATCTGCTAATTTGTGGGAGCCAGAATTCTGGTTAGGCAGTAGTGGATCAAAAAGTTCTTTTATTCCATGACATGCAAATGAATTTATAACTTTTATGAAACATCTTTTCTTCTGGATTTTTGATTGATATTCTGTCTCTTTCAGTAAAAATGGGACTACCATAAAATCTGGAGACTGTTCATTTGTTTGTAAATGAGCAAACTGAGCAGGAGATCGATTATTTACTTCCCTTATGGGAGATTTATTGTGATAACATCATGTGAACTGACCTTAGTGTTTTTAATCCACACTGTGGGTTTGTCAGTGCATTACACAGTGCTATCACCCCTGAATCCAGCAGGTCATTATAACTCATGTCCAGGTGTTTCAGGTGGGAAGCTCTGAAGCTGAGCAAAGAAGCCAGTGTCTCACAGCCTTTCTTGGTGAGTTTGTTGTGACTGAGACTGAATGAAAAAATGCAGGAAATTTTTTTTTAGCTTAATAATACAGGAAATTGCACATTTGAAAAATATTAAAAACTAATTATTTTATAACATATATAAGCAATATACCATATAAAATGCAAAAGCCCAAAACAAAAATTAATATCCGTTTCTTTTCATCTAGCAAAAATAATAAAAGTTTTGTGCAAGATGAAATAAAATAGTATAATAGAATTAACCAAGTGCAAGGTCTTTGTTTGAAACCATGTTTGAAGATGGCCAGTTAGAATACCACAATAGCTGTCAAATGTGTGCTTACATCAAGATGGCACTGGAGTGACGGCAGCCTTTCCAAGTAGCTCTACAACACCGCACCTTTTTCTTAACTTTAACTTTTTTTTAGACTAGGTTTTCAAACTTTATTTCACCTTCCTCTAGTTACTCTACTTATACCTCTTAGATATAGCGATACAAGATGGATAATGCACTTTTTTAAACTTCTGGAACCAGCTCCTTCATCTATTCGAGAGCGGAGCTGCTGGCACTAAGAACAAAGGGACAGACCGGCATGCGACACAACATCCCGGCTGAGATAAAGAGGAGCTACAGAGGCTGCAAAGCTGGAGCGAGGAGAGCGGATCACCGGAGGCGATTCAAACCATCAATCCCGACAGTGATAATGGGCAACGTGAACTCATTACAGAATAAGATTGATGAACTGTGCGCTCTGAACAACCACAGACTATACCGTGAGTGCAGCTTGTTTATCTTCACGGAGACGTGGCTAACCGAGCTAACGCCAGAGGCTAACGTAGACAGATAAGATAAGATAAGATAAGATAAGATAAGATAAGATAAGATAAGATAACTCTTTATTGTCATTGCACAGTCATACATAGTACAGTAGTACAATGAAATTGGAAAAACTGTCCTACGTCGGCACTACATATAACACAACACGACACGATATGACACATCACAACATAACAAACAACACAACACAGTATATTAACTTAGTATAAAAAAGAAGAATAAGTGTATGTGTATTGCACACTGTTATTATTGCACATTAATTATTATTGCACCTTGTTATAAATATAAATATTATTGTTATCGTTTTAAACATTGTTACCTCCCCCTAAAAAGTCCAGGGAGGTATCCAGTCAGGTCAGCTATTTACATTGATCAGGACTATTGCCCTGTTGTAAAAGCTGTCCTTGAGTCTATTTGTTCGGGACCTCAGCAGCCTGAACCTCCTGCCAGACCTATGCGGTTTCACATCCATGAGATCTTATCGGGACACGCAGGCCAGCGGAAAAAGCAGAGGTGGGGGACTCATTGTCTACGTTAACAACAGATACTGTAACCCTGGACACGTCTCTGTTAAAGTTTCGGTATGCCGTCCGGACCTGGAGCTGCTAGCTGTTAGCTTGCGGCCATATTATCTACATCGGGAGTTCAGTCATGTGATCTGTGTGTGTGTTTACTCCGAGGGCTGACTCAACAGCTGCCTGTGAGAAAATACACACAGTCACAGCAAGACTTCAGACACAAAACCCCGAGGCTTTCATTATTATATCTGGAGACTTTAATCATGCCACACTGGATTCTACTCTGGCTGCTTTTCACCAGTTTGTGAATTGTCCCACAAGGAGCAACAGGACAATTGACCTACTGTATGCCAATGTGAGAGATGCATACAGAGCCACCCCCCTCCCCCCACTAGGGAAGTCAGACCACAACCTGGTTTACCTACAGCCACAATACACACCCCTCGTCCAAAGGCAGCTTGTCACAACGCGCTCCATCCGGAGATGGACCCCAGAAAAGGAGGATGCTCTGAGAGACTGCTATGACACCGCAGACTGGGATGTGCTTCTGAGCCCACATGGTGAGGACATAGAGGGGGTGACACACTGTCTTACAGACTACCTCAACTTTTGTGTGGACACAGTCGCCCCTGCTAAGACGGTACGGTGTTATCCTAATAACAAACCGTGGGTAACACAGGAAGTCAAAGCTGTCCTCAACATGAAGAAGGCGGCTTTCAGGAGCAAAGTGAAGGAGGAGATGAAAGCAGCACAGCAGGAGGTGAAACGCTGCCTGAGGGAAGCAAAGGACACCTACAGGAGGAAGGTGGAGCAGAAGTTGGAGAGGAACAATATGAGGGAGGTCTGGAATGGTGTGAAAACCATCACAGGCCACAACACCAAGAAAAGCACAGTGGGGGGGACTGTGGAGAAGGCAAACGAACTCAACAACTTCTTCAACAGGTTTGACCAGCCCACAACCCCCCCACCCTCACCTTTACTACAGAGTCCTCTCCCCACTCTCCTACCTCCCTCGCTTCCCCCCCTTCCTGACACTATGACACCCCCCTCCTCCAATCCCTCTCTCAGCAGCAAGACATCTTCCCCCCCCCCTCCTCCCAAACATCTCCCAGTGTCACAGTGGATCAGGTCAGGAGACAACTAAGGAAGCTTCGCCCCAGAAAGGCAGCAGGCCCAGACAAGGTGTGTCCTAGGATGCTAAAGGCATGTGCTGCTGAACTTGGGGAGCCGCTACAACGAGTCTTCAACCTCAGCCTGCGACTGGGGAGAGTGCCCGCCCTCTGGAAGACATCCTGCATCATCCCAGTCCCCAAAAGGAACCGGCCCAATGAGCTGAATGACTTCCGACTGGTGGCACTGACATCACATCTTATGAAGACTCTAGAGCGGCTCTTCCTCAACCTCCTCCGACCACAGGTACAACATGCCCAGGACCCACTACAGTTTGCATACAAGGCGGATGTCGGCGTGGAGGATGCCATCCTGTACCTCCTGCATAGAGCCCACTCACACCTGGATGGGGGAAAAGGCACGGTCAGGATCCTGTTTCTTGACTTTTCCAGTGCCTTTAATACCATCCAGCCCTGTATGCTTCAGGAAAAACTGAACAGGATGGAGTTGGACCCCTGCCTGGTGGCTTGGATCTCCGACTACCTCACCGACAGACCACAGTACGTCAGGCTGAAGGACATCACGTCTGACACAGTGGTCAGCAGCACAGGAGCACCACAGGGAACTGTGCTGTCCCCTCTTCTCTTCACCCTGTACACCTCTGACTTCTGCTACAACTCTGAATTATGCCACATTCAGAAGTTTGCAGATGACACGGCCATCATGGGGTGTATCTGGGATGATCAGGAAGAGGAGTACAGAAGTCTGGTGAGGAACTTTGTCGCATGGAGTCACACAAACCACCTGCAACTCAACACCTCAAAGACTAAGGAACTGGTTGTGGACTTCGGGAGGTCCAGAGAAGGTCCACTGCCGGTTCAGATAGAGGGGGAGGAGGTGGAGGTGGTCAACAAGTACAAGTACCTCGGGCTGTGGGTGGACAATAAACTTGACTGGTCATGCAACACAGAGCACCTGTATAAAAAAGCCCAAAGCCGACTGTACTTCCTCAGGAGGCTGAGGTCTTTTAACATCTGCAGGAAGCTCCTGAGGATGTTTTACCAGTCGGTGGTTGCTGGAGTACTTTTCTATGCTGTGGTGTGCTGGGGGAGCAGCACAGCAAAGAAGGACTCATCCAGGCTGGAGAAACTGATCAGGAGGGCTAGCTCTGTGGTCGGCATGAAGCTGGACATTCTGGTGACAGTGGCAGAGAAAAGGACACTAAAGAAACTGCTGGACATTATGGACAATGCTGGGCATCCTCTGCACACGGCCATTAACAACCAGAAGAGTCTGTTCAGTGACAGGTTGCTTCTCCCCAAGACAAGAACTAACAGACTTAAAAACTCCTATATCCCACACGCCATCAAACTGTTTAACTCCTCTCTGGAGGGGAGAGGGAGGGGAGACAGGAGGACAAAGGAGGGGGGACCAACTAAGCTGTAGTGCCTCTTCACTTCACTGTGCAATACCTTTTGTGCAATACTTTTGTTAATAATCAATGGTGCAATAGACCTCAATACTTTAAATGTGCAATTCACTTGTATTTTTATTTTTATTCCTATTTATTCTATTTATCCCCTTGGTATATTTTATTTATATATGTCTCTGTATTTATATGTGTGTGTGTGTGTGTGTGTGTATATATATAATATTCTGTAACTCTGTAACTTCTGTCAGTGCTGTGCTTTTTGGAAACCGAATTTCCCAGAGGAACCCACCCGAGGGATTAATAAAGTTTTATCTTATCTTATCTCTTAAAAGAAATCAAATAGCACTCTCTCCCTGCTGACTGCTAAAATAAACTTGAGGTGGGAGGTTTCTCTTCTCTGTAAAGCTCTAAAATGTAACAGAAATTTTTTAGTTTGTACTTAAAAGTTGTTGTTGTTGTTTTAATGCAGTGTTGTACCTTAATGCCTCCAATCTACAGTTTGTGTTCTTCAGCCCATCAGAGAGGCTCTCCATTTCTGAGTCTTTTAAATCAGTGTAGCTTAGTTCCAGTTCTTTCAGGTAACTGGTGCTGGATGTGAATGCCGTTACTAACTTCTCACAGATTTCTGCAATCCTACAATTTCGGTTCAACCTTTTGATACAGAGGATAAAACAGCATTAGATTAGATAGATATCCATAGATACAGTAAATCACCCACTTTTACAAAAATTGGCTGTTACTCTTATGCAATGAGACCAATGAAGGCTGTTAGTTGAAGCAGAAAAAAGTCTTGGAAGAAATGGGTAGTCTTTTCAAGACAATTTTACACTGTAGAGAAGAATTTGACTCAACTGTTAATATGGTTTAAAAAAAGCCCATGTACAGCCCAAAATGCCTGTTATAATTCATTGTCCCTGCCAGTAACATAATAAGGTCATCTGTGCTGTGTAACTGTTGATTGACCCACATCTCTACAAGTCCTGTGTTGTTTTACATCATAGACTGTATGCTCTAACAAGTGATTCATTCAGTTAATTACAGTCAAGGCAGACTTTTTGACACAGAAGTCTGGCTGCTCCTATGTACTTGCCATTAGCCGCAAAGCCAACAAGTAACAACCGTAGTATTTCTTTTTAAGTCCACTCTGTGTTAAAGTGTTGTAGCAGGATGTCACAGGATGATGAATACAGTTACACAAGTTAAAATAAGTTGTGGTTTCTTTTTGGTCAGCTCACTCAGTACAATACATGAGTGTGTTCTTACAGGACTAAGCTGATGTAAACACTACAAAGAAGAACAATGAAATCTGGGCATGCATGAAAGGCTCAACCTCTCCCAAAGTGTATCTGGCAAATTGTTTCCTCGCAAAGTGGGAGCATCCCCTTTGCTCTCCTTATCATTCATGTTGTTTTTGGACCTAGACAATATGGAGCAAGTAGAGCTAGCTAACATTAATCCTATGGATGAAACATTGACTTTTCAGCTACAAACCCGATGTGCTCAGTAAGCAATTCTAGTTGGCACGTCTGGAGGACCACCAATTTTTTCCCCTGGATGTCTATTCCAGCGGTAAAACCCACAGAAAATTCATGGCCAAAATAGTAGTAGTAGTAGAGTCACCTGTGGTTCTTCAAAGTCACTAAAATCAGCTTTGTGTAGATTAATTCCACCATATCTACATGTCTAAATGCACTAAGTTGCCGGGTGATTGGCTGATTAGATATGAAGCCAAACAAAGGTCAAAGGTTTCTTGTTTTCCACTCTTTAAATCATTTCAGGTTGTCATTTGGCTGTAATAGGATAGGCTCATTACTCATTCATGAAATCTTTGATGCAAAAACCACCGCACAAAAGAATATAGTGTAAAACAATGGTTATTCAGTGAGTCCTGCATCAGTTTTGCCAGTGCAAAATCATATGCATTCTTTGTATTGACCAAACATGGAAAGGGCATTTTTTTGTTGTTAGTGGGCTTACCCACACACAGTCATGAAAGGTTATTGCCTAGACATCCAAGCAGGACTGAAAGCCAGTAATGGTATAAATAACTTCTGATCAAAGCCGTGTCATCTCAGGCTATAATGCTAAGTCGCAGATAAGGAATAACATCTAAATAACATCTAACACTGACCTGAGGTTCTCCAGGTTAGTGCAGCCCAGTCCGGTGGAGAGCACAGAGAGTAATGAGTCTCTCAGTATGTTGTCACTCAACTCCAGTTCTTTTAAATTTGAGATGATTGATTTGATGGCTGAAGCTAGATTTTCACTCTGTGTTTCTGAAAGCCCGTGACCAGAAAGACTGCAAATATAAAGGATAATAGGTGAAAAGTGACTGATGAACACAGTCATGGGAAAAAAGTTTTCACACAGTTCTATAAAAACAAAATACTCAATAGCTTTTAGAACTACATTAAACAGCAATAATTCAAAGTAATTTTTTTGTAATGTTAAGTAATGAGTTCATCAAATCATTGTGGAGGAATTTTGGCCCACTCTTCTTTACATTATTACTTTTGTACATTTGTACATTAAGCACAAGGCTCCACACACGAGCCTTGTGCTTTGCGCTGGGAAGAGGGGGGAGGGGCGGTAGTTACACTCGCAGTAGCACAGGAACAGAGCAGGAGGGAGAGAAAGAGAGCCAGGGACAACAACATCACATTAGAAAGGTATAGTGATCATCCACAACTATTTTCAGTTGCAGATGATAAAGGATTCAGAAAGTTTATTCATGCAGGCCGAAATGACAGAGATGTGCATCTTCTTTTTGTTTTCATATTTTAATTTATATTTAATTGTGCTGTGGTCCTTTTTGTTGCTTCACTTTAAATTTATTTAAAAAGGAAAAAGATGAAAATTTAAATAGTTAAAAGTTGAAATGTGAATAGTTGGTTTTTGTATTATATGATTTATTTATTACATTTTATGTGGAGTGAATAAATAAAAGTATATTTACCGTGGCCCCTAGAGACAAAGCACACACGAACTCCAAAACACGTGCAAACTCCGAAGCACATACAAACTCCAAAACACATAAAAACTACAAAACACATAAAAACTCCAAAACACGTAAAAACTCCAAAAAACGTACAAACTCCGAAGCACGTACAAAACCCCAGACGTGCTCCAGGATGCTAGGCGCAGTGTTGAGGTTTTGTTACCTAGTGGCTACACAAGCCAGGAAGTACCAACGACTGGATTTGGTGTGTGGTAGTAACAGGTAAATGTACATTTTTTAAAATTATTTGAATATATATGCGTGCTTGTGTATTAATACACAAACCATACACATATGCTTTCAATTGTGTAATTCAAGTGATCTAGGTAGCTCAGTTAACGCTAGAAATGTGTTTTGGAATTTGTACGTGCTTTTTGGAGTTTGTACGTGTTTTGTCTCTAGGGGCCAGCGCATATATTTATATATAAATATTAATTAATAATTAATAATAAATTAATAAATATTAATAATAAATTAATTAAAGCAACAAAACAACCTGAAGAGCCAGTTCAGAGCCGAAAGAGCCGGCTCTTTTTAGTGAGCCGAGCCGAAAGAGCCGGTTCTCTAAAAAGAGCCGGAAATCCCATCACTACTGTTCATGTGCTACTGTGAGTGTAACTACCGCCCCTCCCCCCTCTGCTCAGTGCAAGCACAAGGCTGGCGTGCGGAGTGAAGTAAAAAAAAAGTGCGAGAGAGAGGGTGAGAGAGAGAAAACAAAAACCACGGCTCGCGGCGTTCACTTCAAAGAGCCGTTTCTTTCGCGACAGACACATCACTACTGCTTATCAGTTCCACTTGCACAGAATAGATAAGAGAATCGATAAAAAATTGAATCGGTAAGTGATGTCGATAATGAAATTGGAACTTCTTAATTCTTATCTATTCCCATCCCTATATGCAATGCCTGCAAAAAAAATCACAAAATTATTATGAAATCAGTTTCATTCAAATAAATGATAACAAAACATAACGAAAAATAATACTCTTACTAACCTAAGAGTTTTCAGTTTACACTGGCAATTCCCCAGTCCATCAATCAATATCTCTGCACCTTCGTCATTTCTGCTGTAAAATGTATTATTGACCAGGTGCAGTTCAGTCAGCACAGAACGTGGCATACGAAGAGCTGAAACGATAGTTTTATATTCCCAAACAGAAAGATCCAAGCCTGAAATTCTGAAGAGATGGGAAAAAAAGATGGTTCTTCAGTATCTGATAACGTTTTAGAAGCATGCAAATGATTTACTTGACTGAAATCACTGCAATAGGAGTAATAGCACCCATAACACTTCACAGCATGACCTGAATAGGTTGGGTTTTTTCATTCTTTTTTTCTTTTCTTAGGTGTTTAATGTCACAGTGTGAGATTAATCAGTTAACAGGCAGAGTGCATGGATTCAAAGGTCTGGTCTGGCAGATATGACACACTTGAGAGGTACATTAGGTTTAGTCCTACAGGCTGTATTTATTTCTTTCATGTCCTCATATAGCTCTGATTGGTAGGTCAGTACTTTAACTTGGTCTGCTCATGCCTTGTACTAGTTTTTCTTCAGCTCCCAGAGCTCTAGCATCAGGTATTACGTCAGCTGGAGCCAGTGGCTCACACTGATAGGGCTTCTGTACTTGTGGAGCTTATACTGGAGTCTGTACTGTGGTGGGAGTCAGTCATTTGTTTACATTAGCAAGCTTCATTCCTTTGCTAGCTAGTGTTGCAAAACATTGCTGCTGTGAAGCCTCAAACACTCTATAGTAAAATGGGATGGTAATCTTGCGATGGAAAAACTCAATTGTTACTGAGCGACTGCACTGAATTCTTTGGGGTTTGCAAACTATTACAAGTAGCTGGAGCAACCAACTTGTTATCCAGTAAATTCAACCTCCCAGCAATGTGTTTCCAAACAATCACAGTCTGACTTTGACCAACTGCAGTCATTTTTAGACAGACAAGCTAAAGTTTGTAAATGTAAGAAGATGCATCAAGAAAGTTAGCGTGCACCAATGAGTGCAACTCTTCTGCTTCACTATTATCTGTCGAAGTGAAGATTTTAACTCCTACGAAGGTGAATTACTGAGATTTGAGGTGAGCAATTTCCTGTAAATTGTGCTGAATTTAAAATGAAATGTGTGTCTTGTGTTTTTTGGAATGAGAGGGTGAAATGTTATCAGTACAATTGCGTAACTGGATGGCTCAAAGCTGTGAGCACAGTGCTAAAACTCAGGATGTGTTCTGTAACTCTTTATCTGAGTGCTTAGAGCCCGTGCCCACATATTCCTACAGTACAATAGTACTGGTGTTTTATTGAAACAAAGCCAAACTCAATATGGAGGATAAGAGGAAAGGAAGGAGAGATTCATGTCACAAGACATGTACAAGGTACCCATTTCTGCGTGTCTTTTCTCAGCAGTGCGTACACACAGTGGTTTCCATGTTTCTTTATAACACATTGATGTTGTTAATGATACCACAGGTCTGTCAAAAAGCAGCTCTTGATGGGGCTGTGTTAGTGTGCTAGACTAATGTGTTTAATGTTATAGTGTGCAATATTGACTTCAAGTACTTATGGTTGTACACAGGCACATTTACACATATGGAACTGTAGCAGCATCTTCATTAACACATATCTGTTGTTGTAACACATGTGTTCTTGTAAAAGTCTGTTGTTACTCACAGACTTCAGGTTCGTGTAATAAAATGGATTTTAACAAAACATATCTCTTCTGAATAAATCCTGCGCTCCACCGGAGTCTCAGTCCTCAGAACCATACAGCAGCAATTTCAGGAGAAGAATTTACCCTTACATCGAAACATTATAATTCTTCTTCAGTCTCCTTTCATTTATTTTATTATATTTATTTCAAATTTACTGCTTTATTGTATTATAGTTGTTAGGATGTTACTTAGTCCCTTACATTAAAGCTTACTGATAAGCTTGCTTATCAAGTTGACTGTTCATAGGAGCACAAGAGGAGGAACAAAGCACTGCCCAAATATTGCAGTGCTCTCAAGTTGCTGAACTTAATAACATTCTTGTATAAAGAACCAACTTACCTTGCTTTCCTGCAGTTCCTCACAGCTGGAAGAAGTCTAAAGATACCTTTTCCTGATGGTCTGTATTTCTTGAGATTGAATTCATCCAGAGGTGTGTTTGACATCAGAATCAAGTCAGCCAGAGCTGAACACTCAACAGGAGAGAGCGGTGATTCAGGAAAACAATTTGGTTTCAGATACTTTCGTACTGAATCATGTAGGGAATTGTCTTTCAACTCAGTCAGGCAGTGGACAAGGTTTAGACATCTTTCAGCTGAGCAATCCAATAAATCTATATCTAAAAGACTTGACCGAATTTGCTCAATATTCGTTGAGTGTTCTTCAGTCTGTTGAATCAGACCTTGAAGCAGGTCTTGTGTTGATTGTAGAGACAAGCCAATAAGGAACCTGAGGAACATGTCCAGTTCTCCAGTCGTTCTAAGAGCCGAATTAGCTATTGTAATTTCAATCAGTTCATTCAAAGGTAGATCCACTGGAACTGTTTCCAAGATAGACTTGAGCTCTTCATCAGACCCTTTTAGCATGAAATCCTTGAGACTTTCAGAATCAATTTTTTTATTTACAAAACTGTGATATACAAAGAGAGCAGCAAAATACTCTTGAACTGTGAGATGCACAAAGCAGTAAAGTTTCTTTGTTAGGAACACACTCTCTTCTTTGAATATTGCTGTACACAACCCACAGTAAACTCCAGCTTTCGTTATATCTATGTCATACTTCTTCAGATCTCCAGCAGTGAATATGATCCGGCCTTTTTCCAGTTGTTCAAAAGCCAACCTGCCTAATTTCAAAATGAACTCTTCATTTGACTTAAAAAGCTCTGCTGTATCAGGCTCTTCCTGGTCGCCATATTTTTCATTAGCTATCATCATCTGAATAAGAAGGAAGTGTGTGTACATCCCAGTAAGAGTTGTGGGTATTTTTTGGTTTTCATCTTTGGTGTTTCCCATTTTACGCATCAAGTACTCAAAAACATCTACAGCAATCCAACAGAAGATAGGTATGTGACACATAATGTACAGGCTCCGTGACATTGTCATGTGTTCAATTATTTTTTCAGCGACTGCTTTGTCCTCAACTCTCTTTCTGAAGTACTCTATTTTTTGTGGATCATCAAATCCTCTGACCTCGGTCCACTGGTCGACATAATTAATAGGGATGCGTCGAACTGCTCCTGGTCTTGAGGTAATCCAAACAAGTGCAGAGGGAAGAAGATGTTTCCTGATAAGGTTGGTCACCAGAGTGTCCACTGAGGACACCTTCGTAGCATCATCCAGTATTGTGGTCGTTTTGAATTTCAGCTGAAGTTGACTTTCATCGAGACCATCAAAGATGAACAAAACTTCACGATCAGCCAAAGCTTTCGCAACTGCTATGGTTTTAAGTTCTGGATGGAATGTTTTCACAAGGTTCTCAAAGCTAATCTGATCATCTTGGACCAAATTTAGCTCCCTAAATGGAAACATAAGGATGAAGTCCAAGTCCTGATTGGCTTTTCCATCTGCCCAGTCAAGGATGAACTTCTTCACAGAGACAGTTTTTCCAATGCCAGCGACCCCCTTTGTCATCACAGTCCTAATGGCTTTCACTTCTTTGTCATCTTTCTCATGTTTAAAGATGTCATTAGAGTTGATTTTTGTACACTCAACAGTTTGATTTCTCGCTTTATCTTCAATCTCCCAGATCTCATGTTGTTTATTGACATGTTCACTCTCTCCTTGTATAATGTGAAGCTCTGTGTAAATTTTATCCAATGATTTTTCATCCTTACGAGACTTCCCAGTGCCTTCCAACTCCCATTGACACTTCTGCCTCAGATATTCTTTGTTCTTTTTGATGACCTCCTTGATGACATCTTCTGCTGTAGGTAAAGAGGAAAACCACCAATTTCAAAATAAAGCATGTGTTTTCTATTGTCTTCTATTGTCTAAATAAAATGTGGATATGCGATTTAAAAACCATTGCATTTTGTGTTTATTTGCAGTTTACGCAAATTTGTAACATTATATTAATTGTATTTAATAATTGTACAGTGCACCCGAAAAGTATTCACAGCAGTTCACGTGTTCCACATTTCGTCCTATTCCAAAATAGATAATTTTTTTTACTTTAAAAAAATTCTACACAGAGAAGGATACATAAAGTGAAAACTGTTTGGTTCACATTCACATGAATGTATTAGAAATTTGGAAAAAAAAAATATTGTTTTTTAAGGTGAAAAATGACTTTAATCCATTTTGGATTAAGACTGTAACATGACAAAATGTCAAATGCTGTAAATGCTTTCCCTATGCACTGTATACATAGTTACCAAACAACTGAAACATACTTTCACACGCCTGTGGCTCAATTTCTTTGAGGATTTTGTAGAAGGCAAATTTGACTTCTCTAGTAGTCAGTGAATTGTAGAGCTCCCTCATCTGATCCTGGCTAGTCCCAGCAGCTTTGATTTTGTTGTATATCTCCGGATGGATCATACCCCGCTGTCTCAATTCATCAGCTATAGCCATCACCAAAGTGACGCTTTGAATGAGCTTAGTGCGGTTCTTGTCCACCAAGGCTGCATCTATGAAAAGGTTAAAAAAAAAAGTAAGACATGTTGTTTAGAACTTTAGAAGACAAAGAATGAAAGCATGTGCATTTTATGATCAGAGTTAATCATAAAATTATAATTATTAACTTACCTTTCATTTCTGTTACTGCTGAAGCAGACAGACAAGGACTAGAAAAAGGCAAAACTGCTTTAGCGATACATGGTTTATAAATCTACGCTAATAATTTATTTCATCTTTTACCTTAGAAATACTGATTGTATATTTACTTATAAGAAGATAATAAAGGTCTCACCCGAGGGCACTGAGTTCAACAGTATCATTGCTGTTCTCACTGCAGTCATTTTCCCCAGAAGTTTCTTGAGCATGTGTGCATGCAGGCTCCTCCCTTCTTTCCTTCACTGTGTTTCCCCCCCTCTGCTGTCCAACAGGGAGGAGTGAACTTTCTTCACTCTTCTCAGCAGTGGAAATGTTGTCTTGCTCACAACTGTTTTCTTTCGTTTTTGCACAGCAATGTGCAGACCATAGGCTCCCCATGATGTTATTTCTTCACAGTCAGCTCAGTGACTGTCATTTGCATCTAAATATGAGTATTATTACATAGAAGTTCTGTTGTATTGCTACTGTCTTGAGAACAGCCAGACTTTCTTTTCCCTTTTCACCTAATGCAGAATTTATCATAGATATTTCAGTTTAACTAGAAACATTTATTTTGCTATATTCTTAATCGTCACTATGTAAAATATCTGACCGAACTACTCGCTGTTCAAAATATGTTTATTTTTTCTTACCTTTGTGTCTGATTTCCAGTAGCTGCTGCAGTAAAGCAAAGATGTATGTTGCTGGATCCAAACGATAGCAAGACAGGAAGTGAACCGTTGGCAGGATGGGCGGAAATTGAATTCTCTCTCTCTCTCTCTCTCTCTCTCTCTCACTGTTTGTGAATACTGCAACAACAACAAAAAAGTACTGAAAACGCTTTTTGATGGTTAGTGCTTTATGCTATTACACCATTACACTACAGATGCTCTGAAAATGATTTTTTATTAATCAACTGATACATTTCAAAATGCTTAACTTTGTACAGACATGACAAGAATAACACCAAGGCTGTTCTTTTTAGGAGGTTAGACTGTTAATTAGTAACTTGTTACGGTAAAGTGAAAGTATTCAGGACAGACTAGCGCCTGCTCTTTTTTTAGATAAATTTTATCAAAACTCTTTAACTTTTGTACACAGAGAGGAAATGTGCAGCTAAGTAAAAGCATTTAAACCATTTTCACAGCTGCTTATCTAAGGTTTGCACAATATCAGTGTAGCTGTACCTCTTGCAAATCTTCTGTACATATACAAAAAAAACCAAACTCATTCACAAAGTTTTTGCAACTTCCTAATGCAAAGTGCCAAATACTTACTTCGTATAAGTGTAGTCTCTCATTTTCAGCTGTTCAAGAAGAATCTTAGTCAGTTTAGCAATAAAACCAAATGTTATCCAAGACAGACTACTTTATAGACTGCAATAAACGTTTATTATGACTTAGCTTTTTGTTAAAGAGAAGCAGTTTGTAGTGGGCGGGTAAATAATTGCATAACATGTGCTGTGGTGTTACTACTTTTAAATGGAGTGTAACTCTTTAATCCTGAAACCTGGGGAAAATGAATAATGTTTCAATGTTTGACACACGTAATGTGTAAAAGACACAGACGATCTGCTGACTTGGTAACTGCAAAGCGCCAAAGCTCCTCTGGCATTAAAATCAGCACAAAAACCATCCACCTGGAGCATCCATGGCCGAGCAGCTCCTGAAGGTGTCCCAGTGCTTTTGTCCCTCAAGTGTGGGTATTCGGCGACAGTCTGCAAATGCAACACCGAAGAGAGAGAGACTACACAAATATTTGAAAACCTTGGTAACCAACATCCCTTGAGTTTGCTTTTGCTGTAGCAGAACTAGAGGAAAAATTCAATTGTCCAAGCTTCACACTCATGCAGAGGTTTCATTTTGTTGATACTGTAAGTTTTTGGTTGGGCAAAAAGAAAAAGAGCCTTACGTTTTTTGGTTTGTTTGTTTTTTCGAGCTTTGTTTTTAATCGGGAAAGAAACATTGAATCCTTTCACGCTTAGTCTGCCATCACAGAAATCACTTCACACAAACCTGTGTATATTTGCATTTAAGTTTTCCTGAAACTCACTTCTTGAACACACCTTTGTGATGTGTGCAGCTTTAGAGTAATCCAATTCCAAAGTATTCATGAAAGAAACCAAAGTACTAGTCATTGTCAAGAGATGTATTCTAAGACACTTCTTCAGCTGAGAATCAGAGAGGAGAAAGACACAGTTTTACTTGTATACAAGGGCAGCACAGAGTACTCGAACTGAGACTGAGGGCTCTGATACTCGCCCTGAGAGACTACCCTGGTCTTTATTTATAGATCAGTGGGCGTTTGTTCCTTACATTGGAATGCGGAAGTGTATATGTGTGTGTGTCAGAGTGTGACCCCATAAACAACTTCCCTTAACCTGCTGGTCTGAAAAATCCAACAGTTCATCTATATGTAAAAAAGGCACTTAGACTAAAACGGACATAGCTACGTTAATCCTACCGTAAAACAATAAGACAAGGTACGACCTTTCCCATGCTCCTAGGATCTGGGGGTGAACGCCAGAACACCCTGGAATGTACACCAAGTTGTTACAGACCTCCTAGGATGAGACATTCTTTCAGTATGCCACCAACTATATACTTCTAAACGCAAATGATTACATGCAGTATTCTACCATATGCAAACTTATATCATTAAAAGATTATACTGACTACTAAGTACAATTTTCCATTGACAGTCAAAGAATAAAACCCCACAAAGAGCACAATAAAGTTTTATTAACAACAATAATAATAACAATAATAATAATGCAACATTGTTTTGGAGATGTATATTAGAGGTAAACTGTACTATATTTTGAAGTAATGCACTAATTGAATCATGGTGACCTTAACAGTGATATGCAACACTGTCCTTAACAATCTGAAAGCAGACAAAGAAAGAAGAGCTTGAAACAAAAGTTCACCGTTTTCCATCTGAACCGAAAATACTGATGAAAGGCACAAGTTACAAAGTGCAGCTTCTTTAGCTTTATGTGACCATTAAGGTTTATGGTACTTAAAAACTATGTGAGCAAAACACTGGCCCCGAAACAACATCAGCACAAGGACTGTCCATGCTGTCCAGCACAAACTCAAGAGTGAGTACCTGGAAATTTAAATAGGCGGCTCCATGCCCTCTTCCCAACTACTCGGGTATGACTGAAGTAGCGACTGCACTATAAGGTCCATACCGGCCAAATACATCTTTACCCACCACAGCCGCACACACCCTGTGACCAGGCTTATACTTTCTGACCAGCACACACATGGGCAAATTCAAGGCCTTCACCTCACCGAGGATATTCCAGTCTGGGAAAGCGCCACTGCCCTTAACCTTTTCCATAGTTAGGAAGATCCTGCAACAGGGACAAAGAACAGAAAAAAACAATATCATCAGTGAGTAACTTAAAGTCAAGATTACTAGTAAAGCCTAAGAACTCACTGACTGCTTCCATCAGGTGGTTACAAAAACTGGCAGCAGCGTCACAGTGAGATCCTCATGAGGACCTTTTGTTTTTCATATTGGTCGTAGGGCTGAGAAACTACACGCTCGACACACAGTGATGAGTTCAACACTGCTTCTTACATGTAACTGTCCATGGGTGGAGCAGATGGGTCTTCCTCCACCACTTTCCAGAGGATAGAGAGGCCGCTGGGGTTTCTGATGAGGGCCAGATTTACTTCAAGTTTCTGAGGGATGCTATACGAGGCCGCTTCCATGTTCAGGACGGAGGGGAAGGGTCTAGAAGGAAGAGGAGGTAACGAGAGTCCGTTCTGAGGAAGGAAGGAAACTTAAGTGAGTGGGTGTGATGTACCTCAAAGAGTGGAATGAACCAAATGTATTTTCAGCATGGGTGTATTACCTGCTCCGAGTCAGTGTGACTGGGACTCCTCGTGGCGACAGAAGAGACACATTCTGTTTTCACCTTTCGATGCTTCGGCTCTTCAAACTCTTCTTCACTGTTTTCTTTTTCTTGCTTAGCTGTGTACTCATGCTGGTTTTACACATGCCAAAATGGAAGATGTCAGTAATGATTAAAAAAAAAAAATGAAAAGACATTTAAAAGAACTATTTTTTGCTTGCTCAAATAGCCTCCACACATTCATTTGTGGCAAAATAAATAAAAGAGCGCATAGTAAAGCATCCCACCTTAAGCTGAAAAGGCCGTTGAGGAGTCAGAACTGGAGGCAGCCGCTCCTCATTTGAATCAGTCGTGGCAGCTGTCATAATTTAATACAGATTATTTAAAATGTGAAGGAGGAGAAGGGAAGAAACAGGAGGAAGTAGGAAAAGGGGGATTTTTGTTATAAAAATTAAAAATGGTTGACTTTTCTTCATTACCTTCATGCGTCCTCTTTACTCCTCTTCTCGTGGTTTCCTGGGCAGAAAGAAAGCCACTAAATTAGAGGTGAAATTATTACGACAATAATAATAAATAATAATAATTATAATAACGAGTAAGTAAAGCTTATTTATATAGCATGTTACAAAAATCAAAGTGCTTTAAAATATAAAGTATTAATATTGACCTCAAATTAAAATTATGCAAAATTAAATTTATGTATTGTTATTATTATTATCGTTATTATCATCATCATCATCATCATCATTATTATTATTATTATTATTATTATTATTATTATTATTATTATTATTATTATTATTATTATTATTATTATTATTATTATTATTATTATACACTACCAGTCAAAAGTTTGGACACACCTTCTCATTGTACAGCTTTTATTTTTACTACTTTCTACATTGTAGATACAAACTAAAGACATTAAAATATATATATAGCAAGATATCTGGAATTATGTAGCAAAGAAAAATGGATAAATAATAAGTTTTATATTTTAGATTCCTTTGATTTGTTGTCAGCGCTGCAAACCCTTGGCCTTCTCTCAATGAGCTTCCTGATGTAGTCACCTAAAATGGTTTTCACTTGACAGGTGTGTCAGGGTTCATTTGTGGAATTTCTTGCCTTCTTAATGGGGTTGTGCAGAAGTCAGGTTGGTACACAGCTGACTATTTCACAACTGTTAAAATGTATATTAGGGCAAGAACCAATAGGCTAAGAAACGAGAAATGAGAGTTTGGGATCTGAAGCGGAGTTTGCACCCAGATTACTACGGTAGACGTACTGCTCCGACAATCCATCAAGTGGTGCAGCTTACCAAAGTTATACTAAAACATTTTTTGACCAATTTTTGAGCGCTGTGTACCACATAAAATCGGTTCGAGGTCAATAAGCATAACCAGGAATTCATAAATAGGCACACTGTCGATGTTTGAGAAAATTATAGGATTTTAAGTGTGCCTTATAGTGCTGAAAATACCGTATATATTAAACACCTCTCAAAGGTCAGAAAGATAAAACCCCAACTATCTGACTGAAGAGCTCTCTTTAGAAAAAAAAAAAAAGACCTCCAACAGATTCAGGATAAGGGAGGAGGCGGGTATCTGCTATCACCAGTTGGGAGGGAAAGAGATATATGCTGACAAAGATGCCAACATGCAGTCTACTTGAATTACATGCTCTGTGTCTCTATCAATGTCTCTCGTCTTGTCATGAAAGATACCGTCTACTTTCACTCTTTGACCCTTTGGATTCTCAAACTGCATCAACTCCTCAACTCAGAGACCAAAAACAAAGATGGACAAATGAACTCAAGACAGAAAACAGACAAAGATTCAGCTGGTAGGTGATTTATTATCTTATGGAACCAGCATTACTTTTGTGTGCTTCTGTAGTTCTCATAACTGGCATATACAATCACTGGCTACTTCATTGGACAACTGAGTAATCAGCCAAACCCATAGCAGCAACTTATTCCATTTAGACATGGTCAAGACAAACTGCTGATGTTCAAACTTGGCAAAAGGGATGCCAATAACCACTTTTTCCAACAAAAGGTATGCAGAAGAGCATCTCTAAATGCACAACAAGGTAAACCTTATAGCAGATGGGTTATAACATCAAAAGACCACAGGGGCTGCCACTCATATCAGCTAAGAACAGGAAAGTGAGCTTAAACCAATACTGGAAAATACAAAAATGGGAAAAATGTTGTTTGCTCTGTATCGTGGCTTCTGCTCCAACATTCAGACAGCAGGTTCAAAATGTGACGTAAACAACGTGAAAACATGAACCCATGGATCCTACCTTCTATCAATAGTTTGGGCTGGTGGTGACGCACTAGTGTGGGACACACTGGGCCACTTAGCACCCAGTGAGCATTGTTTAAATGACACAGCCTCTCTTACTATTCTTTCTTTGTTCATCCCTTTATAACCCCAGTATAACAATCTTCTGATGGCGGCCAAGATTCACCAAGATAACTCACCATGTCACCAACCTCAAACTAGTTTCTTAAACATCAAATCTCAATCCAGTAGAGCACCTTTGGGATGTGGTGGAACTGGAGATAGAAGTGCAACTGACTAATCTGCAGCAACTGTGTGACTCATCATGTCAATATGGACCAAAATCTCGGAGCAATCTTTCCAGCACCTTGTCATGAAGAATGAAGCCAAAGCGAGACCAATCCAGTACTAACAAGGTTTACCTAGTAAAGGGGTCATATGAGTGTACGTGCAGTTATGTAATATTGCTTATTTTTAAAGGCTCCTACCTCATACTCCAATGGGCTGTTAGGAGTTGGAGGACGCTGCTCCTCATTTAAATCTGCCATGGCAGCCATCAAAGCTTATGTGGATTATGTAAAATAACAAGTGACAGAAGGGATGGGAAATAGCAGGAAAAGGGATATAGTTTATTCATATGCTGATTCATATTATTACATTTCAAGGTATTATAACAGCTTATTGTATCTGCAGAGAAAGAACGTTAGCACAAGCAAAATAAGATACGCATTTTAGATTTGAGGTACACAAACATTTACATGTATGAAACCAAAATACTCTTGTTTTACAAAGTAAAGACATTTTATAAATGAGACATGACAATCTAAGAACTTCTTAGTAAAAATCATCTTAAAGGATCTGCATCATCGCCATGATAACAAAGACGCTAGCTGCCCAACTTGTGCCCAACTTATTAATCTATTTAAATATTTCCCTGAGACAGACTTAACTGGTTATTCTATCATTGGTGAAATAGAAGTATATCCCTTTCTTCTTTTGGGGTTCAAAATAAAAGCTTATAACTGGTAGCATTACCAGAATACATACAGAAATGAGTAAATCTCAATTTTCACATGTGCACATATACTACACAGGTCATGCCCATCCATACAAATGCAAAACTATATACCTTAACACATAAAAACTCCTGCATGTGAATAAACTTACCTTTACCGTCAGCACGCATCTTCTTAAGTGTCTGTCTTGTGATTTCCTGGATAGAAAGAACCAATAAGCTTTGAATATGAACCCCAATGCAGATGTTTTACTGTGAAATTTTACCCTGAGACCTTTCAAGAAGCTGCTGACCCCAACAAAATTTTAAATCAATAAGTGATTTTAAACTATTTTTAAAAAACTGACTAAATAAACAATGGCATATTTACCATCATCTGAAAGAGCCCTCCGTTCTTGGTTGCATCTATTGAGAAATAAAATGGCATTGAATAAATATTAATTTCAGCAAGAAATACTCAGTGATATTAATGTGCTTGGTAGGTTCTTACTCTGTGAAACAGCTTCCATGTCTCTTTCTTCTGAATTTGTTCTGCGGATTAAATGAAATTGTAACAAAACTGATAAAATAAATGTCAAAGAAGCTTGGAAAGAAAAGCGTCTGGACTTCTTTAAGTTGCTTGAAGACGTTTCACCTCTCATCCGAGAAGCTTCTTCAGTTCTAAGGTCAAATGGTGGAGAGTCCCAGATATAAACCTAGTGGGAGTATCCCCCCACAGAGGGACAAAAGGACCCCCTGATGATCCTCTAATCGCCTGAGCCAAGGTGTGAAACTGGGCATGGGTCCCAATCAGCCAGAGTTTCGGGTGTGTTCACATTTTGGACAGAGAGGACAGATGGTTCGAAAGAGGAGTGAAAGAAGCCATCTATGTCCACTGTGAGCGACCATCTTTGAACAGAGGCGGGGGTTTACGACACCAACTCTCTGCCATCTATAATCCAGTTTTGAGATCCCTTCCCAGACACCTTAACGCCCACTCACATCCTGGGCCATCTGACCTCAGGAATTCGCATGATAAGGTGGGGCCAGGTTTCACAATGAACACACCCGAAACTCTGGCTGATTGGGACCCACACCCAGTTTCACACCTTGGCTCAGGCGATTAGAGGATCATCAGGGGGTCCTTTTGTCCCTCTGTGGGGGGTTACTCCCACTAGGTTTATATCTGGGACTCTCCACCATTTGACCTTAGAACTGACGAAGCTTCTCGGATGAGAGGTGAAACGTCTTCAAGCAACTTAAAGAAGTCCAGACGCTTTTCTTTCCAAGCTCCTTTGACTACGATGACCTGGATGACTGAGAACCATCACAGACTGATAAAATAAATCACAACCATAAAGTCACATCAGGGTCTTCATTTTGATGGTATACTTAAACCCCTACACTGGACACTGATGTGTCACTCCAAGCCCTGCCTGGTCCTTTAATGTTACTATAGATGTATGATGTGTTTCTTTGTAATTATTGTTATTTAGCTGTTTCATGCATGAATTATGATAACCTCAGTCAGGATTTTTATTCATCTTTTCATGCCTAAGGATGAATGGGGGTCCTGATTGAGGTTGGCATAGTTCATGCATGACAGGGTTAATAAGTTCACATGACCACCTCATTCATTAAGTCCTGAAAAGAAGGAGGAAAAAGAAAACGAAAGAAAAAAAAGAAGAAAAGAAAGAAAAGAGAAGAAAAAAGGAGAACGTAAAAGAAAAAAAAAGAGAAGGGTCTTCATTTTTAAAGATTAATATATTAGAGCTGGTTCTACATACCTGACCAGAGTGGGCGCTGCATTCTGAAAGTTAAAATGGTAAAATTGATCATGTTGCGTTAGGATTTTTAAATTACTGCATGTACACAATGAATAGTGTTTCAATATTAAATTCCATAAAATTAAAAAATGTGATTAATTCTACTGTGCATTTTGTCTTTGTTACCTTTTTTTGCATCTTTGTCACATAGTCAATAGCAGCTTCTGCTCTTTTAGACAATATTTTAACTCGTGCCTGTGGGGGAAAAAAAAGTGTGTTAGGGTTTGTTTGGATTTTTTTTGTTTGTTTTTTCTTTTTTTATTTAAACACTACTTCGTCTTAGGCCCCAGTCACACAGGCCTAGAGACTGGCTGGAAACCACTGATTGCTATGAAATTAGAAAGAAAAAAAAAAGTGGAATCCCCAGTCTCAGTCATGCAGACCAGTTAGTAAAACTGGCATCACATTGTGGGAGGTTACTTGCTGTTGCTAGGTGAAACTAATTGCAAAGAGGTATATGGTTCGGCACCAAAAACCTCCGTGATTGCTTCGATGGCTTAGTTTGGATGCAAGACACTGACTTATTTACAGCGCCAACTACTCGCTAAGCAGTACCGAAACTGTAAGGAGTACTACAGCAACAGGAAATTAAGACAGCTTATCTTCAAAAGTTAGACTTTTTGAAAAGCATTGGTTTCAGAGATATTCAAAAATACAACTTTTACTTTAATGGCAGTGTTCACGCTTCTTCAAGTTTCACTCCTGCTCATTTTTTAGTTAGCAAGTGTTAGGAGACAGGCCGTCGTCTCACATTCAAACTACAGGCAACCATGGCAATCTGGTAGAGACCAGAGGAGGTTCTGTGGCACAGCACACTCTTTACAACCATTTTTACCAATTAACAGCAAGCAACCTGCCACAAACACTTGCTCAGTGATTGGGGAATAAACAATATTTTCCCCAAGTAACTGGAGTTGCAGACTCTCTAGACCTGCAAAAAAAAAAAAAAAAAAGGTGCGCACACAAATTTAGCTCGATTCCCTCTAATCAAGAAATAAACTAAGAAACAATATAAGAAAGCAGAGCCTAAGTATAGATGCCCAAAAGTTTTACCGCTTGCTCTAAAATTTAGGAACAAATGCACACAAAAAAAAGAACATGACAGACCTAGAGACTGATTTTAAGATAGCTTGGTGACATTAAAACAGGGAAGCATGGAGAGAGACAAGAAGAAAGACTGGAAAAAAAGAAAACCACAATGGGCGGCGATGAATATGTCCACACGTGAGATGGCATTAATTAAAAACTGGACAGATATGTAAACATATGCAGTACTGACCTCAAGTTTTTCAATGGACCTTTCAAAGTTCACTCCATGTTCAAGCTTTTGAATACTCTCTATTAAACCCTGGAGTTTAGTTTCAGTTGCACTGGGAACCTCCTGCTCCATCAGCTTTTGCACCTGTACGCAAAATCACATGTATACTGCTGTGTTCATTTTTCAAGTGAAAAAAATATATATTTTGTAGCTGTCTTGCACACACAGCATATTTATGATCAACAGATTTTCAAGGCTCCTTCAGGAAGGGGCTGTGAAGGTAATCTAAGAGCTATCGCCTGAATGTCTTGGGGTAATTTACAAAAAGTCTTGTTTACATCATTGTTCAGGAGTAGAACATTTTCCCCTTAAGCGTTCCCATAATAGGGTGCCCAAATTTTTAGACATACCATAATTAACAGGAATCCACACAGGATCAATTAAAAATGATTGTTTGTTAATGAACAAAAAATAAAGTGTTTTGACTGTTTGTTTTTTAATGTTTTTTGGGTTTTTTTAAATTGTGTGCACACAACTGTATACAGATGTTTATCTAACAGAAACAAAGGGCAGAACTGCATGCAGTAGACTCAGATGTTAGTGCTATCCAGCAGATAAAATGGCATGTACAACCATGCACAAAAAAGCAACAGTCTGTTAGAGTGATTTTGTTAAAAGTTGTCATTGTTGTGCTTTAAATTTGTAAACCTGGGGTCCGTTCTTCGTACCTCGCTTACTACATCCAAGATCAAATCATCGCGCCAACTTTGAGCTCGCTATTCCGGTTCTCCGACCACACCTGTTGTTGACGATTAGTACAGCTGGATGAAGTAATGTGAGATCACTGGGTGTCGTAAAAGGGGCTACGCATCGATAGTAGAAACATTGATCGGCAACCCTCTGATTGGTCGGCGAAAATGTCGAAGGAGCGCGCTCGGTATTTTTCGGCAGCAGAGCAAGAACTCTTGAGTGAGGGATTTCAGGAGTTTCAGAGTTTAATTAAAACGCAAGGGAACACTGCAAAGGCTGCAAAAGCAAGGAGAGAGGGCTGGCAGAAAGTTGCTGACAAATTAAACTCGGAAGTAATTTAATAATAATAATAATAATAATAATAATAATAATAATAATAATAATGGATTGGATTTATATAGCGCTTTTCAAGGCACCCAAAGCGCTTTACAATGCCACTATTCATTCACTCTCACATTCACACACTGGTGGAAGCAGCTACGGTTGTAGCCACAGCTGCCCTGCGGCAGACTGACAGAAGCGAGGCTGCCATATCGCGCCATCGGCCCCTCTGGCCAACACCAGTAGGCAGTAGGGTAAATTTATTATATTATATTACATTATATCATATTATATTATATTACATTATATCCTCTTTCACATTAGAGCCACGACAGGACCCACTAGAACATGGGAACAAGTAAAAGTGAAATATAAGAATATTCTACAGAATGGTAATATTTATCACTTATATTGCTTTTAGTCTCTTGAAAAGAGTCCCTGAAATAATCTGTTTGTTTGTTTATAACAGCAACCAAGAAAAGGGCAGAGCAAAAAAAGACAGGTGGTGGTCCTGCACCCCCTCGTCAACAAGTTGGTTAAGTAAATAATACCCTCACGGGAAAATCGATATCTCTCTATGAGCACACTGTCGCGCTGAGCTAAAGGATCCTGTCTATCCCGCAATGTACGCTGAATTCTGAAAACTCTCCTTATCAATCTTGCACCTTCCGCAATGGGTGGCTCGCGTATACGGACAGAACATGGCTGCAACAGACTTCCCAAATCCACCTTCGCTTTTATAGCCGTGGTCTCTCATCTTGATTACACGAAGTAATTTACTATTACTACTCTAAAATATGAATTACATCTGTAATAATCAAATACATGAAATAGAATGATTAATAGTACATTTCCCTTTTTTTTTTAGGAAATGACCTGTATGTATCTGTATGAAATCAATAAAAGAATCAAATACTGCATTATCTTTAGTTACATTGATAATATTTATTTATGGTAAAACGGTGGTAAAATATCGCTGTTGCTTTCGTATACATGAAGCGGACATACCTGAGTGGCCGCGATCTAATCTTGTTTGCATAAAGTAAACCTGCTCCCGAGCAGGTTTACGCTTACGGATCTGTTGCTATGACAGCAAGTCCCGGATGAGCTTCGGAGAACCGAATGATCCAAGATCACGCGAAATCGTCAACAATCAAATCCAGCTAACTTACTTAGCGAGGTACGAAGAACGGACCCCTTGTCTTGAACTGCATGATTAGATATTTTTCTGTTAAGCCTTAAATGTAGGAATTTGGGGCAAGCTTTTTAGCTATAGTTTCCAACTGCAGGCACACTTGCATATAAGGTTCTGGTTTCCTTATCTGGTAAGGAATGTTCACTTCCTGCCCTTTGTGGGCTCACCTATGCTTGTATATGGTGGACCATTAACGGGGTTAAGTCAGATATGGGGTGACGGGAGATGCCCCTTTTATGACTTGAGATGTTGTTAAACGGTTGTAACCAGGAAGTCACGTATACAAACACACATACACACGCACTCACATGCTCGCACATGTATGCACACACACACAGTGCCTTAGCTTTTATGACACACCATATGGGTTTTACAATGGGGTGTTTGTGCTTTCACTGAAAAAAAAAAAAAAAAAAAAGGCTGTAAGGGAAGGCTGGAGTTTGAAGTTGGCTGGGATCAGGTGAGGAGCTTGGAGCTCCAAGATCCTGATCGGACTTCACTTGCAACTAAAAACCGATTGAGCTCTGACTGTCTTGCTTTTGTTCACAGTGATAAGTCTCTGAGCTAGCAAGGCCTGCGAGTGCAGAACTAACACAGTCACACAAACTCAAACGTTGTTTCTTACCTCTGACTGGGAGAAGTCCATCTTCATGTTATCGGCTCCAGCAGAAGCTAGAGTCAGGGGTCGCCGCTTCATTCTTCATCCAGACGCACAAACAGAACATTAGTTAGTGACGTGTGTAACTCTGCATCAAGTAGCAAGAGTGTAACTCATAGGTTGTGCCTTGCAGAGAAAGATTGAAAGGTGCTTGCATTAAAACAGTTTAAAATGTTGCCCATACCTTGCAACATTTAACATATTACATGTATATTACCCATTAGCCTTTTCCAATCATGATTATCATACAATGAAAACAAGACATTAAGTTCAAGAATGAAAAGTATCTGAATATTGCCCTCTGCTCCTAAAATCCCTTTACTGCCTGAAGAAAAGGTTCATAGCGGAGGTGTCAAACATACAGCCTGTGGGCCAAAAGCAGCCCACCAAATCACTGGATAGCTTTGGAAAATGTTTACATTTCAAAGAAGGAGGGGTGTATAACTGTATTTTGATCAATTTTAAAGGTTTTCTTACTCCCTTGTTAGTATTAGCCTCTTATTTCTTTATTTTTTACAGTGTGAGCTTAAAGAGCCCTGATGCAGGTTTCTTCTGTTCATTAGTGCTGCAATGATTCGTTGACATAATCAATGATGTTGACTATAAAACGTTTTTTGACATATAATTTTATTGTCAGCACGTCTTAATACTAATACATAAAAGTGTTTTTGTAAGTGCAGTATACTACAGGAAACTATTGGGACAGTATCATCGACATCGTCTGCAAAGACTACACTTAATGCTAACGAAAAAGAACGCTGCACAAACGGCGAAATGGCAGAAAATGGAAACTAAGAATTGTTAAAAATCTGAAAGCATTTCACAGAAAACAAAAACAAAGAAAAAACAAAGTTAAATGCAGACTGCTTTCCATCTTTGACAGCAACACTGCAGTGCACGAGCATTTGATATGCCGGCACCCTGGAGCTGTGACATCAACTCTGATTGGGTCAGTTTTCAGGGGTTACGGTTTTTTATCTAATGAGTGAAATGAGACAGTAAAACATTAAACAGGAGTAGCTACACTGTCTCCTAGGTCGTTTTCTCACATTAATATTATCGTCTATTGTGAATAGTACACCTCTTCCACCTAATGTTAGGTTGTTAATCTGTGAGTTGGGCCATATCAGTAATTAATCATAAATGTAATCAGTTAAACAGTGTAATTGGCATTGAACACTACACTATCTGAGAAACTATCATAGACAACCAAATTTGTAAGTAGTAGCAGCTCTAGTATTGAGCACAAGCGTATAGATGAGTTTGTCCTGTACAGAGGCTCTTGCACCTGTCAAATGGCTGAAGACTAGGGATGGGTACCGGTATCGGTTCTGATATAAACGGTAGTAACCAGATCGAAAAGCAGTGCACATTTCGGTGCTTTATTTCGGTGCTTTTTTTTCCCTGAGATGTCACACACTTTGAATTCTAGCCAATCATTTTACCTTTGCAAGTGTAGCAGGCGGGCCCAGGTACGTATGTTCTTTTAGAGCAGAGCTACAGATTAAAAATGCCCAAAGCGAAGCGGTCAAAAGTCTGGCTGCACTTCACAACAAAAGATGCAAACTCAGCAGCCTCCAACAAGTGATTTAAGGTGATACTGTGATACTGTGCAAAGGAGGTAACACCTCGAATCTGATGAAACACCTGGCGACGCATAGCGGGAGGTTTTTTTAAGCCGAGAAATGCAGCGTATTTTGCTGCAAGAGCTCACACCGAGCACATCTACTGCGGGTGTGGTGCCTGTTATCGGTCCCAGAGTTAGCAACATGAACCCAAAGAGGAGAGTCCTGGCCCCTAGCCCTGCCAGTGTAGCAGAAATGATGACGGATGATGATGGCAGCAACAGCCGTTCTTCTCTGAGTGAGTGGCTTAATGTTGTTCGTGTGTAATTTACGTTGAGTAGGCTAACCACGTTATTAAATTAATGCATGTAAGGTGAACTAGCAAACACCGTCGCAGTTACATGCGGCTGTCTTCTTGTTTGATGGCAGATACTCCCTTCACCCTGGCCAAAAAGGCCAAAATGACCAAAGAAAAAGAGGGAAACAGTTAAACATGAGGTTTTTGGATAAAGTTTGTGGGGGTTTTTTTTTCCATTGTTTAAGCACTGCTTCCAGCCAAGAGTGATACCATATATGCCCCATAGCTGCAGAAAAGGCTAACATTGTTATCTTTTTACAAAAAACAGCTGAACATGAGAGGTTTTTGGACAAAGTGTGTGTTCTCCATTCTTTAAGCACCGGTTCGAGCACCGTTTAAGCACCGGCACCGTTTCAAAAGTACCGGTTTGGTACTGGTATCGGATAAAACCTAAACCATACCCATCCCTACTGAAGACATGACAGAGAGCATCATCTCAAAGATTAGAGCAAGCGTCACTCCAGAGCACTTTTTTTTAAATTAAATACTAGTAGCACTTTAATATGTATTACCTGACATTTGATATTGAGTAATCCTTTAATATTTTTTGGGAACGCAGGCATCTGTTTAAAGAAAATGGATTTAATTTTAACAAGTCAGGGGTGAAACTGTTCACCTCCAACTTGTTTTATTCCATACGTCATTCATCTGTGCTTGGTGCCAAGGATGAGATAAACGAGGAGTTATCTCATAAAGAGGAACAAACAGTACTCCAAGAACAGACAAAGCCCAGCAGAAACCTTGAGGAGCAGCTCCATCTGCCCCCACCCGGGAAGAGCCTCAGAAAGGAGAGACATCTGAGGCAAGAAGAGGGGTCCCTATTTGCCTCCAACTCTCTCAACAACACCAACGACCAGGACCAGGGACCACGATCTTCCCCAGTCCTCCAAACCCCTGACAGGCCATCACCCCCATCACCCTCCTCCCCCTCCCTTTCTCCCTCCTCCCCACACCTGAAATTCACTGAGGAGATGATGGAGCAGGTCAATGCTGGGCTCAGATCTACCCCCCGGCCCAATCCCTTTTTGTCCCCCATAAACCCCCCACCAGAGCAGCCAAAGGTTCGCCACCGAGCCCCACCCTCAACAGATCGATCGAAGTCACATTGCCCAGCCTCGCCCCCCTTAGCTCCTCCTTACCACCTTCATGCTTTGTCTCCGCAGTCTGATGTGTGATGTGTGGAGGGTCCGAGCTGCGAGGATTATGGCAGTGGTGACTTTTTCCAGGAGAAGCTGGGACCCTGTTTACTAGAAGGTTTTAAAATCTCTGTACTTTCAGGTGACAGAAGGAGACATGTGGCCTGGTCAAAACACAGAGAGCTGCACTCTAAAAGATCTTTAAACATAGTAAACATACCTTGTGTGCCACAGACTACTCCCAAACACGAGGGGACAAGTGTTAGATTTGTATTGTTGATTGTCATTTATGCTTAGAAATATTTACTTATATATGCTTAGAGTTTTGTAATTAGTTGTAGATTGGTAGAGGTTTTGATCCTTGATAGTCTGCAAACTTTGTGTGTATTAGACAGCACTTTGGGAGCATGAGAGGTCATACCGTGTCTTATTGTTTTATGGTAGGATTAACGTAGCTACGTCTGTTCTAGTCTAAGTGCTCTTTGTTTAGATGAACTGCAGGACTTCCTCACCGTGTTATCTAGGATGAACCATCTAGGGTGAGGGGGAGGCTACCCTCTTCCTGACCAAGGATGTTTGACCCTTTGATCAGCAACACACACACACACACACACACACACACACACACACACACACACACACACACACACACACACACACACACACGGTACTCTTTGTTTGTATGTAGACGTCGTATGTTAATGAACCTATGCATATTCATGTAACCTCAATAAAAGGACAGTGTTACGGGAGGACGGACGAGAGCTACTGGGGTCAAGCGAAGGAACGGCGTTTGTCTGGTTCTCTCCCGTGCACGAGTACCATGAAGAAGTTTGCCTACTTGCGTCTTGCTTGCAGTGTAATTATATTGTCTTCAACGTTCCAGCAGATGGGTTCAAGCTACAAACCTATCAACAAGTAATGCCTCTAAAACACTTAAGTTGGCTTTATTAAACGTTAGATCTTTAGCTGGGAAAACATTTTTAATTAATGATTTAATCACTGAGCACAGCCTTGATTTTATGTTTTTAACTGAAACTTGGTTGGACCAAAGTAACAGTGGAGCTGTTCTCATCGAGACGACCCCTCCTAACTACAGTTTTATCAGTGAGGCCAGGGTGAGCAGGAGAGGAGGAGGGGTTGCTGTCTTATTTAATGAATCATTTCAATGTAAGCAGCTATCTCCTGGAAGTTTTCAGTCTTTTGAATATGTGGCTTTACAGCTGAAGGCCCCATCCAAAATTGTGTTTCTTAATGTTTACAGGCCTCCCAAATACTGCACAGACTTTTTTAATGACCTCAGTGAACTGCTGGCTGTGATCTGTGTTGATTTCGACTGTGTAATTATTGTTGGGGATTTTAACATCCATGTGAACAACCCTCAGGACAAAGGGACTAAAGACCAGAGTAACACTCTGGGCAACTTTGGGCTGACTCAGCATGTAACAGAGGCCACACATGATAGAGGACACACTCTTGACCTACTGATCTCCAAGAGCCTGAGCATTTCAAACATTACTGTGTCTGATGTGGGCCTATCTGATCATTACTGTGTTTTCTTTGAAAGTAAAATCTCAGCCCACACAAATATATCAACAGCAGTGATCACAAAACGGTGTATAACTGAAGACAGTAGTGAGATCTTTAACCAGGTCTTCCCATTAACACCTGGGCCCTATTTCAGGAAGCCGGTTTAGAAAACTCAGAGTGGAAAAACGATACTCAGGTTTGAGTAACCCCGAACTGTCCAACTCGGAATATTCGGTTTCAGAAAGGCTGATAACAATTAGTTCAATCAACGCGGAGTTGCTTTAACCCCAAATTAAGCGCGCGCACGAGGATACATAAAGCCCTGATTAGTGGAGCACAGATTAAGCGAGTCACCATGGAGATGGAGGGAAAGAAGGCGCGGTCAATGCATTTTACAGCGCTTGAGGCCGAAATTCTGATGGCAGCATATGCTGATAACATGCAAATTTTGCAGGAAAAAAGTAACACAGTCTCAGCTGCAAAAGAAAGGGAGCATGCATGGCAAAACATAGCCGACAGAGTCAATGCGTGAGTGTTAATTTAAACATTGATCTAGGGATTTCCACCCATTTAACACGTTATTTTATTATTTTTTATTTTTTATTTCATACATTTGATTTTGTGATGTGATGTGAGCGCAGGTGCAACCCAACAGGCCCCAAACGTTCCTGGCAGCAAGTAAAAATGAAATATAAAAATATAGTCCAAACAGGTAAGGTGTAATTGTATTATGAGCCATAGTGCTTGGTCTGTTTGTCCGACGTAAATCAATTGCAGTTAGAGGCTACATTAATTACCTCTCTGTAAGCACTTATTGAAATTATCTGAGCACATTACAAGTACATATTTGCTTACTCTGTATGCTCAAATGTGACCCGTTATGGCCACTAGAAAAAAAGCGGAGGCCCGAAAAACAGGTGGGGGTCCTCCACCACCACCACTCACAGAGCCTGGCCACTTGGCTTCCACATTTGTGATAATGTTGGCAGCATCACATATGATCTTCACAGTGCAGAGAACGCATCCATTACTAATAATGAAATAATTTGTTAGTTTGAAATGCTACAGGGAACTATGTACCTGTACATTAATGCTGTGGAAAGACTTCCTGTTCACATAGTCTCCTTCATTTACTGAAGGAGCAATGATTGGAATGTGAGTGCCATCTATACAGCCAATCACGCCTGGGAACCGTGAAAATAAATGTAAAATTTAAGTAGTAGTTCAAGTATCACCACATCATGAATTAAGTTTTGTTCATCCTGCTACCTGCAATTTTGTGGAATCCCTCTTTGATGAATCTTGTGGGTCTATGACCGGGGAACACCACAAACGAGTACAGGAGACGTTTCAGTGCAACTGTAACATTCCTGACTGCCCGACAGACGGTAGCCTTGGAAACGTGCTCAGCGTCACCAATATTATACAGAAAGCTCCCGTTTGCAAAAAACCGAAGTGCGATACAAATAATATGTACAGAACTGAGAGGATGTCCACGATGTGTCACATGAGCAATATTAGGCCTGAGGATGTTATTCAAATAAATTGTAGATTGTGCTGAAAAACAGTAACGTTCACACAGGAAATCATCAGGAAATGATAAAATGTCCAAACGCACTCTAATCACTCTCTCCCGGCGGAGAGCTCTGCGGAGAATTTGGGCTTCAACATCTACTGGCTCTTCAAGGAAGGGACACGCCATGTCTGACACTTCCTACAGTCAGGTTTCCGACAAAGAGGCGGAGAACGTCAGGGTTAGTTGAAGTAAACCTGCTAGGGGGCAGGTTAGCTTCACGGAGTGTGTCGTCATAGTAACTCACTCAGAATTAATCTAAACTCGCTTTGTGAAACCGAAAACCCAGAGTTTTCGTTAACTAAGGGTATACTTACTCAGAGTTTGCACTAAACCGGCTTCCTGAAATAGGGCCCTGACCTGTCCAGAGGTTCAGTCAATGAGCTCGTCAATAGCTTCAATTTAAAAATGTTAAATGTAATGGATACAATTGCTCCCATTAAGGTGAAGGTTATCTCTGGAAGGAAAAAGTCTCCATGGAGAAACTCCACACTAGTGAAAAATGAAAAAAGAGAGTGTAGGAAAGCTGAGCGCAGAGGGAGAAAAACAAACCTCCAGGTTCACTATGACATCTATAAAGAGAAACTTCACAATTATAATTTACAACTGAGGAGTGCAAGAAGGTCCTACTTCTCTGACATCATCACTAAAAACAGCCATAATGCTCGGGTCTTATTTTCTACAGTTGACAGGCTAACAAACCCTCCTGTGCCAGTGGCAGCTGAACTTCATTCAACCATGGCCTGCAATGACTTTGCCAAATTCTTCACAGACAAAATCCAAAAGATTAGACAAGCAATTGGTACATCAACAGCAGATCCAGACTATGTACTGTGTCCACCGAAAAACTGTTTAAACACCATGAAACAGTTTGACCCTATTAACAGCAAAGACCTGGAGGACATCTTAGGTCAACTGAACTCCTCCTCCTGCTGTTTAGATGTCCTGCCAACAAGTTTTTTCAAAAAGGTCTCAAAGACTTTAGAGTCAGACCTGTTACAGATCGTCAACTTTTCTTTATTATCAGGTGTGTTTCCAGAATCACTAAAAACTGCTGTAATCAAACCTATACTGAAAAAGGACAATCTTGACAAGACACAAATGAACAACTACAGGCCGATCTCAAATCTCCCGTTTTTAAGTAAGATCATTGAAAAAGCAGTTTCTCAACAGCTCAGTTACTTCTTAAAACAGAATAATTGCTATGATGCCTTCCAGTCAGGTTTTAGACAGAACCACAGCACTGAAACTGCTCTGACAAAAGTGTTTAATGACATATGTCTGAATACAGACAGTGGAAAAATGTCAGTCCTAGTTTTACTGGATCTCAGTGCAGCATTTGATACAGTTGACCACAACATATTACTCAAACGACTGGAGAACTGGGCAGGTCTTTCAGGAACTGTACTGAACTGGTTCAAAACATACTTAGAAAACAGGAAATACTTTGTATCAATAGGTAACTTCACATCTGAGCAGACAAGTATCACATGTGGAGTTCCCCAAGGTTCAATCTTGGGACCCCTTCTGTTTAACATTTACATGCTCCCACTTGCACAGATTATAAAGAACAACAAAATAAACTACCACAGCTATGCAGATGACACACAAATATATACCACAATGTCACCAGGAGACCGAGGCCCTGTACAGGCTCTTGGTAAATGCATTGAGGAAATTAATGACTGGTTGTGCCACAATTTTCTCCAGCTAAACAAAAACAAAACTGAGGTAATAGTCTTTGGCGCCAAAGAAAAACGATTACAGGTCACCAGAGAACTTCAATCTATACACCTAAAAACCACAAACCAGGCGAGAAATTTGGGTGTAGTGATGGATGCAGACCTAAACTTAGAAAAACACATTAAGACAATAACAAAGTCAGCTTACTATCACCTCAAAAATATATCAAGAATAAAAGATCTGATGTCTCAACAGGACCTGGAAAAACTAGTCCATGCATTCATCTTTAGTAGGCTTGATTACTGTAACAGCATCTTTACAGGTCTACCTAAAAAAAAATCAGTCAAACAACTACAGCTCATTCAGAACTCTGCTGCTCGAGTCCTCACTAAGACCAAAAAAGTGGACCACATCAGTCCAGGTCTGAGGTCTTTACACTGGCTGCCTGTCCGTCAGAGGATAGACTTTAAAGTCCTGATGCTGGTCTATAAAGCTCTGAATGGTTTAGGACCAAAATACATCAGTGACCTCCTGACCCAGTATGAACCATCCAGATCCCTCAGGTCATCTGGATCTGGTCTTTTATCAGTTCCCAGAGTCAGAACCAGACACGGAGAAGCGGCATTCAGCTTTTATGCTCCTTATATCTGGAACAAACTCCCAGAAAGCCTCAGATCAGCTGAAACACTCAGTTTATTTAAATCCAGGTTGAAGACTCACCTGTTCTCAGCTGCATTTGAATAAAGCACCAAATCCACACTTTTAAGCTTAAATTTCAAAACTAACATTTTAACTACTGATTTTATCTATTGTTCTGATTTTATCTGTTTTGATTTTATATACTGTTTTGTTTGTTTGTTTGTTAATTAGTTAGTTTGTTTGTTTGCTTGTTTTAATCAATTTTAAATCATGCTTTTTATTTGTTTTTGTTTCTAATGTCTGTGTAAAGCACTTTGAATCACCCTGTTGTTGAATTGTGCTATACAAATAAACTCGCCTTGCCTTGCCTATAGATTCATTTGATTATTTTTCAATTCATATGTTTCCTAGATCATTATTTTAATTTGCTCTGGGATGAGACGGAGTGATAATCACAAGAGGGCAGACTTGAGCACGTGAGGTATGGAGGCTAGAACACATTAGATAAGAGTTACTGAAATAATCGTTGACTAATCAAAGAGAAATTGGCAGATTAGTTGACTACCAAAGTAATATTTAGTTGTAGCCCTACTATTTATTACACCAACATTTGTTTAATGTGACAGACCTACACTCCTGTAAATTAAAAGGTCTCCGGGGTTAAATATGCAGCTTCTCTACACTCACAGAAAGGGGAATTATGAGGAGGTGTGCATTTTGCCAGGTTCACTACTAGCAAGCTTGGGCTAAATGTTTGACATCTATTAACGATTAACAGGAAGGCAGTCCACCAATCAAAGCGCATTCAGGGATCTGAATCTTTTTGCATCAATACACTGGTGGCAAAACAAGCGGCAGGACAAGCAGTAGCTACACAAACAAGCCACAATTATTCCCAAAGCCATACTACTGCTGCTGAAGTTAACTCACTCATCAAGAAGCCACAGGAGCGCTTTTCAAATGCCAATCCAGCGTTCACTCAAGCACACTTCCTTGTCGTGCCTGTCGCCTATCGACTTGTGCAAAAAAAAAAAAGCTTGCATTTCTTTAGTCTGGTGGAAGTTTGATCCTGTGGTGCTGACATGTTTTACTAAACCTACAGTGTCAAGAACGATTAGACAGCTATAATCAGTGTTGCCAACTTAGCGACTTTGTCGCTATATTTAGCGACTTTTTTTTTCTAAAAAGCGACTAGCGACAAATCTGGCGACTTTTTCTGGTGTGAAGGGAGACTTATTTATGACGACTTTTTGACGAGAAAGCGGGTATCGCCTTTACTCTCAACAAGCAGCGGTGCTGCCGTGGGCACCTCACCCGTGCCAAAGCGTTCACGGGCGGAGGATAGTCCTCCCCCAGCTGCTATCAGGGCAGGAGACGTTCACACCTGTGCGTCCAAACTGCAAATGAATCGCGCATGAGCGAAGCCGCTGCTCCCGCACTGATTGTAACGCAGTCAGTTCTTCCTTTACTGATATGCTGTTTTGTGGATCACAAGGTTTAAAACTACTTATAAACACACACACAAATTAATTCCACCAGAGTGCCAATCTCGGGTCACTTTTGCCAGTCCAGGCCCGGATAAAGGAGCAGGGTTGGAATTGAATCTAGCGACTTTTAGGACAATAAAAGACAATAGCGATTTTCCTTACTGAGGAGTTGGCAACACTGGCTATAATGTGCCAGTAACAACCGCCAATGCAGCTTTTGGGGGGGGTTCACTCCTATTATGCTGCAAAATGTATTTAGAGTATTGGTTCTAGTTTCCCCAGTAAACCCGCTGAGTATGCAGTAATACAGCGCTGAGCTCGGTTAGAGCTGCCTGTGCTTGTCTCATGATACAGGAAGCTGCTCGTGTCTGTGAGGGCTCCGTTATTACTACTAATAATAATAATTACGAGCCATAATGTCATTTTCTTTGCACACAATGCTAACTTTTTTCACTCTTACGTAATGTTGGATAATTTAATGATGCTTTAAAAAGCAAACAAAAAAACACAGAACAATGAAACTGTTAAAAATGGATTAAACCCCTCGCTAACGTTTAGCTATTTGAAACCACTGGAAACCAGTCTACTGGTTAACCATTAAAAAGCAACAGACTCGCTGTTTATAGACAGAAAGGGCCGCTATCATATCATGCCGTAGTTTCAAAACAGAGAGTTAAAAAATAAATGAGCGTTTATAGCTGCAGTACCTGAAATTGTGCTTGATTTCTTCTTAGCGTTCTTCGTCTTCTTCGTGTTCCTCTTATTGGTGGTTTGGAAAAACCGATTAGCGCCACCCACAGGATTAAACAGTACTGCAAATCAAGTGTAAACAAGCAATGAGTCTAGAAAATTATTCTTATCAACGTGTATGGATACAATAACAGGTCTCTAAATAGAAACATGATGTTAAACTTTAGTAAATTAATTGCAAATTGCAGTAATACATATGGTTCTACCCAGGTAATAACTGGAGGCGATTTTAACCTGGCACTTAACTCATGGCTTGACAGGCAACCACAGAGAGGGAAAGAACCAGAACACGATAGCATTATTTGTGATTTTTGTACAACAACTAATATGATGGATTATTGGAGGATGACAAACCCAAATACGAAGAAATACACTTGATTTAGTCCAACAAATAAGAACGTATGTTCAAGACTAGATTATTGGCTTGTCTCCCAAACAGTATCATCATATGTTACTAAATGTGAAACCCAAACAACTCCACTTACTGATCATTGTCTGATAAGTCTCTCATCATCTCTACGTAAATAACAAAGATCTGCGAACTTATGGAAATTTAACAATAGTTTATTACAAAACAAAGATTTCTGTACACAAGTTAAAAAAAATTCAATTAGAAATTAACAATTTGATGATGACTAATGTCAGTAAATGGGAATGGTTTAAATATAGTGTCAAACAACTAGCTATAGAAACGGGAAAGAAAGTGTCTGCCACACGCATATGTGAACAGAAAAATCTAATCGAACAAATACATTTATTATGTGGTAAGCCTTGTATGACTGCAGAAGAGTCAGAATGCTTACAATCTTTACAAAGTCAACTAGATGAGGTGTACTTGATTAAGGCTAAAGGAGCACATGTAAGGTCTAAAGCCAAGTGGATTGAACATGGGGAAAAAAAATCATCTTATTTCTATAGTCTTGAGAAGCGCAGAGAAACAAAGAAAAAAAATAACTAAATTGAGTGAGGATGGCACTATGATAGAGGAACCAAACTAAATTAGTGAGGAAATTAACATATTCTATAGTAATCTGTATAAACCAAGAACCGAAAAAGAGAATGCAGACATCTTTTTTTGATATGATTAAAGACCAGGTAAAAAAAATTGGAAGAGGAAGATAAAATATGGTTAGAAGAAGATTTGAATATATCTGAATTAGAAACAGCTCTAAAACAAATGAAAAATGGAAAATCGCCTGGAATTGACGGCCTAACGATTGAATTCTATAAAACCTTTTGGCAAGACATTAAAGATTTGTTATTTAATGCCTTTTTGGATTGTTTAAAAAATGAAGAACTATCCCCAACAATGAAAACAGGATTAATAACCTTATTGCCCAAACCAAACAAAAATTTACAAGTGCTAGACAATTGGAGACCCATAACACTTTTATGTAATGATTACAAATTATTAGCCTTAGCATATGCAAATAGGATTAAGAGCGTCTTAACCAAATTAATCGATGAGTGTCAAAATAACATAAGTTTAATATTAGATATGATTGACTACCGATCCTTTATCAATTCAGAAAGTTTAATATTATTTATTGACTTTTTTAAAGCTTTTGATTCAATAGACCATAATTTTCTATTTAGATCTTTAGAACTTTTTGGATTTGGAAACAAATTTTGCAAAGTGATCAAACTGTTCTACAAGCAGATTTACAGTTATGTTTCGCTCAATCCAGGCATAACACCTAGGATAGACGTATTCCGTGGAATTCGACAGGGTTGCCCAATTTCTCCAAAATTATTTATTCTTTGCACTCAATTAATGGCCTACCTCACTGTGAACCATTCAGACATCAAAGGAATAAAAAATTTTGGTACTGAACTGAAAATGAGTCAGTTTGCATCATAGTAATATTTTTAAAGGATAAATTAATACTTGAGAAAGCGTTGAATGTAATTTCAATTTTTTCTAAAGCTTCAGGCTTGTGTCTGAATCTAAAGAAGTGTGGACTTTTGCCACTTTATGATTGTTTGGAAAATAACGAGGACAATTCCAGTGAAAAATGAAGTCAAATATCTAGTCATTTATTTAAATAGAGACATCAAAACTAGAGAGTCAAAAAACCTAAAAGACAAAATTGATGGTATGTCCAAAACACTAAATCATTGGTTAATGAGAGATATCACAATTTTTGGACGCAGTCTATTATCCAAATCAGAGGGCGTCTCAAAGATGGTTTATCCAGCTTACTCATTATACATTACCCCAAAAAGTATTAAAAAGATTAACTCCATAATCTATCAATTCATTTGGTGCAATAAAACACATTACATTAAAAAATCACAACTTGTCAAAGATTACACCAAAGGTGGTATAAAGACAATTGATTTTCAATCAATGGTTGGAGTATTTAAAATTAACTGGATAAAAGCCTTCCTCTTGAAACCTGACTCCATATGGTTCCATATCCCTAAAAATATTTTCAAAAAGGTGGGAGGGTTGGATTTTCTCCTGAAATGTGATTTTGATATATTGAAGTTGCCTGTGAAACTGTCAGAATATCATAAGCAGGTCTTGTCTTATTGGAAGATGGTTTTTGCCCATAACTTCACGCCACATTGCTCCACCTTGTGGATTAACAGGACCATTACAATTAATAGGAAGTCATTGTTCATTAAAGAGTGGTATGGAAAAAAAACATCATCTTTATAACAGATTTACTTGATGAAAAGGGGCAGTTTCTCCCAGTGGGTGTTTTCACTGCAAAGTTTAACATTCAGTGTTCCCTTAGAGAATATAACAAGGTCTGTAAGGTGATCCTCTTACCTCTGTTAAGTTTGATACAAGGCTATTTATATTACTCTAAGGGACAAATTAGTTTACCTTCTTTACAGCTAAATCAGATTCCTTTAACTAATAAAAAGTGTAATAATAAAATCATAAACAATATATTTAAAAATGAATTATTTCACGATTTTAACAGTAACACAAAATTAAAAGGGAGTAACGTTAAAATAACTAACAAATATACACACTTTTTAAAATGGCCTATCCCCCCCAAAGTCAAAGAAATGCAATTTAAAATAATTAATGGATATTACCCAGCAGCTGAAATGCTTAAAAAAAGGTTTGGGTTTGAGGTGGAGCCATGTGGATTTTGTTTGCAAAATGAAGAAAGTATTGATTTGTTTTTTTCCTGCTCAGTAACGACTGACTTCTGGCAGGATTTGGTAGACTGGTTGAGTGTAAGAATAGATGGGATGACCCCACTGACTCTAACACAGGTTTTATACAATAATGGCGATCCGTCTAAGGAACTTGCCATGCTCCACAATATGGTAATAATTATGGGCAAATACCACATTCATAAGTGTAAATGGCAAAACAAAAGACCTTCACTAAATGCACTGAAGATTGAATTAAAGTCTTTTTTGTCATCTAATTACTGAAGGATTCATGTAAAGATGCTGCTTTGATATGTGAAAATGGGACCCAGTTTCTATTCTTTTAACTGTTTGGTGGTTCTTGAAATTTTGTGAGATGTCACCAGAGATTCTGGCATTTCGGGCAAAATAAATTTATATTAAAAAAATCGATTCAGGATTTTAATGAATCGATTTTACGTTATCCAAGCCAGAATCGATTTTAATCGATGAATCGATTATAAAAACCCACCCCTAATCTGCACCACGTTTGAATTCGTTTCATGCACAATACATTTGTACCTTTCAATTGTGTCTGTTTGTGCGTCATGCAAATAAACCTTTGAAAAGAATAAAATGATATCATATATTCCTTATTGGCCTACATTTGTACAAAATTCCAAATTATATACACAAAGTCATAGAAATCACCACTCCAATTGGTCATCATGATTTTGATATTCTCTTTTTCCATAACAATGAAATACGCCTTGGACAAATATGACACATCAATATTTCATTAGTGTTGTCACATCACATCCTGTAAGCATCGTTTGTCTGTGTCCTTTCTCTGGAAATTAATATTTCCAGCCAATATAGGCAATCCATCAACATGGCTGGAGAGTTGGTAGTTATATACAGTCTGTATAAGTGTGGTTAATCCAATGAAGATTTGTAAGGAGACGGCAGTTACTTTGAATTCACAGCAGTTACACAGTGATTAGTAATAAACAGAGCCAGTGAGAGTGAGTGGATTTAAGAAAGTCAGTGACTCAGGTGTGTCGCTTGGTTTGTCATCTGTGAGACTGGAGGAGACGTAGAAATCCTTTGTTTTAAATCTTAGTTAGGAAGATTCCTGTTTGAAAACAAGCACTTTTTGTGAGAAATGCAAGAAGCACACAGTTACATTCTGTCCATCATGTGGACAAAATAGAAAATGTTGAGCATTGGAAAACTGAGAACGTTGGGCAAGTTCAAAATACGTGTTTGTAAGAACGAAAAACCAAATTGTTCCTAAAATAGTTATGTTGTATGTCTGTGTTCTACATGTTTATCTGATGGAAAATAAAGTTGCTATTGTTTTATTGCAGTTTATTGCAGTTTCTTGCAGTTTCTTGACAATTCTGAGTGGATTTACACAGTACGGGTCAAAATGACCCGCAACAAAATCAATGTCACTTTTTTGTTTTTCAACATAATACAAGGGTTAATTTCCAAAACTTCCATATGATCTTCAATTTGTAGCAGATCCACTATCACACAGCAGCTGGAGCAGTTTCAAATGGAGGTCAGTCCACTACTACCATAGCCTACTACTAGATTAACTTGTGACACATCTGCACCTGCTGCTATGATCACAGTGAGTAGAGGCTGAGTGTCTGCACTTACCCCTGGTACATCCAAATCTACCCACAAACATGTTGAAAGATGCAATGCCAGCAATGTGGATTGTCAACACTGAAAACAATCAGTAAGCAAAGACAACAGGGATCATTTGTTTCTGTTTATTTAGCATGCACAACATTTGTTGTCGCCTTCTGCACAGGGGAAGTCCACACACACTGTGTGGTACCACTTTCCACAGAAGGTGCATTCAGTCTGCAAAATTGAATGAGATTGTCAGAGTCATTGTCTGACTGTTTATTACTAATCACTGTGTAAATGCTGTACATTCACAGTAACTGCCATCTCCTTACAAATGTTTATTAGATTAATCACACTTATACAGACTGTATATAACAACCAACTCTAACATGTTTGTTCGCAGAGAAAAGACACAGACTACGCTAACGACATGTGATGTTACAACACTAGTGAAATATTAGTGTCATTTCATTCATTTCAAAGGTTTATTTGCATGACGCACAAACAGACACAATTGAAAGGTACAAATGTGTTGTGCATGAAACGAATTCAAACGTGGTGCAGATGTGTGTCACAGGTTGATCTGGCTGTAGGCTGCGGCACTTGGCCAGAGGTGGCGCTGGTTGACTCGAGTCCATGTTAGTGCACAAAGTAAACTGCTCGCTTTAGTTGTGAAGCAAAAACGCTGAATTCGGAGAAATAAACCGTGCGAGGGGAAGGATAACAACAGTCTCCCGATCGTTTACTCTTGCTGTCCTGTGAACAACATCGGCGTAGTATTACTTGTTTGCTGTTTTCGCGATCGCGTCGCGCATGAGGATATCACCAGGTAAACTCGCCACATTTTTATACATTTTGTTGTTCAACAGCATCAAGACTGACGGAGTGTGTTTGACATAACCTCACAAGTGTCACAGATGACACATTTGCCGTTTTTTTGCTGGTTTGTCGGTAGCAGCTCCTGAAACGCAAGACTGCCACACATCTGTTCGACCAACGCCAGTTGATCTAAACGCCAGTAGATCTGGAACACCGGACAGGAGGACCTGAGGCCTCACCGCATTATTTTTGGTAAGTTAAATGTGTTTGTAAGCTAATCCGTAATTTAGGTCCTTAGCTAGCTAGGTAGCTAGCTAAGGACCTAAAGCATCAACAACTCAAAGGTAAACATGATATTAGAAAATGTGTTAGTATATAAGGCCTTTAAAACAACTAAAAAATAAACAGCTGTTGGCAGAACTGTAGGACTGAACAACTTCAGATCCCGAATGTGTGAGGACAGAGAAGGATCAGCTCTATTTCAGATTTGAGATAAACTTTATATTTCAGTTTGTGATGGTTCTGTTTGTGATTACAGGAGCTGTCCTCAGATTCAGACCTCAGCACCACCCAGTGACAGCAGACAGATCATCCTATATCTTCAATCTTTGTAGTAACTCCAAAATTAACTGAAGAAAACAGTACAAAGGTTAAAGTACCACATGTGCTGTCAGTGAAAGCTGCAGCTGTTTTATTGATAAATTTAAAGACAAAAAGTCAAAAGGATTAATCACCCCAGTAACTGTGTCACTATACATCAGCATTAACAGTACCTCAGTTTGGTGTTTCAGAAAACTGCTGAGCTCAGACCTGCACAACTTCTGTTTTAAACACTGAATGTACTCAGCTACATGAAGAGCACGTGATGTTTTCTCTGACACAATTAAATAAAACCTGATTAAAGTCAAAGGTTGTTACTTGTATTTGAACTAAAAACTTGTGATCTGGAATTCTTTCACTGTTTTTTGACAATAGTGTGTTATTTATCATAAAGTAATTCAGAGTCATTCATACCAGAGTAACCAGAGAGCACAACATATGTTTAACTTTCTACAGGACTTAAAGATATTCCTCTGAGGATTATCTGAGTACTTCTAACATTACACAAAGCAAAGGTCTCCATCAGTGTTCATGAAATGCTGGGTTTATCCTTCTTGTGAGGGAGCTGCTGGTGAAGATCACGAGCCCTGCTTGATCCCGGCGATGAGTTTCAGTCTTCCTGGTGTTTATGAAATGATGCCTCTCACTGTGGGTCAACAGAACATCTGGCACAGGACAGCTATAATGAAAGAAATTGAAGTTTTGAAAAAAAAAAAAATCTTGGAAATGCCCTAAATGTGAGAAGCAGATTTTGTATTTACTTTTCTTTTGCCAATCAAGATAACTAAAAGTATAATTTTCACCATACAATTACTAACCTTGTCATCTCCTGCACTGTCTGTTTTGGGCTCTGGGCTTGTCCTTCCCAGCACTCATGAGACTGCTTTGCTGCACTGTGGTATGAAGTGCTAACCTGTTGACAGTGTTGCGAAGGTTAATTTTAAAATGTATTCCACCAAAGATTATAGAAGTAATGTATTCTGAATACTTTACAACTACATGAATGTACTATTGCTGTGTGATTTGTTACTATTACTGAAGGCTACTTGCCATACCAATACCAACTAGGTGTTAAAATCATAATATAAATGAGTAACAGTAGGTGGACATTAGGTAAGGCTGCACTTTTTGCTGTGATCTCGTATAGAAAACTATCCCACGCGTATATAAAACAGGTCCGCGGCTCCGAACTGTAGTAAAGGGACCTCTGGCTAATACGTCGGGTTCGTGTCGGGCTCGTAGCTGAAAACTAGCTTTACTTTGTTGTCTGGGTCAACTCTGCTTGCCAGAGACAGAGAGAGGCGTTGAAAGGCTGCTCCAACGGGACTTATTGTTTCAGAGGAAAACACGAACACAGTGTACAGTCGAGACTTGATAGCTTACTTACAGATGGGCTTGTCAGGCACTCTTTTTGGCTGCAGTGGTTATTATTATATTTACATGCTTCCAGCTCCCGTTTCTGCCCCGTGACAGCTCGTACTTTTCCTTTCTCTCCCTCCCTCGCTCACAGACACATAACGGGTATGGCAGTCCATTCTCCCTGCAGCACAGACTACACTGCCCATGAGGCTACATTGTTTAGGGCGATGCCTGTAACACTCTGCTATTGCCTTCATATTAAATCATTTTTGTATAATAATTTTTAGAGGCTCTTATTGCGTGCTTTGTTTGGGTTTCCACCAGCGTGGAATTACCAAAAATTGAGAGACCATTGCCTAACATATGAAACAGGAAAATACCGCCATGTAATCCATTTATTTCAACAAACTAACTGTATTCTCAACATCACCTATTGAACGATAACTGTAACAGATACATTTACTCATATTTTGTATTTTAAATACGTAACGCCGGTGCATGTATTACGTTACTGCCCAACACTGCCTGTTGATGAGATCTTGTGCCGTTCCTAAAACACCGGCCTCCAACTCCTAAAGAGACACAGGTGTCCCTAAATTTAGCAAATATTAGCTTCAGGCTAGCTTGCTACGACGAATAGGCTAATACCAGTATTTTACCACAACTTCACCAGATGTAGCTAAAAAAAACTAAACTAATGTCCAGTCCAGTGGGACAGCAAGAAAGATGACAAAAAATGATTACTTACTTGCGGTTTGGAGGGTCAAGCTGAAATTGAAGCAGCCATTGAAAGACGGGAAGAGAGAAAGATGGCAGCTTGGTCAGCGCTAGTGGCCTCCATAATATATGCAAATACATGGGGGCCGGAATCCCCCCCCCCCCCCCCCCCCCCCCAGCGCGCCCCTGGACGCCAAAACAGTGCCAGCAGATTGAAACTGAAAAATGGTTTGAAACCGAAAAAAAATGGATTGAAACTGAAAAAAATATATATATATAAGCGAAAACAAAAAAATTACAGTTTCAATTAATTGTTTTTCACTATCAATTTTTTTTTCGGTTTCAATACAAGATTTTTCAGTACATTTATTTCAGTTACAATATTTTTTTCGGTTTCAATATTTTTTTCGGTTTCGTTTCAAGGTGGCATTGTTCTGATTCCATATTTAAGTTGCTTGAAGACATTTCACCTCTCATCCAAGAAGCTTCTTTAGTTCTAAGGTCAAATGGTGGAGAGTCCAAGATATAAACCTAGTGGGAGTATCCCCCCACAGAGGGACAAAAGGACCCCTGATGATCCTCTAATCACCTGAGCCAAGGTGTGAAACTGGGTGTGAGTCCCAATCAGCCAGGGTTTCGGGTGAGTTCATTGTGAAACCTGGCCCCACCTTATCATGCGAATTCCTGAGGTCAGATGGCCCAGGATGTGAGTGGGCGTTAAGGCGTCTGGGGAGGGAACTCAAAACTGGATTATAGATGGCAGAGAGTTGGTGTCGTAAACCACCGCCTCTGTTCAAAGATGGTCACTCACAGTGGACATAGATGGCTTCTTTCACTCCTCTTTCAAACCATCTGTCCTCTCTGTCCAAAATGTGAACATTGGCATCCTCGAAAGAGTGTCCTTTATCCTTAAGATGCAGATGGACAGCTGAGTCTTGTCCTGTGGAGGTGGTGACTCTTTCGCTGGTGTCAGCCCCCTCCCTCACCCGAGGGAGGATAAGAAGGACAGACGCAACAACATTGTCATCCCCTATGTAGCCGGTGTATCAGAAAAACTCAGGAGGGTTTTCTCCAAGCATTTCAGACCCAGCAACACGCTCAGACAGAAACTGGTTCACCCGAAAGACAAAACTCCAAAACACAGACTTAACAATGTGGTGTATGCTGTACAGTGCAGCGAGGAATGCCCAGACCTTTACATTGGAGAGACCAAACAGCCACTTCACAAGCGCATGGCACAACACACTATCTTTTTATTTTTTTGTTTTTGTCTACATTATATTAAATGTTTCATTATCGGAAACATTTTAAGAGATACTTGTTATTCTTAACATCGTAACAGATACCCTGACCTGTAACTATCGTAAAATGCTTTGACCGGAAGTAGACACCTTTCGCGCAAGTCTTACACATCATGCGTGGACCCTCATTTATAAACACAACTTCTCACCTCACAAATACCTTATCTGGAACAACAGAGATATTTTATAGAAAAATAAATCACTTTTCCTGGAAACTTGGGTCCAAAATGGGATCCTATTGGTGGCTCAGCTGGTTAATAAAGAGGGACAACTACTTACTTACAATGACTTTATTGCACTATATTATTTTCCAATCAGTGTTCAGGAATTCTCAATGGTGCTTGGTGCCATACCCTCAGGGACTTTAATGTTATATAAAAACACTGACAGCTCAATATCTACCTCAGTCACTCTCCCTGATCCAGCTGAGTCACCAATAGGAAAAATCTGCTTTTCACAAGAACTTGGTAACAGCAATAAGAAAATACGTAGTTTATTCCAAGCAGATATCATCTCTCTCCCATATATAATATCTTATTGGAACCGATATGTTCCAGATATCAAGTGGAAGACAGTCTGGATGATCCCCCATAAATATTTGATTGTAAATAAGGTGAAAGAAGTCTCATATAAAATTCTTCATAAATGTTATCCAGCCAGTCACTACATGGTAAACGTGTCTACTTGAAAATCTCCCATGTACGCCATTTCTTTCTTATTGTTGTAATCATGAATCCTTTTCCAAACTTGCTGTGTTCTATTTTAAGATCTTCGTCCATTTCACTTTGTCAGGCAGGTTCTACTTAATTGATTTCTTGGTCTTGCAGAAATCACACCTGATGAATCAATGTCTTTCTCACACAGGGCCTGGTAGATTTGGACATATTTTTTTCCCTTATTAAAAACCTGAAACAAAACTGCACTCAGAGTGTAATTCCCATGAAATTTTACAATAAAGCCTAAAATATGGTAAGTAGTACACTGCAACATGGGAAAAGAGAAAAAGACAAGACACTGGAGAGCAAGTACGTATGCACACATTAATACCCAGTAGAACACTAGTTACAAACAAATATGTTTTATTTATTCAAAGACATTTTTCGAAAGGTAAAAGAAAAATAAGCACAGATAAATTGATGTGTTGAGGCTGAGTATTTGTTCATAAATCTACTGGATGTTTGACCAGTGTGCCGCTTGAAGAATAAAATAAACGAGCTCGTACACATGATGTAGTTTTCTGCCGGTCCACTAGGTGTCGGTAGCAGACAAACGTTCAATCTGATGATGTGACCACAGGACAAAAAATGTTAACAAATCACCAAAGCTGCCACAGAAGCTGCAACAGAGGACAAAATAACTAGTATATTGTAATTTAATTGGCTTTTAAAACAATACAAGGAAATGAGCCGTTAACAAGCAGAAACTGGAAATTGAAAAACTGCTAGCCTGCGGAAAACAACTCCACGCAGCAAAATATACACTGACAACATTATGGAGCAACATGAGACTTTAAATCAATTTGGAATTAATACTTGATTAAACATTAGAAATATTTCAGATGCAAAAAAGAAAGAAATCCCCATAAATACAGTTTTGGTTTCAACAACTCAATTTTTTCTGTCAGTATGACCTTATGACATCTACATGGGTATAAAACACACTACAAGAAAAGTATACTAATAAATTCACTCTAAAGATAATAACGTGTTTTATGTTGAATATCTACAACTGAAATGAAAGGGACAAACTATTTCATTTTTACTTTGTAGTGCCATAAAGACTGATTTGGTATGAGTTGCCCAGTTTTAGAGCCATCTGCTGTAGAAATATTCTTTCTTTGGATAAAATAAAACCAGATAACAAGGTGACTGCTTTGTGGTGCTAAAGATGGCTTTCTCAGAATCATAACCCAGTTACTCAAAAAAAACAAAAACACAAACCTTGTTACGAATAGTTTTTTTTTCTATAACTGGGCCATGACTTCTTAAAAGGAAAAGACCAGAGTATTTTTATTTGTTTTGGTTAAAGGCGGGGGAATTTGCTCTGAGGAGGTGGCCATTTCTAGGGCGACTCATGCCAAAGCAATTTAGATGAATAAATAACAACACACTCAATTGGGAAAATATGTTAATTTAACTTATCTGATCAGATGCCATGTTCAAAACGTTGATTTATCCACAGTTAAATATTGGTCTGCTTTAAAAATCATTACATCATAACTAAAGTAGAGTCAACATTAACAAACATTTTTGATAAAAGGCATTTAATTACATGAGGCTTTTTACCAAGTGAAACACTAATGATGACAACTTGACAAAACGCATGAATATCATGGTAATCTTGGCCTTTAACACGCTGTTTTGTTCATTTTCAAGTATCGACTTGGGATAGTAAAGCTTAATAACTTCAATTCCACGCCTTTTCCACAAATCTTCATCACCGGTGAGTTAGCAGGTTACAAACTTCTGTGTTCCAAGCTTTATCTAACATTTCTCTTTACAACAAAAACAGCACAGTGCATCTCTGAAGTAATCCAGCACAACTATAATCGCTGATGCCCATGATGGTTTCAGTTCTTTTAAAGTAATGCAAGGAACTGCTGGCAGGTATAACATCTAGCTTACTATTAAAAGCTGACACATGAGTAAGTGCAGAGATGCTAGAAATGTTCCAGTAATGGACCAAGCAGTAACCCAGCCAGAGAGGGGAAAAATATGGTAATTACTTCATACATCGCCAGTCGCATGATGCTATAATCTAATAAACAGTGGTTTCAAAAGAATAGCTTCAAAGAAGCTGTGAACAAAACAAGCATAGTAATAACAAAGAAATGTTCATTCTTCTTTGAAGTTTACACATTTCTATGTCGTTTTAAATCCCAAATCTCACAGCAAATCACTGGTTCCTTTCTAACCATGAAAACACAAAAAGTAACATAAGAACATAACAAAAAGGTTAAAATCCTACATCTTGTATCTCTAACTACTGATTCACTACACTTCTATGCTGTGGTTAATATTTGTTTATTTATATGCCTTTTATTTTATAGATAAAATTTTTATCATTTGAATCTAGCCTTAACTATACACACACAGCAAATATGTACAAAATAAAGTCTGTCAACTATAGATTCACAAAAAAAAAAAAAAGCCTTTAGCAAGTCTAGGAGATGTCAGACAAGCCTCCACACTTTTTCCTTCTTCCACTATTATCCTTTTGGATAAAACAGTCCTGTGACTGGAGTTGGTGGAAAGCAGGAGACAGCGACACAACAGGGGGAGACAAAGCAGAGCTCTCTTCCTGTGTTTTTGCCAAGGGAAAGGGAGGAAGGTGAAGGTAAGTTCTCACAAAATGCAGCAAGGGTCCTCTGGAGCCTCGTCTATGCAGAGCAGTGGATGGGTGATGAAGTCACCTAGGCTCTTGTGGTGTGCATTTGCATCGAGCTGATTTGACCTTATGTAAATGGAGCTAGCCAGCACAGTGTGCCATGCTGGCAAAGGTAAGGTTACACTGTTTAAACAAGGCACTGCAGATCAAATGTGAATCACGGTGCACTTCTCGCCTTAGATAATTGCAGAAACATACTGCAGTGGCTACCACAGACGTAAGCAGGGGAAAAATTGGACTGCCATGTCTCTAAAGGACTTGAATCCGAAGAGTCATCTTTGCCACACTCAGTAAGAACAATGTACCATCAGGAACAAGAAGCTCATGCATAAGATGGACCAAAAAAGTACTAAATGTTTTCTAGATTTGCACCTGTGATTTGAAATGATGCAGAATTTGAAGCAGATTCCAATAGAAAATAAAAAATAAGGGTTAAAAAAAGAATGTTAGATGAGAAAAATTGTTTGTTTGTACTCATATGTTCAAGTTTCCATTTATAGAATTTGAATATTGTTTATATAAGCCTATTATGTCTATTTGCGTTTCCTGAGCACCAGGTACACGAGGCCACTGATGAGAGTCATGGGGAAGCTGATCCACGCCACAACATAAGAGGAGCCGAATGAGCCTTCCTGAAGGTCATGCTTATGAAAGCTTTTGTTCTCGGCCGTGTAGATGGACACCGCGATCATCACACATAAAGCTGGGAGATGAGAGAAGAGATAAGGAAAAGGATGGAAATCATACACACGGATAGTGGATATAAGTTGCATTAGAACATTAAAAGTTAGATGTGTTTTACATACATGCCAATATCTGGATAATGGCTGTGAAAATGAATCGCTCTCCCTGTTTGATCCTGAAGAGCTGAAGGATGAAGACGAAGAAGCTGACGCAACACAATATAGTGGCAAGGATCATGGTAGCCTGGACTGCCTGCAGATAAGCTGAGGAGAGAGAAGTTAGAAGTTGTAGCATACCCAGACATACATTTACAGAGATATAGGAAGTATACACACTGTCTTACCTGCATTCACAGTGTGACTGTCCTCAATCGATTCGCAAGTGGTGTTACATGCGTACCATAAGTCACTAATAATGTTAATGCCAGGTCTTGATACCACCCACCACGCCTACATCAGGGATAGACACAAGCATTGTTAAAAAAAGTGAAATGATTTATGTTAAAGGAGTATTTATTTTCAGTGTGTACTTACATTGTGAATGGTGGCAACGAAGAGCAGGATGGCTGCAGCCAGATGAAAGAGTATGATGAAAGCTAAGACGATCAACATGACTGCCCTTCCGTCTAACTTCTATCTGCTTTTTGTCACCTGTCGGTCAAACTGGTTAAATACCCTGCAGGCCGTTTCCCCTCGCTGTTTGTTTCTCCCACTGGCTGATTGTCAGTTTTGGTGGAACCACTTCTGTATGTTTATGCTGGCTGTCAGACAGGCGGGGTTGCAGACTGATAGTGAGGAATGGATCAAGGCCGCTCACATGAAAAGAACCTGTTGGAAGCAACATGAGTGTAATAGCTGAGTAAATGAAAAAAAAGAAATGATTTCTTTAATCATCATCATCATGCATGATCGATACCAATATCGATATTTGGTGATGTAAAAATTCAGCTCGTATAGATACACAAAACAGAAACAGATGTCCCAAAAATGTGTTATATGTGGTCGTTGATAAGTCCTAGCTAAGATAATATGACAATGTTGTAGGGCTGCACGATTTGCATAAAATGAGAATCACGATTTCTTTGCATAGAATTGAGATCACGATTTTCTTTTCCAATATAAATATTTATTGCGCTTAACTGCACATCAACTTCGTAACAGTTGAGACTGAACATAAAACAATAAATAAACATAAAAACAACAAATGTCTCACGTTTTGTTGTTGCCGCAAAATGTACTGCTTGAAATTCCGTCTCCACCGTTGCTGGACACTGCGTGTATAGAGCAGGTAGTGCAACAATAGAAACGCACTGTGTAGCGTTTGTCGAGGGTGTTGATCATTTTCCTAAATCCCTCGTTTTGCACAGTGTTGATGGGAGCCATATCTTTGGTCAGGTGATAAGTGATAGCCTCCGTAATTTCTTTGTGCCTGCGGGAGTTCGACGGGTATAGGGAAGCGCTGTATAAGGTTCCCGTTATTGATGTTTGGGTGGTTGACCGGGACGGATTTTCTCCTGTCACTTTCTCGTCATCCCTGACATGTTCTCAGTTGTTTTTTCCCTGCTAATTTTAGCATCACACGGCACAGCTTCTGTATCACGTGGTATAAGGCTCCGCCCTCGTCATTTGTTGAGCAGGAAGAGTGAGCGCTTGTTTTCATGCAGATTACGTCCCAGATCAAAATGCAATACAATCATTGTCGTCTGTGTTTTGTTTTTGTTTTTTTGTTTTTTTTGTTTTGTTTTTTTAAATCGTTGTCATTTGGAAATGAGATCGCACATAAGTATAAATCGAGATCGCGATTTTCTAACGATTAATTGTGCAGCTCTACAATGTCGTTTAAAAATAATCTTCCTTTATTTTCACAAGTGGTCGATTACTCTCGATTACTAGTCGTCGTTGACTGTCGAGTGCAGAGTTGCAGCGTGGTGGACAAACTAAGCAAGATCAGCACTCATGGTTTGAAGGGCGTTTCTCCTGTGTCATCTTTATTTTTTTCATTTTAATTTATGAGCTAATATGTGCCAACATACATATAATGCCAAATAACTAATATTGGCAATGTCAACACAGTCTTTAACTGTTTATGGTCATTGCACAGTCATACCTTGTACAATAAATGGTAAATGGTAAATGGCCTGTATTTATATAGCGCTTTACTAGTCCCTAAGGACCCCAAAGCGCTTTACATATCCAGTCATCCACCCATTCACGCACACATTCACACACTGGTGATGGCAAGCTACATTGTAGCCACAGCCACCCTGGGGCGCACTGACAGAGGCGAGGCTGCCGGACACTGGCGCCACCGGGCCCTCTGACCACCACCAGTAGGCAACGGGTGAAGTGTCTTGCCCAAGGACACAACGACCGAGACTGTCCAAGCCGGGGCTCGAACCGGCAACCTTCCGATTACAAGGTGAACTCCCAACTCTTGAGCCACGATCGCCCAATAGTACAATGAAACTGGAGTACTGTCCAATATCAGCCTTCAAAGAAAAGCAAGCAGTAATTACAATATCGACAGAATAACATACATACAGAACAAAATATAAATTATGTATAGAAATGAAATGTATAATAATATAGCACTGACAGGATTTTTTTAACTATTTAGAAACTATGTAGATAAAGCATCGCTAAAAACTTCAATTACAATCCGTCTATGTATGTTCTGTTACATTGTGTCCAAATAGCTGTCAAAGAAACAGTCAGAAGCCTCAGAGTCTTCCCTTAAATTAAAGAAAACACACATCTTATGTTTTGTCCAGCAAATCATGTGTACATGTGTGTCAAAGAAAGAGTGGGTGTTTTACACAGTATATATACACACATTTACAATGTGTGGGAGTGTAGTGTATACTTTGCAGTGATTAAAGGCCTTCATTCAGACTTTATGGCAGCGAGGACTCAGCAGTAAACTTTGGGGGGGGGGGCGGGGGGGGGGGGGGGGGTGTGTGTGTGTGTGTGTGTAAATCTGTGTTTTGTTCAAACCTGAGATTAACCAACACAATGATACACAATTATCAGTTACAAATTTGATAAAAAGAATGCCAGTAAATCAAGACGCACTGCCATGGATACATTTCAGTAAAGTTTACATATTTCAAATGAACCAAGGGCACTCAGTGTGCAGGTTCAAATACCAGCCTATTCTACTTCTTCTGCAGTGTGACCTTAGCCTTTGTAGCAGTATGATTCAAACTAAATGTCCAGAAGTGTATGGTTTCACAAATCACTGTTGACAGTCATAACAGGTTGGGTGTATCTGTTAGGATAAGACGTATTTGTGTCTGAACAGGCAGTTATTTGAACAATAAGTTACTGTGTTCTCTTTCTGCAAGGTTGCGCCTGATTTATTTTCTTTTGTTATTTTCATTAGTTTTTATTTGTGTATTCTACAGACAAATTCCTCAGAGTGAATAAAAATGTGGATTCTATTAAAAACAAAAAAACAAAAACAAACTCAAGCATACCCAGAAAACCATGTGTGAGAAAATCCAGGGTTGAGTTTTGCTCAGCATAAAAAAAATGCCTTGTCAGCATCATTCGGTTATTTGGCTGCAAATGCTCACATAACACAGGATTCCAAAATCTACAATTCAACTGTGACATTTTACAGCACAGCTTTAATGGCACTTTATAATATAATGTGTCTGCAAATGTAGGCCTACATTTCTGAAACACATACTGACTAGCATCTGCGTCACACAGTGTCACACATCAAACTCTACCGTGGAGATAACGCACATAAAACAAAACATATTATTTAGATTTCTGGAAGTGCCTCCCACCTAAGGTTCAGAAGCTTACGAGGCACAGACGCAAGCATATTTAAAAGCATGTGAGTGTACACAATCACACACACACACACACACACACACACACACACACACACACACACACACACACACACACACACACACACACACACAGCCCCAGCCAGACTGCAGAGGAATTAGTCTTCCCCGCCAAAATGGAGTCACAGTAAAAACAGTCTCTGCCCACCAACAGGAAGCAGGTCACAGTTTTTGTGTGCGAGTATGCGGTTGTGTGATGTGCCAAAGGATAGGTCCTCCCTGTCTGGGTAGGGGGGAAGGGGGCACCAGGTGGTAAATAGTAAAAAGGAAGCGGGAAAATAACAACAGCCATCTAAAAGCACAGGGTTCAGGTTTCCAACAAGTATGCGAACAGCAAGGGCTTTTCAAGCCAAAAGATCATAATGATACTGTTCTGAAAATCAAACTGGAGAAGACAAAGGCTTGGTAAGACTCATTTAAACCGAGACCAGAGGTTGTGAGGGAAAAAAAACTACAAAGAAATGGAAGTGAAAATCCTGTCGCACGTGAGCCTGCAAAATGTTTATTCTCAACATAAACGCTTTGAGGCAATAAAAGCCTGCGATGTCTGTGTTTATATGGTAGTTTGGTGTCGTTGTGTGTTTATATGTGACACCTTATATATAAAGTAGCTACTGTATGCCAACTCTCTCAATATCCACACAAAGTAGTGAATAGCACACATATAACACTTTATAATAAATCTGTTTCTGTAAATCTGATTTTAGTTTTTGATTTTACAGAGAAACGCTAGCACAGTGAAGGAAGCATCGAAAGACATTTGGGGAAAAGGGCGGCCAAAGTTAAAAATAAAAGATAATTTAATTCACTTCCAGTGCAATGCATCTCTTTGAGCCTAATCTGACCTGCAGGGACATTCTTTGGAGTGGAAAATAATCCCCAGACATGCACATGTGGGCACACACAGCTGGATCTTCTACTGTCTGCAGCTGCCTTCTCATCTCAGCAAAGAGAGGAGGAGCACGGGAGGAGGGTGGGATCAGAGAAACAAGGAAGGGAACCCAATTGGAGGGAAATGGAGGGAAGGCAGAAAAACAAAAACATGAGCCTAGAGGCACATACTGAGTACAGTCGTGCAGACTTTGATGTATGCACACATACACAGAATGCAAAATCGCAAACATTTGGGAGCTGAGTTAAATATAAGAAAAACATACGATTCGCATAAGGAAAATGTAGATAATTGAAAGTAAATGAAATAAGTGTCTTTTGTGTTGGTGAGTGCTTGCACTGTAAAGATCTTCATTACTTTGACTGCCAGGCCCCGATTATCATGAGCATGATTAAAGAAAAGAAAACAACACTTACTACAAACATACCCTAACATTAGCCTAATGTGGACCCTGCACTCCCAGCGACCCTAATGGGTTTCCCTCAGCGCTGATAGTAGAGTGTGAATTGTCGTTCCTCTGACATCAGGCAACAGCTGACACACAGACACACACACTATCCACATTCATGTTGCATACATTAGCCATGCTTCTTTGACCTGCTTCACACCAACACGGCACAATTTGTCACACCTTATCTATCATAACAGACAGATTTTATTTGCCTCAACTGTGAGGTGTGCGCCACCAGAACAAGTAATAACAAATCTATTGTAACACCATCTTTGTCGTGGTCATTAACAAGATGTGATGTTCACAAGCGAAATGTAGCTGCTAAAGGGTAACCTACAGAAGTTGAATTTTTGCTGTTATGTTTTCCCTGTGAGGCTAGTGTTTTTAGAGCTATTCAAAGTGGGTTTACATGGTTTAGGGGCTTTAGTTTTGTGAGACCTTCTCAGCACAAAAAAAATGACCATGGAAAGTCTCTAGTCGGAAAAAAGAACAAAGTGAAGCTTAGCTTTTCTCCACATCAGCAGCAGTATAACTCAGGTCATTTTACAGTAAGTATATTATCCTGTGTTTTGTTTGTACAAGATGTGACAGTTCCCTTTGTGTTTAACTTTAGGAAAGTCTGGCATACGGCTAGGTGTAAGCAGAGAAACACAATGACAGATAACTCCAGTTACCTTCCCTGTCACACAGATACACACACGCTGACAAACACCACAAATGAAGCCATTCCTCCTCTCCACTCAGCCTTATAATAGGAGACTGGGGGGAGACTCAGTCAGTGGAAGAGTGCAAGTGTGTATATGTGTGTGCTCATGTCGACTGATTCCCTTGTCTGGTGGAAAATGCTGACTTTTAATGTCCTTTTTTTCCCTCTTTTCATAAAACACAAAGCCACAGACTTAACTGGGCCTCTGCATCTCACTCCCCCGCCTCTCTCACTGTCCCATTCTCCCTTTCTCTCTACTTATCTCTCTCTCTGTGTCTTTGGCCATGGAAAATTGGATTGAGGAAAAAAAAGAAGAGAGAAGGGATAGAAGACTTCCAGTGGAGCCCTCTGGCCCTCATCTGCCTTTACTCTTGAATACTCCTTTTTGTATATGCACAAATATTCAAAGAAGCTTAAGCTGACAATTGAGAAACATTTGCTCATGAAAAACTCAATCTCCATGAGAAATTAAGACTCATTTTCAGTGCTTTGGTCATAGACTTGGTCATAATGTTAAATTTATATATCATAAGATTCACTTATAGCAAAGGGGAACCAAATCTTTCTGTGTGTATACGACTTACAGGCCAAGCTTTGGATTACCTTTACACAAAAGGTACACTTTCCCAGGACCGATGGCAGAAATCAAGCATTATGTATCTATAAGAGGTCTTTTTTAGATATGATGCTGCATTCTAGATGCAACTTTACAATTACTACAAGGGGAAACATTTTAGTTCATCCTTAGTGACAGTGTTTGGCTACATTTGTAGACCAAACCCTGTATATTGTGTAGCAAGTCAACAGTACTGTGCTGTTTTAGGGGGATTTAAATGACTCAAAGTCATGCAGCATCTGACTGAATTTGAAGGACACAACAAGGATTGGTGAGACTTTAAATGTCTGTGTTGAGGAGACCCAACCTGGCTTCATCTTTCAGGGACTAGCTTTAATGGGACAACACAACATTAGGCTTCAAATATTCAATAAAAGTGGTACTCTGGACTGACTGTTGCTCTATTCCTTGCCATCCATACTAAAATATTAGGAGAGTGTACAATACAGTCTATGAAATTGCAGATAGACCAGTTACTTCGGTGGTTATTTGTGTTATTTGTCTGTGAATGCATACAAATGACATATTCACATCCCAAATAGACAAAAAGACTCACACAATATCAAGTTTTTCTGAGTACTAGAGAAGGGTAACATGAAGTTACAAAAGAGCCCAAAAAATAAGAAGAATCTGCACACATATACACAACTGTTTTCCTTCTGGCTTCAAATACTTCAACACAGGCATTCTTTCATGTTGGACGCTAACATGGTTTTTAGGTGTGTGTGTGTGTGTGTGTGTGTGTACGTGCTTTTCTTCACACATTCCTCATGTGACAGTGCTGAGTAATAACTTCCACATGGAGAGACAGAGGGAGAAAGAGGTTAAGTAACACCTGACAGAGAGATGAAAAGGAGACCTCCACTCACATCTCCATCCCTATTTATTTATATTGTTCATCTTTTTCTGTTCTTCTGTCAGTCACTTCACACTTGTTCCCTAATCGCTTTCATCTGTCAGCGACGCTTAAAATCTCTCCATAAGCCTGCTGTCTAATTCCCCTCCTATCATATGTCACTCATGTCTTTCCGCGTGCCACATTCTGTATGAGGGGAAATGCTTGTGGCTCGCTACCTCGTGTCACAAAACATAAGTGTAAGAGGGAAAATGCTTCAGGAGTTATTCTGCCTGAATTATACATCCAAACCCTCTTGCACTCTAAAACTTGACTCTGATGGGATGAAAACACACCACCTTCAATATGGTGGGATGATGGTATCCATCAAAATGCAGCCACGTTTAGCTTCACTCCTGTATTTAGCAATTTATCCATCCATTTGCTCACTCAGTCTCTTGCTTAACGCACTTGTTCACATGTATATTCCCTGTATGTGATTATTAAGAGATATGGAAACCAGATTTCTACTCAAAATATAGCTTAATGTGGGGCGATCGTGGCTCAAGAGTTGGCAGTTCGTCTTGTAATCGGAAGGTTGCCGGTTCGAGCCCCGGCTCCGACAGTCTCTGTCGTTGTGTCCTTGGACAAGACACTTCACCCGTTGCCTACAGGTGGTGGTCAGAGGGCCCGGTGGCGCCAGTGTCCGGCAGCCTCACCTCTGTCAGTGCGCCCCAGGGTGGCTGTGGCTACAATGTAGCTTGCCATCACCAGTGTGTGAATGGGTGGATGACCGAATGTAGTGTAAAGCGCTTTGGGATCTATAGGGACTAAGTAAAGCGCTATAGAAATACAGGCCATTTAGCATTTACCATATTGTGATTGAAGCATGGTCTATACCACAAGTGGCATTGAGGCTGGAGTAAATAATGCTTTGATGCCTCAGTTCCTATTTTCAGGAGCGTGTTGCAACTTGACAGAGCCCCCTCCCGCCAATTTAACTTTGCCCACGCCATCCAGTGTATCCACATTATTGCAGTTCAACTGTAACCCTCCCATTTCATATGTCCTCATATCTTTCTCTATACTTTTATCTTATTTGTTGCTGGAGCTAAAAAAAAATCTGTAACCACAGAAACCTAAAATAACATAGTCTAATGTTATTTTCTATCCACAAGAGGGCGACAGGCATGAAGAGAAACAGGGATCTACCCCATTGAAAACTTAAAGACAGGGATAAAGGCATTACAGTGTGTGTACTGCATTTAGATGGCACCCCTTAAATATATTATAAGCAACATATATAAAGCATAGTCCCGGAAACCACAACCACAGCAACATAACAGCCTTCTGTGTCATGTTGCAGGAAGCCCGATCTTTAAGTCCCAGAGTTCACAGGCGCATATTTTCAGCGTCCATTGAAAAAAACGAAAGAAAAAACTAAATGTTTATCCTCCTTCCCAAAACACTAAAGTTTCTTTCACTGGACTTAAAAATACGTTTTACTCCCACACACATTATCAAAGTGGCTGACAACGCCCCTTTTATTTCCAATGTCTGAACTTGGAGCTGAGTTACAATCTGTGTAAAAATACCCACAGGGCAAAACACGGCAGTAAGGGACCCTTAAACCCTGCAACAAACAGTAAGAGACGGCCTAATGTCCAAATACGCTTAAACAGACATACCATAAAATATATTTTTTAAGGTTCTGTTTATTTATATATTTTGTTGTTGTTGTTGTTGTTGTTTTAATGTATTAATTCATGTATTTATTTATATTTTTTAGACAGCTGTCTTCTAGAGCAGTAAACACGTTACGCTGCACTTCAAACACATAAAGTTGCTCTGAGTGATGCCACAACTCCCACATAGAAAGTTCTGTTTGGCATTTAAGCGCCAAACTAAACTTAAAATAAAAGTTATCAGGAAAGAAAAGTTCGCTCACCGAATTTGGTCCAAGCACGAAAAACAACTCTTCTGTGGAAGAAACAGCCTCGAACAGCTGTCGTTCTCACTAGTAATCAAAAAAAACAAAAAAGTACAAATGCACGTCCGCTAGCCCGGCCGTCGAGAGCGCGCGAGGGAGGGAGACCTGGAGCTGGGTGTGGTTTGGACTCGATGTACTGGGAGGTCTACGTGTGCGCGCGCGCGCGCGTGTCGATGATAGGTGACAGGAATTTGGGGCCCGGCGGGAAAAAGAAAAGAAAAGTATGGTGAAAAAAATAGAAAGTTTATATTTCCTCACATGGCTACAGTCTGAATGAGAAAAAACAAGCGGAAGGAGTCCGAGGACAGGGAGGGAGACAAAAGGAAATTAAAGAGATAAAAGGGGATGAAAAGTGAAGGAAAGGAAGGAATGAAGAAGGAATACTGAAAAGGGGCGAGGAGCGGAAAAACAGTTGACTCTGTTACCTGTGTTTTCTTTAATTTAGATTTTTTAAGTATTCCTTCATTTTAGAGGTCAAAATATTTGACCCAGGACCCCCCCCCCCCCCCCCCCCTTGTATTCTTATCCACCTTAAACACTCCTTTTTCATTGTTGTGGTATTTCTGGACTTTACCTCCGAGGCCCAGTGTGGGCAGCGTTTGGATTTTCTGCTCATAAAGTTTGGTTTCCAAGTATAGCACTGCTTTCTTGGCGGGCTGCCACAGCTTGTTATAATTAAAAGTTCTTTCTCTTAGGTTCTGCCACAAATTTAAAACAACTGCTTCTTGGAAGGCCCACAGTTTACATCCACACAAAGAGCAATCATGAAAAGACAAGCACAGAAAATGAGATCTCCCTCTTTAAGCTCTCACAAGTCACTGCTTTGCAATCAGAATCCTGCCCTGTGTCTGTTTGCTGACAAGCACTACCAATCTCTAACACTCCAATATGTCATGCAAAAATACACTATAATGCCCAAAATTTTCACTCACCCATTTAAATCATTGAATTCAGGTGTTCCAATCACTTCCACATTCACAAACATTTTTTTTAAAGAATGGGTTGCTGTCAGGAGCTCGGTGAGTTCCAGCGTGGTACTTTCATAGGATGCCACCTGTGCATCATATCTAGTCATGAAACTTTCTCACTACTAAATATTCCACAGTCAGCTATTAGTGGTATTAAAACAAAGTGAAAGCGATTGGGAACAACATGAACTGGTTGGCAATGTAAAATCACAGCGTGAAGTCCACGGATGCTGAGGCTCATAGTGCACAGAGGTCACCAACCTTCTGCCGACTTGGTCGCTACAGACTTCCAAAGTCCATGTGAGTTTGAAATTAGCTCAAGACCGTGTATCAGACACTACTGGACTCTATGGAGACATGTTCTCTGGAGTGATAAATCATGCTTCTCTGCCTGGCAATCTGATGGACGAGTCAGGGTTTTCCAGGACAATGGTACTTGTGTGACTGCATTGTGCCAAGTGTAAAGTTTGATGGAGGGGGATTATGGTGTAGGGTTGTTTTTCAGGAGTTGTACAGTTTGGGGATGGTCCCTTCCTGTTCCAACATGGCTGCACAACAGCACACAAAGCACAGTCCATAAAGACATGGATGAGCAGGTTTGATTTGGAAGAACGTGACTGGCCTGCATAAAGTCCTGATCTCAACCCAATAAAATATCTTTGGGATGAATTAGAGCAGAGACTGTAACCCAGGCCTTCTCATTCAACATCAGTGTCTGATCTCACAAATTTGCTTCTGGAAAAATGGTCAGAATTTCCCACAAACACTTCTAAACCTTGGTAACCTGGGCAGCACGGTGGCACGGTGGTTAGCACTGTTGCCGTACAGCAAGAAGGTCCTGAGTTCAATTCCACGATCGGGCTGGTGGAGTTTGCATGTGTGGAGTTTGCATGTTCTCCCCGTGTTTGCGTGGGTTCCCTCCGGGTACTCCGGCTTCCTCCTACTGTCCAAAGACATGTAGCTTGTGGGGATAGGTTAATTGGATAATCCAAATTGCCACTAGGTCTGAATGTTAGTGCGAATGGTTGTTTGTCCCTGTGTGTTGGCTGTGCGACAGACTGGCGACCTGTCCAGGGTGTACGCTGCCTCTCGCCCTATAACAGCTGGGATAGGCTCCAGCGCCCCCTGCGACCCTGAAAAGGATAAGTGGAAGTGAATGGATGGATGGGAACTCTTCTTCCCTGAAAAGTTGAAGCTGTTATAGCTGCAAAGGGTGGGCCGACATCCTATTAAACTCCATGGATTAAGAATGGGATGTCACTCAAGGCAGATGTGCAAATACTTTTGGTAATTTAATGTATTTTTGTATGGTATGCAGTTGATGTAGTTTTAGTTAAGGTTAGCATAGTTCCATTGGTCTGCAACATTCGCCTAATTTAACAGAACAATCTAGTAATTTATGTGTGATGGTGTCTTGCAAAGATGTAGATGAGATAATGAAACATAGAGGCTGTTTGGTAGATATGAGGTTAAAGTCAGAAGCTGAACATCAGAATTAACTATGTCTACTTAAAGGGTGTGGCGATAACAAGACTGCATGAAGAGATCTGGAATATTAAAGATCATGGTGCCATAGTTCTTGTTTATATTGTTGAACAAAGCTTCCTCTTGTTTCCAGTATTCATACCAAGCTAGAGGTTGGAGTGCCTTACTCATCTGTCTCAGCCCAGAAGCACAAAATGAGCATCAAGCAAGTTCACAAAAGGGTTCAAAAGTAAATCTATTCACTCATTTTGCTAATCTCAATAGGTCCAATAAATGCAAACACAGAAAGTCTTGAGGAATCATAGAAAGTAATTCAACAATCCTCATTGCTAGTTTTTCTTTTGTGGGGTGAATGAAGCCTTCAGTAATACGGATGCAAAATGAGAATAAACATTAAAAAAATTTTTTTAAATGTGCTGCATAAGAGAACAGTTTGACTTCAGCAGAATGCACCTATTCATAAATGTGCTAACAGGGGTGATGCCATGTGCTGAAGAGGCATGTAAAGGTAAGATGAATAAACAGAAATAATTTCTCACTTTGTTTTACTTACTCCGTTGTTCCCACATAAGTGTTTTCATTTATTTACCACTAAGGGCGTTTATATAATGTCACACCCATCTCTAAAGGCGTATCTGCTGTGGGACTGGGTCTGCAAACAACTCTCCCATCAAGACTTGCCATTTGCAAATAATTGACAGCCTAACTTAAACCTCAACAACTATCAGGAATCCCATCTCTTGTTACCACTTCTTTTACACTCGCCAATCTTACATCGTGAGTTTAAGGCATCTTTGTCTCGCCTGCCTTGCTGGCTGGCGTAACCGCTCTGACAAGGTGGAATTCTTTCCTGTGGTCATAAGGAAGTAGTTGGTAAAGACAAGCACGAGGTAATGAAGAAGGCATTGTCCGAGCTCATTGTGCAGCTCATAATTCCGTGCATTTTCCTGGCAGCCGCAGCTCGTGACTGCTGCCAGTGTGACAATGGCTGCAAATGCAAAAAGAGCTGATGTTAAGCATCACCTTCATAGTGAGGCAGCAGTGTTATGCCAGCCAGACACATGGCATTGGGCTGCTTCGTTCAAGAGCTCCACTGATTTAAAACAATAGAAGGAAATGGAGCTTAGAGGCATAACGCTAATATCCTGGTTAAATAAAGCTTCAAAGCTCATGTCCAGACAGTGTAAGATTTTCATTGAAATGAATGTGTGTTCAGGATGTCCTGGTTAAACTTACACATGGATATAATTAAAACAGACAATTCAAGAGCTTTTTGGAAGAAATTAATTGCTTTGATGTATCTTGATGCCATTATTTGTTATCACAAAGTGGGCAGGGCTGGGCAGGAAAGCTGCCAGGATCGTTTTAGAATAAAGCCTGTTGCTGTGTGAGAAGAAGGTTATTGTGGGCAAAGAAAACACTGGGCTTCGCTTGTTTTGCAAATAATGTATGCATATTTTTAAAGAATGCACACATAATGTGTTGTGCAGGACGGGATAGGATGGATGTAATCTGCTGTGCAGCTGATGGTGCCACATTCCAATTAATACAATGGATTATCCCTCATTTGCTGGCATTACTTTTTCTCCTTATTGGATTCCTTTCAGCAAGCGTGTCACCACAGAAACGCGCTTTTTTTTTTTTTAAGCAAAGCATCATGCTACAATTTTAAGAGAGCAACTTAAAAACAATATTCCTGGATGTTTTGGTCATCTTTGTAATTTTTCTATTTATTTTGTCTGCCTGCTTTGGTTTAAGCCTGGTGTACATTTGTTGTTCATTTCAACATCCCTTGTTGCACAGCAAACACACACATTCGCACGCAGATGCACGCACATCCAAAGCCTGTGCCTGTTTAAACAACAAAGCAGTCCCATCCTCTTTAGCCCCTCAGGTGTCCGACCCCTATACCACTGCTATAACGCATAAACACATCATGCAAACTGGTTTCACCTCTCTGCAAGGTGTTGGGTGTCCATCACACATACGACAAAAATGAGAGACTTACTCATGTTAATACACACACACCCACTTACAAGTATGTCACTATGGACACATATCAGTGGCCTGCTATTGTTGTAGACATATAGGTGGTAACAAAAAGCTAAAACCCATCTCCGCCCAAAACCCTGCAGCAAGGAATGTTACTAAAGCAGAATTAGATTTCCACTCTCTTACTGCTGCCATGTTTGTACAAAATTGAGATGTGATGTGAAGCTGTTTGGGAAGATTTGCAAATAATTTCAAACTTTAAATAAGAATACCCTCATCCACTAATGGGGTTAAATCTTAACCATCCAAAGAAAGAAGAAAAAAGTATAAAAACAAGATCCAGAAGGTCAAAAGCAGCATCTGTAGTGGTCTGTCTGGGAGCTAGTGGACATGGCATGGTTAGCTTGCACCCCAGTGATAGCATGTGCTGCCATTCAGATAATGTTTTGTTTGTTTATCTCAGCAGGACAATGCCAAACTGTATTTTGCATATATTACAGCAGCGTGGCAGCAATGCTAAACTGGCCTGCTTGTGGTTCAGACCTGGAGCATTATGAAATGAAAAAATATGACAAATGGGGCCCGAGACTGTGAACCACAGCAACTGCTCTTGTTCTCCTCCAGAGGAAGTGACGTAGCAACATAAAAAACATGGGACATCCCAACATTTTTGGAAGTGTAAATTCAATACGAGGACATACGCTCACTGGACACTCTATTAGTTACACCTTGCTAGTACTAGCATGGTGCCTTTGGAACTGACTTAATTTTCTGTGGCATAGATCCAACAAGGCTCTTCAGAGATTTTGGTCCATACTGACATGATGGCATCATGCAGTTGCTGCACATCCATGATGTCAATCTTCTATTACACCACATCCCAAAGGCGCTCTATTGGATTGAGATCTGATGACTGGGGAAGCCATCTGAGTAGTAAACTCATTGTCATGGTCAAAAAACCACTTCAAGATTATGTTAGTCTAGTGTGTGTGCATTACACTGTGGTTATAAAGCGACAGGCGTGACCAGCAACAGCGCTCACATAGGCTATGTTGTTTAAATAATGCTAAAGGGCCCGAAGTCTGCCAAGAAAATAGCCCCCACGCTATTGCACCATCACCACCAGCCTGAACCGCTTTAATGAGGTTGGTTAAGATAAGATGACCTTTATTAGTCCCACAGGTGGGAAATTTGTTTCGTTACAGCAAAAGTGCAAAGTTATGTAGCAGAAATTAGAAAACACTGGAATGCAATAAAATAAAATACTATATACAATAGAATCAAATAGAATACAAATGCTATATACAACTGAGTAAGAAAATACAAAAGTACAACTTTGTCAGAGAAAGAATTGCACATATAGGAGTCTTATTGCTCATGTGTGGGTTTGATCAGCTGCAAAAGTCTTTGTTGTGGAGTCTGACAGCAGTGGGGAGGAAAGACCTGCAAAATCTCTCCGTCCCACACCGTGGGTGCCCCAGGCTTCCACTGAAGGAGCTGCTCAGTGCTGTCAGAGTCTCCTGCATGGGGTGGGAGATGTTGTCCAACAGGAATGACAGCTTAGCCGCCGTTCTCCTGACACTGGCCCTTCGGATCAGCCTGTTCAGTCTCTTCCTGTCCCCTGCAGAGATGTTGCCACCCCAGCAGACCACACCGTAAAAGATTGCTGAGGCCACCACAGAGTCATAGGTCTTCAGGAGTGGGCCCTTCACTCCAAATGACCTGAGTCTCCGCAGCAGGTACATCCTGCTCTGCCCTTTCCTGTAGAGGGCGTCTGAATTATGAGTTCAGTCCAGTTTATTGTTCAGATGAACACCAAGGTACCTGTAGCTGTCCACAGCCTCAATGTCCATACCTTGGATGTTCAGTGGTTGCAGTGGAGAATTCTTGTGCCTGCGGAAGTCTACCACCAGCTCCTTGGTTTTACTAGTGTTAATCTGGAGGTAGTTCAGCTGGCACCAGTCCACAAAGTCTTGGGTCAGTCCTCTGTACTCCTTGTCGTCCCCATCAGTGATGAGGCCGACTATTGCAGAGTCATCATAGAACTTCTGCAGGAAGCACTGGGTGGAGTTGTGGGAGAAGTCTGCAGTGTAGATGGTGAAGAGAAACGGAGCCAGAACCGTTCCCTGTGAGGCCCCCGTACTGCAGACGACCCTGTCCGACATACAGCCCTGAGTTCTCACATACTGTGGTCGGTCGGTGAGGTAGTCCAGAATCCATGTAGTGAGGTGATGGTCCACTCCAGAGTTCTCCAGCTTGTCCTTCAAGACCGTGGGAAGAATGGTGTTGAAGGCACTGGAGAAATCAAAGAACATAATTCTCACAGTGCTCCCAGCGGTCTCCAGGTGAGCGAGGGAACGATGTAGGAGGTGGATGACGGCATCATCCGCTCCAATGCCAGGCTGGTAGGCAAACTGAAGTGGGTCCAGTGATGAGCTCACCAGGTGCCGAAGCTGAGCTAGGACCAGCCACTCCAGGGTCTTCATCAGGTGGAATGTCAGAGCCACCGGCCTGTAGCAGTTGAGGTCCTTGGGGCGTGAAGTCTTTGGCGCTGGTACAACACAGGAGGTTTTCCAGAGCTGTGGGACTCTTCCCAGCCTCAGGCTCAGGTTGAAGAGGTGCTCCATCACCCCACACAGTTGGTCCACGCAGGACCTGACGACCCTCGAGCTGATGCCATCTGGGCCCGCTGCCTTCTTGGCTTTAATCCTCCTCAGTTCCCTCCTAACCTGGGTGGTTGAGAGAAACAGACTGGAGCCTTGTGTTGAGTGTGCATTGGATGCTGTTGTTGGGGGTGGGGAGGAGTGAGCAGGGTGAGTGGAGGAGGTGTGAAGTGTCTGAGGTGTCAGAGGTGAGACAGCAGCAGTGGGGGTGAGTGAGTCTGCAGCCGATGTTGAAGACTGCCTCATGGCTGAATCAAATCTGTTAAAGAAATGATTCAGTTCATTTGCCCACCTCACATCCCTCCCAGGCAGAGAGTTCTGACCTTTGTGGCCCGAGATGGTTCTGAGGCCTCTCCAGACTTCACCAATGTTGTTTTGTTGAAGCTGGTTCTCCAACTTCTGCCTGTAGCTGTCCTTCCCATTCCTTATCAGTCCTCTCAGCTCTCTCTGCACCCTTTTCAACTCCTCCTTGTCTCTGGATTTGAAGGCCCTCCTCTTCTGCTTAAGGACGGCTTTAATGCCTGGGTTAATCCACGGTTTGTTGTTGGAGAAACACCGCACAGTCCTGGTAGGCACGGTGTTATCCACACAGAAGTTTATATAGTCCGTAATGCATGTTACCAGGCTGTCGATGTCCTCTCCGTGGTCGTCACAGATCACCTCCCACACAGTCGACTCCAAACAATCCTTAAGAGCAATCCGGTCTTCTGTTGTCAGGACTGTCACATCGTGTGGTCTTCAGCTGCTGTAACCCATCTGCTTCAACAGTCAACGTGTTGTGTATTCAGATGATCTTCTGCATACCTTTATGGCAACCAGTGGTTGTTTGAGTTACACTTGCCTTCCTGTCCTCTGTAAGCAGCTTGGCCATTCTCCTCTGACCTCTCACATCAACATTGTATGGCACCCAGAGAAATGCAGCTCACTGGATATTTTTTTCTTGTCAGACAACTCTCTGGAAACCTCTGAGATGGCTGGAAAATCCCAGTAGATCAGAAGTTTCTGAAATAGCTTGGCTGGCACTAACAACCATGCCATGTTTAAAGTCAGATAAATCAGCTTTCCTCCCCATTCTTGAACTTCAACAGGTGGTTTAGACTGTGTCTTTATACTTAAATGTACTAAGTTGCTTCCATGTGATTGGTTGATTTGATATTTGTGTTAAAGAGTGGTTGAACAGGTGTGCCAAATACAATGATCTCTGCACGATTAACATAAAATTATATATTTATTTAAATGCATATGGTCATGGGCCAGTTGCCTTGAGAGCAGCCTGCTCACAAAAACTAGCATTTTAACAGTTTCATTTCAGAAACAGACACACCCAGCCCACACTGTGAAGGCCACTGTGAATTATGCACTGTTAGTACTGCTGCTTATGTCCCAACTGCTAAATTTTGCATTTACACTTTATTTTAAACATTGTGAATGATAGCAAAATAGTCTAAACTGTAAGAAACTCAAATACTCCTTTAAAAATTGTTCTTCACTTAACCACAAGTCATGGAAAATTGCCTCCCTGTGCACTCTGTTCTGACCTTCATCATGTTAATACTCATTCAAAGACATTTATGCTGTGTGTGACCATGAAAACTGAAATCCTCCCACTCCCCTCGAATTCGTTTTATTCTGCAGTGCTTCTACCACTAGAAGCACGCCAGACGCACACACGCACACACAGGCACAAAGAAACACGACGATCTCCAGCCAGACAGGAAGCACCCCCACCTCCTCTGTTCCTGTTTCTCATAGTGTGTACAAGAGTGTATGTGTCTGTGTGTCCGCGCTCACTCCTGCTACTTTAGGCAATCAGCAGGAGGCAGAATGAACAAGGCAGGAAAAAACTACACAAAGCCAAGAGATAGAAGATACTGCTGTACAGAAGCAATATTATTAGTGAGGGAGAAAAATATGCAGAAGATTATACATTGAAAAAGAAAGCAGTCAGAAACATGTGATTGTGGAACAATGCTGGCAGTCAGGCTCTTTTCTTCACCTCTCTCTTCCCTCCCTTCCTTTCCTCTGGTAGACGGAGGGAGAGGCTCAGGCAGTGTTGACACTGATGCAGACACATTTAAAATAATTGCATTTGCTTTTAGAATTACACGGCAACACAAACAATCATATTTTTTTTCAGTTTGCTGAAGCTGTGTGTCATCCAGACCTTTCAAACACTGCACGAAGTAACCTCATACCAGAATATTATCCGGGAGTTTCAATTAGGGAGGGCCAAAACTCCTCTAACATACTTGTACAGTGTTTGTCCTGCACAATAAAGAAAGTCACAAATGTATCCAAGCTTCCTGTTTTAGAAGTCAAAGCTCCCTGTTTAAAATGAAAAGAGGAGGACCACTTTGGGGGTTTGCACAATTTCAGAGACATAATGAAAAGTCGCCGTCTTATTCGTGTTAGAATTATCCTTATGCTGCTATCACCAGCCTGTGTTAGATGCCAAGTATAAGCAGGAGAAATAATTCAGCAGCAAAACACCTGTCATTACTTTTCCTGCTATTATTTCCTTTCTCTCACCCCACCCTGGTGAGCTGGTTTAGCTAGGACAATCTGGTTGAAGCCAAAAGACTTCACACACACAAACAAACACAAACGGACTAACACAAGCTACTTTCCGTTGGATTTGCATCCCTAGATTTCCATTCATTTGCGTGAGCATCTGGCCACAGGAGGCACAGAACTTCAGACACAGAGAGCCTAAAGAAAGTACACACAAAACAGAAAATGAAGAAACCGAGAGCAGCGACTGCGTGATTTAGGCAGCAAAAGGTCTGCGGCTTCCTAATGCATAAAAAAACCAGTCAGTCAAAAAGGAAATGACAACCGGAACTGTAGGTCTGATAAGAAGGCCAACATTGAAGATCTGCAGTTAGTCATCATGTTTTATCAGCAATTTCTTTCTAAGCTGATGAACATGGATCACTCACAAAAATATGCATACATGCAAACACACGGTTCCCGGCATTTTCACAATGGGCATGTTCTCTAATCACCTAATTATTAGCAAAACAAATATTTTGAGATCAAGGTGATATTGAAAGCCAGACGCTGTACACTAGTCTGGCAGTGTTCATCCTTTTCACTCTTGCACAAAGAAGCAGATAACAGTACTGCTGGTGGGTTAAGAGCCTTCTACGGCCACACCCACCACACCCAGCTCTCAATCAAGTCCATGCTCTTGGCACAGCAATGTTAAACTACCTGTGCAACCTCTGTAGGATCCAGGCATTTACCTAGAGTCACTACATATTACCAGTAGTGACTCTGACCCTAGCCAAATGCAAAAATGAGTGAAGTAAAAGTCAGAAAGGAAGAGGAGGGAAAAATGTGAGTGGCCTCCACTTGTAAAACCAGTTTTGTGTTGGGATTTGTCTCATTTTTGCCCCTCTAGTGCACCTGTTGGTAATTTCATTAATAAAAAAAAGCAGCTTAAATTGATCAACAACCCCCCTCTGCTATTTAACTGACCAGATCAATATCCCAGAAGTTAAATTGACTTGATGTTATCAGGGGTGGAAGTAACGAATTACAAATACTCACGTTACTGTAATTAAGTACATTTTTTGGGTACTTGTACTTTTACGAGTAATTTTTCAAGTGTGTAATTTTACTCATACTTGAGTACAACTTACACCATGTAATCTACTTCGCTACTTATAAAATCAAAAGTCACTACTGAGTACGCCCACAATTTGAATTAATATTCAAACCTTTCGTCTGCATTTTTGCAGCCAATAAGGCCGTGCAATCGCAACCGCGCCAATTTAAGACGTAAGCAAAGAATAAACTCCGCTGCAGCAGCAGGCACAGGTGTCTGGAGGTGCTAAATGGTGGAGTATAAACTACTTTATAGACGAAAGATTTGGAGACAAAGAAGCCAAAATGGAGACAGAGGACAACACTGTCAACCATGAAAACGACGTAGAAAAGACGGAGGACGCGTGCCCGTGGCTATACCTGGAGGAATTTTTCGTGTACAGAGGAAGAAAAGGAGACAGCGTCCAGATGCAGTGCAAACTTTGTTTGACCTCTACAGTCATTTCAGCTTACAAGACTTCAGCATCTAATCTAAACAAACACATTGAGGTAAGAGGTTTTACAACTATACGTGTATGATATTGCTTTCTTATTTTTCATGTGTGTTAAGGTTACTAGTTTGGCTAAGATATTGTCACCGCCATTGGTTAGCCTGATATTAAAATAAGACGGAGCTAGCTAATGTGCGTGTGTGCATGCATAACTGAGCTACAATTCGTAGGAATGTTTTAGCTTATTATTTGGATAACCACCGTCATTACAATAAATTAAACTTGTAGTCATTTAAAACTCACAGGCCTACAATCAGCTGGCCTATTTAAAAAAACAAACAAACAAAAAAACAAACAAACTTGAACACAGTGCTGAGCTGCATCTCAAATTAATCTTCCAGCTCTCAGCTGACATGTACCAGAGCCCGATTGATGGATCAGTTGATCAGGATCATTGGCCTGATATAGGTCTATCATAGTGACATGGCTCTTAATCAGTAGGGTTATATGTTTCCCAATATGATATCTTTTTTTAAAGAACATAATGTGGATTGGTTTTATTTGTTAGCTGTATGGGCAGCATTTTTGTGTATGTGATCCCTTTTCTTAAATTAGATATGCTAGATACACATATTTTGCTCTCTTAGTATTTTTAGGACCTGACTAATACTGAAAACTTTAGGTTGATACTGATAAAAAGGAGTTAAAAATTTAGATACTGATACATTGGTCGATACTCTTTTTACAGATAGTATACATATTACAGAACTTAGAATGTATACAGAAATTCATGTTTTTTGCAATGATCGTTCAAAATTGGTTTACACTTGTGAATAAATACAGCAATATATCTGCAAAATTTGACCAATTCACCACTCTTTTATACTATGCTCAACAATCAAAGATTAGCTCAAGTCTAGTTGAATAATGTTTTAAAAATGTGTTTTCTTTTAGTGTTAATCACAGTGATGTTATGAAGTAATGTATGAACCTGACGTATGATAATATTTATCTCTACAGAGGAAACATCCATCGAAGACTGAGCAGTACAATATCACTGTGGCATCAACATCTCGACAGCGAAAGACCACAGCCACACCAAACAAGCTCTCAGCAAATACACAAGCCAAGTTACCAGACCTGATGTTGAGAGCTGCAAACAAACATGTTCCACAAGCAACTGTTGACAAGCTTGTCATCAATTTCATATGTGAGGGTCTACAGCCATTTGCAGTGGTAGAACAGCCATCTTTCAAAGAATTGGTTACCACATTACAACCTCAAGCCAAAGTCATCTCCAGACCCACTGTCCGTGCCAGAATCTGTGAAGCTGCTGATCACATGAAGATGACTTTGGTTGCAGCATTGGATAAAGTCAAATTTGTTGCTACCACTACTGATTGTTGGTCAGCTCATCAGAAAAGTTACCTTGGAGTCACATGCCATTGGATAGAGGAAGCGTCCCTGGAAAGAAGATCTGCAGCACTAGCATGCAAAAGATTGAGAGGGTCTCACACATTTGACATGCTTGCTGGTGCGCTTGATGATATCCATTGCCAATACAAGATTAGAGGCAAAGTTGTAAGAACCACAACTGATAGTGGATCCAACTTTGTCAAGGCCTTCCACATGTTTGGGGCACAAAATGATGCAGATGAAGCTGAAGATGAAGCAGACCCAGAAACTATTGACCTGACTGACCATAGGGACTACCATGAGGCAAGTGCAATTCTTGATGAAGACTCTGGTTTGGAGTATCAACTTCCGCCTCATCAGCGATGTGCATGTCACCTGCTAAACCTTGTGGCAACAACTGATGCTTCCCTAGCAGAGAGCATGAATGAAACCTACAAGAGGCTCTCCCGTGCAACCTTTGCAAAATGCCAGGCCATTTGGAACAAAACTGGCCGATCTCATTTGGCTAATGAAGTGGTAGAGGACAAGTGTGAGCTACAGATCATTCGTCCCAATGCAACACGATGGAATTCAACCTACCTTGCCATTGAAAGGATAATACGCATCATTGATGAGAAGGGGGAAGATGCCATCAGGAGCATTTGTGAGGAGTTCAAGGTGAAAATGTGAGTAAAATTGGACACCTACCAATATGGTTTCAAATTTTGTGAATTTTCCTTAATGGATGGTTAAAAACGTGAGCAGACTCTTAATATTAAATCAGAAGATCCCTATTATAGTCATGGTGGGTTTTGTTGTTGTGTCTTACAGGTTGAGTCCTGCAGAAGTTGCATTCCTAAGGGAGTACTGTACCACCATGAAGCCACTGGTGAAAGCTTCAAACATCCTTCAGTCTGAGTCCACTTCCTTTATGGGATGGCTCCTGCCAGTAATCCAACAACTACTGTCCAAACTTAGCAGGCTGGAGACATCAAGCAAGACATGCGTGCCACTCATCAGAGCCCTGCAAAATGGCCTTCAAAAGCGTTTTGTAGCGATGATGGAGGATCCAGAGTTGGCTGCAGCTGCAGTCCTCTTACCCAAGTTCAAGACTTCCTGGACTGACAGAGCAGATGTAACAGAGGCTGGTAAGGATTCATGTGATCCCATTTTTGTGTATTTTTACATTTGAACACATGCTTAAGTGAGTATTTCACCTAATACATTGTAAGTTATTGATGGTCTGTCCTGAATACTAAACAATCCTTTTTGAGAATTTGCCGATTTTAAATTTGTGTTCAGGAATAATCACTGAAATTTAAATAACAAAATTGTGTTATCTACTTGCAATTACAGCCTTGACATACATCAAACAACATCTTGAAACGACAGAGCATGAGAGTGAGGATCAGCAAAGAGAGTCATCTGATGAAGATGAATTCTTCTCCAGACCAATCTCCAGAAGGCTGCAAAGTGCAGTTGAGCTTGATGGTTATCTTGCTTGTGCCACAGACACCATGGAGCTGCTGCACTCCTTCTCAGCCATCAAAAACCTCTCTCTTAAACTAAACACAGCTCTGCCTGCTTCTGCTGCGTGTGAACGACTTTTTAGCTGTGCTGGTCTACTCTTCACTGCCAAACGAAGTCGGATTGCCTCTGTTAATTTAGAAAACCAGCTCTTGCTGAAACTGAACAAAAGGTTCAGAAAGTAAAGTGTGAAAGAAATGCTAAGACTTTAAGACACTTACCTGCCTGTTGTTCAGTGTATGGGGAAAAGTTTAAATGGTTCTACGCATGTTCAGAAACATTTTTGTCATTGTTTTAACAAACAAAATTCCTCCTTTTATATCTACATTTATTTACAAAACAAGTTACCTTTCTATACCTTGTTCATCTGAAAAATGTGCTTTGAACATAAATATTTATACTGGTGAATCGAGTTGAATGCCTGCTATTGACAACAGAATAAAACATCAGTCTGTTAAAAAGTAATTAATACTCTGAGTAGTTTTTGAGAACAGTACTTTGTACTTTTACTCAAGTATTTTTTTTTAACACCAGTACTTTTACTTGTAATTGAGTACAATTTAACCAGTGTAACAGTACTTGTACTTGAGTACAAATTTTGAGTACTCTTTCCACCTCTGGATGTTATACTCCAAAAGAAAAACTGTCCCTTTAAGAAATCCAGTGAGCTAAGCTCAAAATGTGTGTAAGTTTCATGCTTATAGATACAAGAAATATACAGTTACTTGCTGTACATGACAAAATGCTCTTGTTACACAAGCTATTTTCATTGTGCTCGACCTTTGTGCCCCTCGACTGTTGGAAAGTGAATTTGTGAGTCCAAAAATAGCAAAACACAAAATTCCTTTTGTGAAACACAAAACTTACCATGCCTGTTAGCATGCGTATTCCCTGATATCAGACTGACAACACAATCTGCAAACGGCAAATATTGCATTTGCCATTTGTACGGTAACAAATGTATATATCATCATGTGTACATGAACGCAGTGAAAATACTCTTATGTCTAACATTGTGTGGCCAGAAATAGGCTGCTGGCCAAACTAATCTTCCTTCCTTCACGTAAACGCTATCTCACGCGAGGGCAAACACGCACACGCAACCGGCTTCCCGTCCTTGGAACAAAGATAACCCCCCCCCCCCCCCCCCCTCAGCCTGAACTGTTGCACCCAAGTACAAGAAGACATATAAAGAATCCAGAAAGACCAAGCAAGATAACAATGGTTATCCTGGAGCACCCTGCTCAGACAGAGACAGCTGTACTCGTGTTTTGGCGGCTCAGCTTCCTTTTTTGGGACACGTGCTGTAAAGTAGAAGACTTAATCTAAGGTAAGGCTAAAAGTAAGTCTCCATAAATCAGGATAATGTGCTTTGACATGGTATTAAATTGTGTGTGCATGTGTGTGTGAGAGAGTGTGTGTCATCCCCCTGCACTGTAGTGAAGGCTGCAGGTCAAAGGTGAGGTATTATTATAGCAGTTCACATTTACACACACAATGATTACACTGTCTGTGTCTTACAAAAGTCCCCAGTTTACTAGCCCCTCTGATTACCCGTGTTTACTTATGAACACGAAGCAGATGCCATGGCAGTGTGGTGATTTTGTTTGGGGGGCACCATTTAATTAGCTTGGTCCTGGGAGCAGGGGGTGCATGTGGTCAGTGGTTTGGGTTGTTAGTGGGTGAAATGGAGGCTGGGGGATGGAAGTATCAAGAGTTGATGTCTGGGATTCCTCGTGCTACAGCCCGACCAAAATAACCACAAGAACCATTTGAAATTCTTCTCCCTCTACAAAATGCATGTACATGATGTATAATGCTGTTGCTTCTCTTCGTGTAGGATATTTCCCTTGCATGCAAAATGTGTTTTGTGAAATTGTGTCTTTAGGCACTTTCTTAATAGCAGCCTGTCACAATAACACATCATTTTTTCCCATTTATTTAGCTGAATCTTCAAAAAGTACCAAAGATAACACACCAACAAAGTGATTCCCACAGAACTATCATCTAAAAATTCAGCACAGTGTGTACTGTGCCCTTAGAAAATTTGAGTAAACTGGACGAGTGGAAGACGAAAGAAGGCCTAAAAATTCTGAATGAATAGAGTTTAAAAGTCATGCCGTTAAGAAATAGGATAAAACCCTATAGACGGGATCTCGAAGATGCATCCAGCCCTTCAGTTGTTCTCATCAGAAATGGTCCCAGTGGAAGGGTGGCTTTGAAGAAGCAATCATTAAGCAAGTGAAACAGAGAGAAAAGTCTGAGGTATTCTAAATTACACAAGAACTTGAGCTAAACAAGAGCTGGTGTTACAAAGGGATGTTGTTCCAAAGTTGGAATTTTTGGTTAAAATCATCATCAGTGTGTCGAAGGTTGGTCTGGAGAGAGGTACAACAGTGAGTGTCTACCCATCTGTTAAACACAGCAGAGGCTCTGTTATGGTTTCTCAGCCAGTGGTGTTGGGGAGCTTGTCAAAATTGATGGAATTCTGAACACACAAAAGTGCCATTGGATTTTAATCCACCATGCCATACCATATGAAAAGCATCTGGCTGCCAACAGCTTCGTTTGCTGGAGATCAGCATGGCTATGATCCCATGCACATAAATGGAAAACTCCTTCAGTGTGTCATTCAAGCTCAGCCATGGATTGGCCTCCTCAGAGGCTGGACATCAACGTTATTGAAGCAGCGTGGAATCATGTTGACAAAGAACGAAAGGCTGCCAAGATCCAAATGTAAATGTCCTGGAGAACTATACCTAAAGAGTACTTAAAGAAATGACAAGAAAATTGCCATGAGAAAGTTCATGCTGTGCTGAAAAATAAAGACGTCATTAGAAAGCTTGTTGGAATTACACAAATTGTTTTGGGGGTTTTTAATGCTCTGATAAATCAATGCAGCTATTTCTTGTAGAAATGTGGAGTGGGTCAAGAGCCATGGAAGTGTATTTCCAACTATATAAAACTAATTCTTTGCAGCCTCTCATTTGTCAGTGCAAATTAATGAATGGAGACTCCATGCATTCCAGGAGAAGTGTGTAGCTGTCTGCATCCCCGGACCAACAAAGGGAGTTGCCTCTAACAAGGCGTGGCTCTTGCAAATAAAGAGCGCAGTTTTATTTTATTTTATTTTTTGTTATATACTTTTATTTGATTTTGTCACACAGTGAGTGTGACCCAAAGTTAAGCCGCAAGTTGTCTCATCTGTTGACCGGCATATATCAATTCACTGTACGCTATTAATTAAATATGGCTTAGAAGAGTAACATCATTTATTTGCATGCGTTATCCCTTGGGCAACATCCACAGTCATTTATGCCCACACATACACAAAGTAATCCTTATGGTGTCGTGAAGCTGTTTTGCATAGCCTGTATTTAATCCTAATGTGGGAGTGGGTTACTTTGCATTTCCGTTGCATTGACAAAATGACAAACAATCCTTTTTCTGTTAGTGTTGAAGGAACCTTAAAAAAGGCAAAAATGTGTGAGACACTTTTGAGTTTACTAAATTTAAAAGAAACACATCTCTGCCAATGTCCAGAAACAGAAGCCATGTGGGTGCAGTTTAAGACAGTCTCCAAGGGAATGACCTTTCATGTCTATAGCAACTGAGAATATCATATGAGAAGAAGAAAAAGGAGGAGTTCAAACAAACAAAAAAAAGTGAAGAGGGAAGATCTGAAGCAGGAAGATCATCGAGGTCAAATGAAAACTAAGTAATTCTGTTTCTGGAAGCGTATCTATAGACGCAAGCTCTGCTCTGTCACTCTTATTAATAACACCACAGCTCAGTCAAACACATCTTTGTTTTACTGATTTACTCTAGGAAAAGAAAAAGTGAAGAGTTCACCCTTCAAAACCTCAAATAAAATCCACAAACACTTTGTTTCCAACTGTGTTTCATTTTCTTCACACTGACTTGTTAACTTCATATCCTGGTAACACCCAAATATTTTTTTTTCTAAACAGCTTACTTCCTCTTTCCTCTTCACTTGGGTGACATCTCTGGCCCACCGCATACACACACCCACACACGCACACACACACACACACACACACACACACACAGAAAACTCCCTCTGCTAGGAAAATTGTGAGTTATGTTAAGACTGGCCGTTTGTGTAAATGTGTGTGTGGTACTGCTCCCAGTGTGATGGCTTGGGTTTTGTGCTGAGTAACTCTGTGACTGTCTGTGTGTCTGTGTGTGTGTGCATGCGTGTGTGTGTGTGTTTGTGTGTGTGTACCACTCGCTGAATAGACAAAATCCGCCTGACTTCATTATGTGGTATCTGGTCGGCTCGTATTGCCTGTGTAATACCGAGATTTGAAGATGGTGTCAACACTGAAAAGCTACCAAAACATAATGCCCCATATACTTAAAATGCCCAGAGGAGCTGCACGTAATGGTGTTTGTTGATGGTTAATGGTACACACACACACACACACACCCACACACACACAAAGGGAAGTCCATTTTTTGTCATATCATCTTTCCTCCATTCAAATTATTCACAGAAATTGTTTTATGTTTGCACATCCTATGTTCATAGTTTTAATCCCTTTAAAGGTCCCCACAGCAGATCATCTTTCTCGATCTCATCCTATCCCTGGCATCGTCTTCTATCACACCAACCCTCTGCATGTCTTCACAGTAAGAAAAAAAAGCTATAGATTGTACAGCTAAAAACTGGCAGCAGGGTTGACATCGCCTTGCTGTAAAACACAGCCACCATATTGTAATTGTTTTTAGTTTTTACTGTAATTTTTTACAGGAACATACTTTTTTTAAAATGCTGTAGTGGTGCTGTAAATCTTTACACCATTCTTTGCAGTAATAATGTAATTTTTAAAGTGTGTATATGTCTACTAATACTGTAACTTTATCTTTAGTACAGTGATAGTGTCATTTCTACAGTAAATTATCTTGTGAAACTGCAATATTTGAGAGAATATTTGAGAATAATTGAGCCCAGAGGAAATTATGTAACCATGTAATGTAATTATGTAACTAGTTGACTACACAACTGTCCTATCAGTGTTGTAAAAACAAACAACTTCTTGAAAAATCTAAACTTTTATTTAAAATATAAGTTTTACATTCACAGACATATTATCAGTCTTCTTAATATTTTGTTAAAAACACTGATGTATTTATCACACAATTACACTGTAATTACACAGTGTGGCGCATCGATCACACATTCATAACACATTGAGTCAAACACTACATCCATTAACACCCTCTGACGTCTTCCTCTTTTCCTCTCTCACTGCGCCCCAACATGCCTTCCCACTCTCTTCCTTTTCCTCCATCTTCGGCCGACAGTACAGTTTTCACCTTGTTGGTCAACAACACCTGAGGCAGTTGTTGATGACCCAGGCCCCAACTGTTCCAGTATGGAAATCTCCTTCTTTATGATCTGCGTTTTTGATCCCTCCAAGACTTTAGGGTAGACGCCCTTCCTGATGCAACTCACCCCATTTATCAGGACTTGTGATTGGCACAAGAAGTACACTGGCACCAGTGAAACCATGATCCTATATTTTGCAAAGATAATGTACAATTATATTTACCATTTAAACAGACTGGCACTATGCACCCCTGCAACATGACAGCTTATTTTATAACTTTTTTTTTTTTTAATCATGGATATGCTGAGCTTTAAGTGTCTTTTCTATACCATTTTAACACTTAGACCCCTGACATTAAAGGGTGTAAAGGGCAGGGGAGGACTTGTGAAAAGGAAACAGGACGGACATCAAAGCTATTTTAAGTACACTCTAGTTGTAATGCTGTTTTTCTCTTCATACAGTCATTACAGTCACTAGGCTCGTCTTAGTGAAACTGACTTTTGGCATCACGTGTGCTCCACTTATTTTCTGTGCAATTTGCAGTCATCTTTAGCTGTGTTCCTTTCGTCTTAGATGACACAGAAACATGTCTGAGAGGAGATCAACAAGCTGCCACACACGTCAAAGCAGTGCACAAAGCTTATTAATGGTTTGTGTGAATAAGTGTGACAGTTAGCAAAGGGAGGGCCAACACAAAGAAAATATCACATTACAAAGTCTGAACACTGCAAACAGTTGGAGGAGGGGAAGGCGCATACACTGAAAAATCACACAGACACACAGGTTCGAACCTTAGAAATGTGAATGAGTGCTTACTATAACAGTACTAGGTAATGCTATTAGACTACTTTGGCTTTTAACACATTATATCCAAGGACACATGCACATACTGGAGCAAACAACATATCTCTTTTGTTTCGCGGTTACAAAGGCGGACAAATGATACTCTCGCAAACAATCACCTTTTCCTGTGATACCAGAGAGCCAATAAGGCAGCCTTGTTCATAAAGTTTAAACGTGTTTGAACACAAACAGCTGCGAACTGTGAAGACCCACTTAATGTGGTGTGTAATACACGTGAACAATGAGAAGAGGAAAAAGGGTTTATATTTTAAATCTGCAGTTTAAAAGTAAAGATTTCAAAGTAAATGTTTGTGATTTGTCATTTTGGTCTATTTTAAGATGAACACTAGCTGTATTGTTGAGGTTACAGTCACTGAATTCTACAGTCCTCCTGAGTCACTGGACTTCTCAATATATTATTAGTCATGTACCCAAATTTATTGTCATTACAATGAAAACAGTGAGATGGAAATTCCATAAAAAGCAGCTTTAATTGTACAGGATTACGACACGGTTGGTCAGAAATATTTTGACTTCAGTAGTGGCTACTGTTGGCTTTGCTATGTTTGATTTGGCAGATTTTCCTTCCTGGTGCAACCTTAAAGGGATTGGTGTTTCCTTCCAGGATCGATATGGGAAGCTATTACAATACACTATGAATCAGGAGTGGGAAATTCATTTTCTCAAGGGGTCACATGAGAGACACAATAAGTTGAACTGAGTTCTGCTCAATTTTAATTTTCTTAATCTCTTGTTGTTCCGGCCCTCCACAACAGTCCATGATTCTCACATATCCCCTTACGAGAAATTAATTGCACACACCTGCAACTTCAGTTCAAGACTTCTAAACCTGAAAATTTGTACCCCACACCCCCACCCTGCACACGTTGGAGCATAATTAAAACAACAACGCTCCCTGGTGGACACACAAGTTGTTTTAGAACAGTTCATTAGGTTTTTTCTCCGTGTACTGTGTATATTTTCATAGAAATGTGGCATTATCACCACTTTTATAACATTATATTATCTTACATTATAAGATAACGCATTAATTAAAATTTTAACTACATTAGGTCCACCGTTACCACAGCATGTGTCTCTGTTAGCTTCTAGTGATACAATTCCCATCCATGGATAGAAAAAGTCATTATCAAAAGTTATTTTCTTCTGTAACACATCTGTGTGAAAGGCCATCATATCCACATCCTCCTGAGACCCAGTAATTCATTTTTGTGCACTGTAGTACACATTTAGTTTTTGCTTGTATCACTCACACTCTACATGCCACTCTGTTGAGTCCTGATGTTTCTTAGAGAGGTCAACAGCACCTTTAAAATGATGTCACATGTGTGGGGGTGTGGCCTTCCCAACTCTCTTTTTCCTACCTTTCAAAATGGCTGGCATGCCCACAAGCACATTTTATGGAAGAAAGACATGTAAGCATGATATCTACATTTAAGATATTTTTTAAACTCAGATTTTGATTAATTTTCAAAAATAAACATCTAGTAAGTAATTTGAGGGGGTTTTCAGACCTAACTTTATTTAGTTTCACGGAGAAAATGACTAATTTATTAATGTGTACTCTGGTGCACGTCAGGACTTTGTACTTAAATTTATTTCACTTTTTTCTAAACAACTCTTTGACAGAGGCAGAAAGAATTCTTAACACAATCATTGAGGGAATTTCAGACATAGATCTTTCAGAAGATGAGAGTCATATGAGCCAGATAGGAGAGGGTGAAAACCCAGAGAGAGCCAGACAAAGATTATCAAGATGCAGGGTGTAATGGAGAACGACACAGGGTCAGCTGAAATCTGCCGTCATCCTATCTGGTACAAAACCAGCATGTAGGAGAATCAGGAATTTTTGATTTTGAGTGAAAAAAGTATGGGTAACGTGCAGAAATGATTTCCAGTAAATTGATTTAACTTATAAAGATAGTGTAAATGTGTTGCAAGTGAACTATATCGGATATTGGAGTATCTAAATTTTATTTTGCTAAATAATTTTCCATTATCTTAGGTTTATGCCTTTGTTGGAAGAATGCAGAATTGGAGATGATGGTACCCTAATGACACTTAATGATTGGAGCCCACAGCAGTATTTCCAGCAGTACATTGACAAAAAACTAATTCAGGACTTGTCCTTGTTGACCAACCAGCGTATGGTACAGGATTCAGGGTGTAGTTTAAACACAACACCAGAAGAAATCAATAGCTTTTTAGGAATCTCAGTGTACATTGCATGCCTTGGATATCCGAGAATTAAAATGTACGCAGTTATAGCTGATTCCATGACATGTGGTCATTTCTACAAGATCAGGTCTTCGCTGAAAGTAGTCGATGATCTGCCAGAAAATGAGAAAAAAAAAGGATCTCCTGGGGAAAGTCAGACCACTTCTAAAGAGAGTCCTTTAGGTTGCCTCAATCTGCCCAGGCCAACAAAGGTCTGTATGATGAACAGATCGTTCCATTCACTGGCTGTCCCAATTCACAAGTCCCAAGACCTGCAGTGGTTGCAAATATAATATCGACATGGGAGGGGTTGACCTATCTGATCACATGCTCAGCTTCTACAGAATATCTAGTCGGACCAAAAAGTGGACTGTTTGCACCACACGTTATTTCATTGATTTGGTCATCACCAACTCCTGGCTTCAGTACCAACAAGATAGCGAGGACATGCAACAAGCTCAGAAGAACTCCCAATACCTGGAGTTCAAGCGCCTCTTGGCTGAGGAACTGATAAACAAGGGACAAATATATGAACAAGACCTGAATAATACCAGTGATGAAGAGTTCTCTCTAGAAATCAAGAAAAGGATTGAATTTTGTTAGTTTCACATTCGTGATCAATGAACTCCCCTTGTGCACTGTAGTGCACATGTTGTAAAATTTTAATAAAATTAGTTAAAAACAAAATTGTTTTTGCAATGTGTCTTTTACCAACCCAACACTTGATTTATATGGAAAAATCAAAATACTTTTTTTTCCCCTGGGTCTCACCGAGACCCCTGTTCGCTTAATGAATAAATTGTTAAAATGCTAAAATGTCTTTGTTACAACAAAGAATTACTCAAACAATCACAAATTGTCCTCAAAGTTTATCTCACAGACAAATTGCAGTCGACATTGGTTAATAATCTGAGGCTATCTAACTCTATCCTATTACTGATTAGTGTAATCTAACATCTTTGTGAATAAAATTTAACAAATTAATTTCCTCCTTGATGCAGCTGTGGCATCTTTAAGAGCGATAGGGTTGTCTTCATTGTGTAACGGTGAAACTTTTTACTTCATCAGTATTGTTATCTGCCTGTTGGCAGCGTGGACACCTAAGTTGACTGATATCACAGGTGTATCTACTAAAAATCGCGGATGAGTTTTAACCCTGGTGACCTCAACCTCAAGGTCAAAGTCAGAGATCAGGTTTTCTGAAAGTCTTTTGAATTCGACAGCACACCATAGGATTTTCAGGTTGATATCAGAGGTGCCTTCACTAAAAATCTTAGACGAGTTCAAATCTCAGTGACCTTGACCTCAAGGTTTTTTGAAAATCTTGTGACCGGTTACAGAAGTAGTTTTAGAATTTGCAATTGTTATACTATGTCTACAGTGACCTCTAGTGGCCAGTGTCTTGTTGTTGCTTTTCGCGGGATTTGGACAGGATATAAACAGGAAGTAACAGTGATCATAATTAATAATAAATAGTGGAGAATACTGGATAAAATAAGAATATGCTTCTTCCTGCTTCTTTAATGTATCATGTTTTCTTGTTAAAATTTCCTTATGTCCTATCCTTTTCCTTTTTTCCTTTCTTATGTTTTTGTTTTGTTTTAGTTTTTAATCTAGCTGCTTTACGATTGTAACATGCTCGAAATAAAGCCTCACAAGCTGATGTATGTAAGGAAAAATTCCTCAAACCGATCCTGAGTGTTTGTATTCACAAGACCGGTACAAATGATATATCTATTGTTTATGTATGTATGTATGTATGTATGGAGTTATTTATTTATTTCCATATTTATTGCTGTGCTCAGTACTGTATTGAGTACATTGAGTGCTGTTGTCACAGTCCCTCGATAAAACTGTTTAAAACTGTACAAAAAGAATAGAATCGACGTTTCACGTTGCGTATCCGGAACGTTTGGAGGGGAAGACTTTAATTGAAGGACACTTTGCAAACATGGCAGACGTACCAGAAAATGCTCCAGAGCGTAAGCCTTTAAACTTACTTTTCTTCAGTTTTAATACCTCAGTCATGTTGTTCAAGTTGTGTGTGGATGTAGGGAATTTACTTTTAACTGTAAGGTCGCGGTGATTGTTAAACACACGGCGGTTGTTCCTCTCTGTTGGAATTATCAACATTAATAGCTTTGAGTCTGTGTTTGAAAGGACATTAATAAGGATGTTTTAGATAAATTAATTTTCAAGGTGTTGTAATTTAATTTAATGAATTTATTACACGTTGAATTCGGGATATTCGGAAAGTTGAATGTGATGCTTATTTAGATCGATAGATAGATAGATAGCTAGCTAGATAGATAGCTTATCAGACATCGTTTGATGTATCACTAAAGTGTTTGTTTGTTTTTATTGCTGTGGGCAAAATGCGCATAATATCCACACAAGGGAATGTGAATAGGTATCGCAGTACGTCTTCCAGTTTTGCTGAGTCATGATGACAGTCTTCTACGCAGTTGTATAATTTATTATGTGAATAAGTTTTAATAAAGTCATTTTAGTAGTCTCTTGGCTGAATGTTATGTTAAGCTGTATATAAATGATTTTAAGGGACCATCGCATGAGAGCAGCTTTTCTTTTTGTATTACACGATCCCTTAGCAAAACTAGATGTAATAAGGTACCCATCAAGAATCTTCTAGAACAGTTCTTTCTGGATATTTGACCACTCTTCTGGGCAGGATTGCTAGAGAGCATTTAAATTTGTTTGACCTGGCTTTTACAGTTTTTCTCAGTTGCTTTGGTGCATTTCTCACAACAGAATTGATCTCTGCAACACTACTAAGGCTCTTCTCAAAACAATTAGTGCAAACTGCAAAACATGGTGGATAACTTGCAAAAGTGAGTCACTTCATCAAAAAGCAAAGTCAGTTGCTCAAAATAAGTAGTCAATGCTTCAAAAGCAAGTCCCTTAATCAAAACAGATAATATATTCATCAAAAGCAAGTACTTATATCAAAGTGTCAGGGCTGTCACAATTACAAGTCATTACACCAGCACCTTTGGTCACAAAATCAAATAGTTTGAACATGTTCTCATTGTGACGGATTTCTTTGTAGGTGCGTCCCAATGACATGTCAAGTCTGGACAGCATGCATGGCATGTTGAAAACCATAAATTGTAAAGGAAAATCAAGACACTTCATATGCACTCTTGATAATATTTAATTGAAACTGTTCACAGCATTGTGCAACTGGGGGAATACAGTAAATCAAACATTTTACAGCAAACACAAACTCACTTAGACAGTAAACCTTACTGCAGTAGTTATGAAACAAAAGAAAACTGAAAAACAGACACTGCTGCATATCAATCATTGCTCTCTAGACGCTCCCGTCTGTCTGCCCATATATTTGCATCAACATCACAGCGAATGTCAGTTCTATCGATGCATCGGGGAAAGTATCTTCTGGAGTGTCAAATCCACCCTCTGCAGGACTCTGCTGTGATGTCATCACAGGGATAGCTCTGTGGAAGGGGCAGGGATAGCTCAGTAGGTAGAGTGGTGGCCCCATGATCGGAAGGTCGGGGGTTCAACTCCACTGAACGGCTACCCTGAGGTACCCCTGAGCAAGGTACCGTCCCTACACACTGCTCCCTGGGCGCTGCATTGGTGGCTGCCCACTGCTTCACTGGGTGAATGGGTTAAATGCAGAGGAACTATTTCCCTATGGGGACTAACACACATTAAAACATTAAACATTATTAAAGCTGCATCCATAGCTGCTAGCAGGGTCATTTGGGTATGTGGATGCCTGTCATATACCTTCCACCTCCAGGAAGAGAAAAACTCCTCAATTGGATTTAGGAATGGAGTGTAAGGAGGAAGAAACTCCATAAGCATCCTGTCGTGTGCTCCATCCTGCAAACCACTGCCTCACTACAGCAGAGTGATGGAAGCTAACATTATCCCAAACCACTACATACATTGTCCGATTGTCACCAGGATCATCCCTTTCATTTTGTGGGATTAGGTCCCTATAAAGAGCGTCCAGAAAAGCCAACAGGTGTTGTGTATTGTATGCACCAATATGAGGAATATGGGTGTGAATGCCATTTTCTGAGATTGCTGCACACATTGTAATATTTCCTCCTCGTTGGCCTGGGACATCAATGGTGGCTCTTTCTCCAATGTGATTGCGTCCACGCCGTCTGCCTTTTGCGAGATTGAATCCCGCTTCGTCAAGATATACAAACGTGTGCAGGTGTTCCCTGGCTTCAATTCCAGGATACGCTATACAAAGGATGAGAATAAAAAAAAGTCTGTAATGGTGCATTTGGCACAACAGATTGTACAGTTTGAATTGTAAATAGGATTACAGTAACATGCATAAATGTAAGTCCAGTACATGGCCTAAACTTTTACAGTAAACAGAGGTACATATGCAAACATGTTTTACCTGTACATACTGGTGACGGAGCTCCTTCACTTGATCGCTGTTCCGTTCAAATGGTACTTTGTACAATCGCTTCATGGACATTTCATTCCATCTGAGGACTCTGTCTATGGTGGAAATTGATATTGACTGAATATTTCCGAAGATGGTGTCATCTTCTACGACAGTTCTTTGTATTTCTCTCAGTCTCAAAGCGTTGTTTGCAGCCACCGTTGCACAAATTGTTTCCTCTTGCTGCGGAGTCAAAAGTGGACCTCTTCTGCCTCTTCTAGGTTGTCTGGCAGTCCTTTTTGAGATGCAGATGACAAAACAAAAACATAAATAAGCGCAAACATGCTTACAGTAATTGTTACAGGACTATCATTCAAAACTCCTTTCTTTACAGCATTACTGTATTGTACCACAGCACACTATGCCACACCTGGGCCAAGTCTGCACTTCAGTTACAGTACGTCTATATGTAAAGATCTATGAGGTCATGTCCTAATGCAAGTCTCCTGTATGACTATGAAAGTGCAGAGCAAATTAGTTTGTGCTGAATAACTACATTACAGTATGCTCACCTGTTTTCCCGACGAAATGTCTGAATAATAGAACTTACAGTAGTTCTCCCAACATTTGGCTGCACCCTTCGACCAGACTCGGCCATTGTGAGGCCATGGTTTATCACATGATCCACAAGTGTTGCCCTGATTTAGTCAGGAACGTGTCTATGTGGTTGGTCTCTTCTTACCTGGTTTTGTCCTCGTCCTCCACCGATCCTCACCCCTCTTCCACAAGGCTGACGTTCCATGTTCTGCAGTTTTGTAGATTCAGTATGCACCTCATGCCAATCCTGTCTGTTGGTTTACATTATTTATTGATATATATATATATATATATATATATATATATATATATATATATATATAAAAAACACCCAGCACGCCCCTGCGGGCGGTTTATCCTTCAAGCTCGGGTCCTCTACCAGAGGCCTGGGAGCTTGAGGGTCCTGCGCAGTATCTTAGCTGTTCCCAGGACTGCGCTCTTCTGGACAGAGATCTCCGATGTTATTCCCGGGATCTGCTGGAGCCACTCGCCTAGCTTGGGAGTCACCGCACCTAGTGCTCCGATTACCACGGGGACCACCATTACCTTCACCCTCCACATCCTCTCGAGCTCTTCTCTGAGCCCTTGGTATTTCTCGAGCTTCTCGTGTTCCTTCTTCCTGATGTTGCTGTCATTCGGAACCGCTACATCGATCACTACGGCCGTCTTCTTCTGTTTGTTTACCACCACTATGTCCGGTTGGTTAGCCACCACCATTTTGTCCGTCTGTATCTGGAAGTCCCACAGGATCTTAGCTCGGTCATTCTCCACCACCCTTGGGGGCATCTCCCATTTTGACCTCGGGACTTCCAGGTTATACTCGGCACAGATGTTCCTGTACACTATGCCGGCCACTTGGTTATGGCGTTCCATGTATGCCTTGCCTGCTAGCATCTTGCACCCTGCTGTTATGTGCTGGATTGTCTCTGGGGCATCTTTATACAGCCTGCACCTGGGGTCTTGCCTGGTGCGATATATATATACTTGTAGAGTAGGGGTTACTATAACGCGATTCACCTGTGACTGGGTAGAAGAGGCTTTTCATTGGTTGCAAGTAAGAGTAACACACACCAATTTTCATTAGTGTGAGATAAGGTTCACCTGAGAAAAGTAATTTATGGAGATGTTCATGGAAACTCCTTAAAAATAGGGTTTTCAAAATGGGTGTACAAATTGTTTGACAAGATGTTCAACAATTTTGAGTGCACTGACACAAGCAATGAAATGAAGACTATTAGTTGTAAGGACAATGACTATTCAACCGGTACAAGTATAAATAATTGTGACATTCATGATAAAAGCAGGGAGATAGTGATGAATAGCAAGTCAAAAGTGACCATTCTTTAGATATTTGTACTTACTCAACTGCTTCATGTCCAAAGGCATTTGGCAATGAACATGAAGCCGCCACAAGGTTGTGCCAAAACGACTACATGTTGTGAAGGTTGAACTAACTATTGTGCAAAGTTTAATTCTGTTGTGAGAAATGCACCAAAGCAACTGAGGAAAAACTGTAAAGTAGTAATTTTCAGTAGGGTTGAGGTTGGGGCTTCGGGAAGACTTAATATTAGTCTGCTTTATCCATTCCAAAACCAGTTTGTGTGTTTGGCTTAATTTTCCTGTTAGAACATCCAACTGCTACCAGATTAGCTGCTGATGTAAGGTGAAGTTGAAGACTTGGGAGGTAATCCTCCTCCTTCATAATTTTGTCCGCTTCATAAATTTCAGTCAAGTTTGAAGGTGTGGATTTTGGAGCAGGGACTTCTTTCTTAGTTGGCATCCTCACATTAAAACTCGCTTTACTGTGAATACAGGGAGTGCAGAATTATTAGGCAAATGAGTATTTTGTCCACATCATTCTCTTCAGGCATGTTGTCTTACTCCAAGCTGTATAGGCTCAAAAGCCTACTACCAATTAAGCATATTAGGTGATGTGCATCTCTGTAATGAGAAGGGGTGTGGTCTAATGACATCAACACCCTATATCAGGTGTGCATAATTATTAGGCAACGTCCTTTCCTTTGGCAAAATGGGTCAAAAGAAGGACTTGACAGGCTCAGAAAAGTCAAAAATAGTGAGATATCTTGCAGAGGGATGCAGCAGTCTCAAAATTGCAAAGCTTCTGAAGCGTGATCATCGAACAATCAAGCGTTTCATTCAAAATAGTCAACAGGGTCGCAAGAAGCGTGTGGAAAAACCAAGGCGCAAAATAACTGCCCATGAACTGAGAAAAGTCAAGCGTGCAGCTGCCAAGATGCCACTTGCCACCAGTTTGGCCATATTTCAGAGCTGCAACATCACTGGAGTGCCCAAAAGCACAAGGTGTGCAATACTCAGAGACATAGCCAAGGTAAGAAAGGCTGAAAGACGACCACCACTGAACAAGACACACAAGCTGAAACGTCAAGACTGGGCCAAGAAATATCTCAAGACTGGTTTTTCTAAGGTTTTATGGACTGATGAAATGAGAGTGAGTCTTGATGGGCCAGATGGATGGGCCCGTGGCTGGATTGGTAAAGGGCAGAGAGCTCCAGTCCGACTCAGACGCCAGCAAGGTGGAGGTGGAGTACTGGTTTGGGCTGGTATCATCAAAGATGAGCTTGTGGGGCCTTTTAAGGTTGAGGATGGAGTCAAGCTCAACTCCCAGTCCTACTGCCAGTTTTTGGAAGACACCTTCTTCAAGCAGTGGTACAGGAAGAAGTCTGCATCCTTCAAGAAAAACATGATTTTCATGCAGGACAATGCTCCATCACACGCGTCCAAGTACTCCACAGCGTGGCTGGCAAGAAAGGGTATAAAAGAAGAAAAACTAATGACATGGCCACCTTGTTCACCTGATCTGAACCCCATTGAGAACCTGTGGTCCATCATCAAATGTGAGATTTACAAGGAGGGACAACAGTACACCTCTCTGAACAGTGTCTGGGAGGCTGTGGTTGCTGCTGCACGCAATGTTGATGGTGAACAGATCAAAATACTGACAGAATCCATGGATGGCAGGCTTTTGAGTGTCCTTGCAAAGAAAGGTGGCTATATTGGTCGCTGATTTGTTTTTGTTTTGTTTTTGAATGTCAGAAATGTATATTTGTGAATGTGGAGATGTTATACTGGTTTTACTGGTAAAAATAAATAATTGAAATGGGTATATATTTGTTTTTTGTTAAGTTGCCTAATAATTATGCACAGTAATAGTCACCTGCACACACAGATATCCCACTAAAATAGCTAAAACTGAAAACTACTTCCAAAAACATTCAGCTTTGATATTAATGAGTTTTTTGGGTTCATTGAGAACATGGTTGTTGTTCAATAATAGAATTATTCCTCAAAAATACAACTTGCCTAATAATTCTGCACTCCCTGTAGTGATGCTGGTGTTTTAGCAGTTTCCACTTTACGGCAGGCTTGACCCTTAGTGGTTCCTGCATTGTTCCTGAACATCTGAACCAATTTCTCACCTGAATATTAAAGACAGTCAAGCGCCAATCAGACTTTGCAGAGATTCTAGATATTTTGTTCAACCACATTTTATTTTAACGACAACCACTCGAAGCAGATCTAGGATATTTAGGTCTCTTTAAGGTGCTCAGATCTTGATGACTGGATTCTGTTTTATCCTTGTTAGACTGTCCGGGTACAACAAGTGAGCAAGCTGGCAAGTCTGCACCATGCCAGGGCTGTCCCAACCAGAAACTCTGTGCCTCTGGAGCCACAAAAGCCCCTGACCCTGGTAAGACCGTGTGCTATTATCTCATCACTTTAATATTTTGATACATATTTGGGCTTCAGCAGATACATTAGGGGATTAGTTAAGAGCTTAAAACATCTTGTTCCCGTGTGTCTGCAGCTATAGCAGAGATAGGAGAGAAGCTGTCAACAGTCAAACACAAGATCCTCGTGTTGTCTGGAAAAGGAGGTGTGGGGAAGAGCACCTTTAGCGCTCACTTGGCTCACGCTCTGGCAAGTGACACCACAAAGGAGGTAATACAGAATATCAGTAATTGTCATGTTCAAGAATCGAGTTTGAGATGATTTCTACCACCTGAGCTACAGCCACCCACAACGAGTGGTTAATGAGTGGTTATTTTTGTTACTGTTCCCTTCCTGTTAGCTTGGTCGGTCGGTTCTCCTTCTACCTCTGACCTCAACAAGCATTTTCACTCAGAGAACTGCCGCTTGTTTGAAATTCAGCAGATTGCATTGACTAAATGCTGCCGTGTGATTGGCTATTATATTTACACATTTGCATTAACAAGTGGTGTCCAAAGTAGCTAGTGTGTGTAAATCCTGATGCTCTCATATAAAACATTAAAATACACTGACTACTAGAGGTCACTGCAGACATAGAGTAACAATATATTTGAATTCTGAAAGTAAATTGTGTTACACAAGGAACATGGCTGTGGGTCGTCACTGATTTCTATAATAGGTTTGATTCGGATTCACAGGGTCCCGATTCGATTTGAATCTGGGAAATTTTGCCTCAGACAGTCAGAAATATTTTAATTCTGATCATTTATCAGTATTGACTTTTGTGAGACTTCATCAGAGGTGTGAGCATCACAGCAGATTCCTTTGTGTCAAAGTAACTGGGGATAAAGCACAGAAAAACATGAAGGTGTTCCTGGCCTGGATTTTTATAGCAGATGATTAAATTAATTTAAAAACATTTAAAATATTCTGTAATAGATAATAAGCTGAAAAAAACATGAATCAACATATGAATATTACCTGATGCTGCTGAAGTGAAGCAGAGCAAAGTTACAGAGGTTTTATTAGAGACACAGCTAAACATTTTGCAATTTGGTATAATTTTAAAAAGTTTAAATTTCTTCGGTATTGAACAGAAGAAATTAGGCTTTCTTGTCGCTGACACGCTGTACACAACGGTACACTTTTTGCGTAATAAGCAAGCAAATAATGCGGAAAACGGATATTTGAGATGGGAAACTGTTCTTGAAGTACACTGAGAGAGAGAAAGAGCTGTGCGGGAAGTGTGATTTTTATCGTGGTGGAAGAAAAACAGCAATAGTAAGAAGGATCTTCTTTTGTTGCTGCTTCAGTGAATTTTGGTCTGAGAGAGACAAAACCTGCAACTGTTTAATCAGTGAGCTGTGAGCTATCAGCACCGACGGCGTGTCCGTGCTGTCGGGTGAGAAAGCCGACAACTCACTGTGTGGAGCTTTGTGTGGAATCTGTTTACCTGCTCGTATTTGCTGTTTTAGCTTTAACCTGAGATTCTGGCATTTCTGGCAAAATACATTTATATTTAAAAATCAATTCAGGGTTTAAATCAATATCGCTTTATTCAAGCTAAAATTGATTTGAATTGGAAAATCGATCATTGAAACCCAGCGATAACAAGGAACACAGTGCTATCACTCTAAAAGAAGCCACAGCTTAATCAAGGAAGAAATTTATTAGTTCCATTCAAAACAATGATAGATTATATTAACCAGTAGGATGGAGTTAGATGCCTCAGGTTATTAGTCTATGTCTCCTGCAGTTTTTCTGTGAGATATCTCTCTTTATACGCCAGTTTCTTGTGTAGCTTTCACAGTTTCAAGTTGAACAGGGCAACAGTGTTTAATTAATGTTAATCAAATTAATGTTTTTATTTGTCTTGCATCAGTTGCAGAGTGAGTGCTACATGTATGTTTACTGTAAGCAGCGAACTTGACACTCGATTGTTGACATGAGCAGGACAGCTCTCAGTCCCAGGCTGATAAAAGAACTTGTGTCAAAATTTTGCTCAGCTGCTGTTTTTCATTTCACTTTTTTCCGATAGTATTATACAATGTTAATCACATAATCACAACCTGTTATTAACAGTGGAATGCAGTGGAATTATTATTATAATTATTAATAACAGAACTGACACCAGCAGCAAGCCAGTAAGCAAACCTTACAGATGCAGCACTCTTTCACACATTAAACCCACCTTATCTCATTGCCTCCATCACTACCTATAATTTACTGCACACATCCCCAGAGGCGGAGGCAGACATTTGATACACCCAGGGCTTAGCCCTAAAGGGTAGTATGCATGTGGGATGGGGGCGGGGGGTTATAGGCTCTGTTTTGAGTTTTGTTCAAAAAAGCAGGACTTCATATAGGTTTTAAATTAAGCAGCAAGAACAAAGTCGGGGCTAAACCCCAATTCAACCAGACCCAGAACTGATTCGGAATTAAAACAGGACTACAACAGTTCAAAATCAGGACTACTTAGGACTTAACCAAAACAGAACCACAATCAGAACTAGATGATAGTAGCACTAAAACCTGCACTACACTTATTTTTTAATTCTACCGAAGTCCACTATTTAGATTCAGAAAGGTTTATATAATTATTTAGCCTTGCTGTGAAAACAAGCCTGCATAACTTAATAAATGTAGAATTTGAAAAATAACAAACCTAAAAAGAAACATTAGGTACGAGATACATGAGTACCTATGATACGGTGATACTTTTGGTAAACAACCATTTGACTAACGTGTGTCTCACCTGCTCTTGTTCATCTCTGTTCTGTCCTCATTCTCCTCTCTCTCTCTCTGCTCCTCTCTCTCCCTCTTTGTGCTGACAATCAAGCCAAACACCAACATCATCAAATATATAGTTGAAACCAGATATTTACAGACTCTTCAGATAAAAACACTTTTTTAATTGTAACATCAAATCAGACTAAATGTTTATTTTTTTAGATTGATAAATATAAAAACATATTTGTTAACTTTAAGAGTAAAGAGAGAAACTATCTGTATTTCTTAATTGCAAATGGCACCAAATTGTATTCAAACTGAGCCACACTTATGGAGCTCCACAATTCTTTTCCAGGTGTTTTGGTTGATATCTCTGGATTTTCCCATGTCACAGAAACAGGCTCTGTGTTTTGCCTTATATGCATCCACAGCTGTGCCACCAATTTACTCACATGGACTCTACTAACCTATCAGAAGCTTCTTCAGCTCAGAATGGAATCGTCTGGAGTTTTCTTATTAATTAACAATAAACTTAGTGTACATGTACTCCTAAATTTGATGAAAGTGATAAAAAACAGAAAGCTCTGTCTCTCTTTATTGTGACATTTAACTAATTCAAAAGATATTTCAATATTTATTTATCCAAAACAAAACAAGTTTACTCTAAACTGATGTTGTGCAGTAAAAAAATGTTCTTGTGTTTTCCATAAAGTGTATGTAAATATCTGGTTTCAACTGTCAATATACTGCTGTGTGTTGAAATTTTTGTTTTGCATAGGAATATACTGAACAACATACAAAGTACAATATATAAAATAACATCTACCTGAGTTTTTTCTTTGAAAGAAGCTCCTTATGTCCATTCTTGTATATCAGTGCATTACTGAAACCGATTTATTTAGCCGTGGAGGGTAACAACTGAAAATATGAAATAAACACACATGTAAGCTAAGACTCTCTAAAAAAACAGCAGTGTTGTTGTTCGGCTTTTCATGTTGCCATTTGTTGATTCACTTGAAGAGCAAGTAACTTAACATGGGTCAAATGATCAGTTTGATATCAATCTTTTGTGATACACCGTCATATTTACATTATTGGTACAGTACGAATGATTTGCTTTGGTACCTGGTCAAACTTCAGCTCTCCTCTGTCTGCCTGGCTGCGCTTCTCCAACAGCGCACGCGCAGGCAGCAGCTGCCCCGCCCCCTCGCTCAGTCGCTTAGTGTCTGAGCTCGGATCATACCAATATTAGGGGGGATTTACGCACAGTCGTAAATTCCCACAGTGTGCACTATGTGCTTCGAATATTGTGTGTACTTTTTGTTTTATACAGTTGTCAGCCAGGCATCTAACTATGAAAAAATTACACTCCAAAAGACCCCGGGCTTCTGACAAAACAACCCGGGCTTAAGCCCAGTAAGCCACCCCCACGCTCCGCCACTGCACATCCCTTGATGTACAAATATTTATTATTGGCATTATTACTGACACCTGTCTTGGTGATACGGCTAACACAGGGCTCATTAAAGCATTACCAAGTCATTAAAGTTTTTATTAACTTGCAGCCATAAAAGGCTGATGGGATCATTGCTGGCTTCCTGCCGGACGGCGACATGGACACCCGTGTGCGATAACTCAAGAAGGACGTCAACTAGGATTTTAAAACTGGCACCACAGATGTATCTGCTAGGAGGCTGAGGGGTACCACTGGCCGCCACCAGTAGTTTTATTTGACCTGTACAAACAGGCAGGTGGTGGGATCGCTGTTTTATAGAAAACATTTTCAGCTGTAAATCTGCATCAGTTATCTGAGTTTTTAATTCCATATCTCCTGCTCTATCTCCCGCATGAGATGAAGTGCTGGACAACTTTTCTGATGCCGTTTCTCAAATGAGCTGAGAGAGAAAATCATAAATCATCATAAACTGACTTTGAAATCTATAAGAATTCACTTCATTATTGCAGCAACGAACTAAAATGAAGCAGACAATCCTACATCTCACAACTTATTAACAATATTCAGCATAATTCTGCTTTTTTTTTTTTTTTTTTTTTTTATTCGTATCCACCGATAAACTATTGAACATTTCCACTTTCTAAATCTAACAAATTTCTTCTTTACTCTGGAAGAGTTGAGTTGTTTTTTCCCCCCACAGTAAAGTTTTTAATATTGGAGGTAATATGTTTGCCTCTTGTCCTAATTTATCTAACAGTATCTCTCATTCTTATCAAATTACTGCCACAAGCTCATTTCCAAAGAGTAGCTTCTTGACCGCCACCGTTTCACTGAAACCATGATGAGCCTTCAATGAACCGTAGATGGATAAACTGGAGGGGCAGATTCATATCTTGGGTCCTGTGTCAGGTCGTTGCTGGATTTATTTGTGAATCACCATGTTGGTGCAAAAAATTTTATTCCTGTCAAACTGTCTTATGTTTGTTTTGGGGATTTTTTGTGGATTCAACTAAAGTAATGGGAACAAATCATGTGTTTTTGTGACAGGCCCCTAATAAGAAAGTGCATAAAGATAAAATATGCTTGAATGATTCATAGGTCAGTGTTAAGTGGCTGAACAAACCAAAAACACATTCCTCTGAGAGGGATCAGGGAGAAGGGCGGGAGTGAAGATTAGTGAAAAAGAAGCCAGTGTCCAAAGATAAAACTGTGAAAGACTTCAGGAAGCCTGAAGAACTAAATCTAACAAATTTCTTCTTTGCTCTTAAAGTAAAGTTTCCTCGTTGTTTTCAGAGTAAAGTTTCTAATATCGGCGGTAATATCTTAGCCTCTGATGGCAAAGTGCTCAACAGCACTTTAAATTTAATGAAAGTCAGGCTCCGGTCCTGCATCAGAGGCATCTCAATAGAAATCATTGTATATATTGTTAAGTTTATGTACATTTCTTTAAAAAAAGAAAAAAAAAAGTATCTCATATTGACTATTGCTGTCTCACCCGGAGGTATGTGTGGGAGAATCAGTTTTTTAGACATCTGTCAGGGCATTTTTCTAGAATCTGTCCTCATCTTTCTTCCGTAAGATGTACACCACTGTCTTCTGTTTAAAGTATTCTGTTAATAACACTTTGTTAGTGTCAAACTGGCAATCCAGTCATACCAGAGATGTTGCTTTCCTTAAATCTGCACGGCTTAAAATACTTTGATGAATTTGCAATATCTGTGCAGTTCGCCAGAATTAATGATCAAACCAAAAACCTGCTCGTCAGACCTGAATGTACTTGATGGCATGATTTTCACACTTTTCTCTCTTGTTTAAACACTTTGAAACCTCGGTAGAGAGCTAACTTCAGTATTATAGAATGAAACCAAAGGCACCCGCGGTTGCCTTTGACGGTGCAAAACGTTTCGTCGACACTGTTGTGTTTGTTGGGGAGGAGAAAACTTACATACAGTGCAGCACTTCAGAGTCACACTGCTAGCGATCAAAGATTTATGTAAATTTGACAAGCTGAACGCATTCTGTACTGTAGAGGAGACACGGCATGAGATTGAGTGACAATGGCTACAGCCAATCAGGACACAGAACATAATTCGCTGGGGGGAGAAGCATGCAAAATTGCACAAAGCAAATCTGCGAAACAGCGAGGCTGCGAAAGGTAAAGGGATCGTGTTATAGCGAGGGACCACTGTATTACATAAAGTTGTTTCTTAGGCTGAATATAGGTGAATTTGACATATGAAAACTTAGTGTAGTTTGCGTAAATCATTATTTCTTAGTTGAAAGAAAATCTCATGTTAGACTTAGCAGGAGTTTTTATCTTTGACTGTTACCCATAAACCACTGGAGTACAAAGGTTCATTCACAATGATGTCATCCATAGTAAGGGGATCAACTGGACACTCCCACGCAAAACATTCCACTTCCCAAAGTTTTAGCAGTTCCTCAGAGAAAATGCTGATAAAGCAATGCTTTAGGATGGCTCCTAGTGCTGGGATACAGCCCCATTGTTTTGATGTGCTGCCCAGTCAAGCAGACAGGAAATGCCTTGTGTAGCCTTTCGGGAGACAGTTGCCTTCATTATACTGGACTGCCGACTTTTCATGCTTCCACTTTCTTTTTCCTTTTTTTAGATTGCCCTGCTTGATGTAGACATCTGTGGTCCATCCATTCCAAGGATCGTGGGTTTAGAGGGAGAGCAAGTAAGTCAGTAGGCAGCTGTCAGAAACGGCTGTTATATCTATTGGTGCAACATTTTAATCATAATCTCACATGGACACAAAGATTGAGCTGTCTTTCTGTCGTCTCCTGTGTAGGTTCACCAGAGTGGCTCTGGATGGTCCCCTGTGGTGAGCTGATTTGAACGATTTATTTATTTATTTATTTGTAATTATTTTCCTTATTTAAGCATAATAAAACAGGGGCCTCTGCGTTGTGTTGCAGTATGTGGAGGACAACCTGGCAGTCATGTCTATTGGCTTCCTGCTAAGTAGTCCCGATGATGCTGTGATCTGGAGAGGACCCAAGAAAAATGGTGCGGTAATGTGATGTGTGTATGTGAGATGCTCATGTTTCCAGATCTCACATAGCAACAACCTGTGTGGTGCTTGTGTCCAATCAGGGATCATTAAGCAGTTTTTAAGGGATGTGGACTGGGGGGAACTGGATTACCTCATCGTAGACACTCCACCCGGCACCTCTGACGAACACCTGTCCATCGTCCAGTACCTAAGCGCCACCCATGTTGATGGAGCCATCATCATCACCACACCACAGGTACAAGTCTCGGCTTTAGTGTGAGCAGGTTTACGTTAGTATATGAAGTGCTCTATGGGAGCTTTTTAAAGTCAATAACCTTTGAAAACGCTGCTGTGGTGCAATCTAGGGTTTTCCCTCTTTGTACACACCTGCTTTTATAAAACATTCTCAGATGTTGTTTGACTGATGAGCAGCCAATCATCCTCATACATGTCCAGTTATGAGCCGCTGGGTTTCATGTTCATGTCTGTTTTCACACATAGGCAGTCATGCTCAATGAAGACACACAAACTCCAGGATGACCACCATGAAAACATTTGTAACCTAATGCTAATCAGATGCTTAAAGCCCCTTCACCCAGCTGAACATGGAAATAACAAAGGCGACGTGGCTAAAACTTCAGCTATCCAGGGCTTAGAGTATGGCGTTACTTTTGTGCCACTATTCTGAGCGCACGTAAAAAAAAAAATTGAGCGCAAGTGTTGCATTGCATTTTGAGGAGTAATTCATTGAATTTCAGCAAAATTCATAGCTGCGTGCGAAAATGTATTTCAGTGTTTGCTATTATACACACACACACACACACACACACACACACACACAATAACAGCCCCTCTCGCTCAGTTTTTTGCATTTGCGCTTGCTCGCAATGTGTTGCTTGCGCTCTCAACATTTCTGCCCGTGCGCGTTCAACTCTTTCTGTACACCGTTATATTTGCAGTTTGGGGGAAATTCAGTTCAGTTTTATTTCTATAAATCTCAACGATGTTATTGAAAGAAACCCCAATAATCAAACGACCCCATGTGAGTGAGCACTTGGCGACAACGGGAATGATAAGCTCCTTTTTCACAGGAAGAAACCTCCGACTTTATGAAAAGCTAATTTTTGTTTGAATATGCTGTCAGTTATAGTTCTTAGAAAGACAACCAGACAAGGAAATTCCAGTCATTATATTTCAAGATACCCCCTTAATGCTCGCACACACACCTGCAGCTAAACTTCAGCATCTTTCAGTTAACTCTGAACCGTCTGTGAGCTCATTTGAAACTGAAACTTTAGCAGCCCGACGTTTAGCTGCATAGCTCAAGCTGTGTGTCCTAAAAGCTCTCTAATTCTCACTCAGAGGTTTCAGTGTTATTAAAAACTTACTCAGTTTTAGCTCAGCTATTTTACATTAACAATTGCAGCTTTAAAAAGAATAATCTATAAACATGTATTCAAATACTTATGAAAACTACCTGCTATCAGCCTTAAATTGAAATTTGACCTGCAGATATGTCTGCTTTCAGTCCAACGGACTTCACTTGGTGATTCCCTAAATTCCCCCCAAATGATTTTAACAACCTGAACTTCTGTATACAAGTTGAGTCATTTCAGTCATGTAGTATTGACTCTGAAAACCACAGGTAGGCAACTGGCTTACCACAAAAAAAAACTCAGCTCGTTGCATCTTGCCGTATGCAGCTGCCTTCTGTTATGACTAATGCTGCTGCTGGTTTGTGGAATTGGTGGTGCTCCCCCTTTATGGCTTTACAGTATACTGACATGTTTAGGATGTCCTTGAGACCCCTGCTTTTTCAGCCCACTATGAAACGTAAACACAGATGAAATTTGAATTTTGCACCAGCAAATGCACAAGTCCGTGGATCATCCAGAGTAAGGGCTTTACAGCGAATCCACTCGCACTAATGGTTGTCTTAGAATGCACACGTTAATGCACAAAAATAGTGTTTTAAAAATATGATATGACAGGTTTTAATAGGTTGGATTATATGGGACAAATACATTTGCTGTGCAGGTGCTGTTACTGTTGGCAATAAAGCAATTCCACATGGTCATAATCATGGCGCTATGGCCGAGTGTCAATGAAGATGAATTGCTTTTGAGATGCTTTTAGCATACCACAACCAACAGAGGATGCTGTTCCATCATGAAACCATCGTAAAAAGAAAAGCGAGAGCCCATCGCACAGTAAAATGTTATACAGGTTTTTTACAGGCATGTTTGTAGACAACAAACTGTTAAAGAAATGGCATGCTACAGAGCTGTGCAGAACAAAAATAAATTCAGAGTGTTCTATTGTTGTCTTCCACGGCGTGCTTCCTATAAATTTTTCGTATTTAATAGGAAGTCAACTCGGCACAAAAGCGTTTTGCTTCACCTGCTGACATCACATGCTTTTGTTACCTGGTTTGTAAAGGTGATTTTGGTGTGATAAAGCCACAGACAGGATAGGCACAGGGCGGTGTTTTTGCTGAACGGGCAGCAACATGTCTGCCAGCAGGGCATCATGATATTTACACACAAATACTTGGAGGTTAACCCAATGTTGTCCTGCATGCAGACAGTAAAACGACTGTGATCCAGCAGCCGTACTAGTTCTGTCAGTCATGTTTCCTGCTGATGATTCTTAGTGTGGTGAACATTTAGCGCCATGTCAATAAATGTGGCTTACTCTACATGTGCTCAGTTAAGAAGACCTCACTATAAGCTGTGTCAAAGTTCTTATTGTACTTGGTGAAGTGAAGCACCAATTTCCTGCTTCTTAGATTAAGCTCAGTGCGGGGAAGTCAGAAAGCAACAGACACTTCCTCATTCCGCCTGATCTCACTAACCCACGACCGACCACACACACCCGGTGGGAATTACCAAACAAACAAGCCAGACTAGTGTGTGTGTGTGTGTGTGTGTGTGTGTGTGTGCCCCTCCCTGTCCACCGTATGCTCCCCATCTCCACCCACACATACACACAAACTTCAGCCCTCGCTTTTGCCTTTCTCTTTCTGTGGTTCCTGTTTCCACGTCTGTCTAGGAGGTAGCGTTGCAGGACGTGCGAAAGGAGATCCGATTCTGTCAGAAGGTTAAGATGCCGATCATCGGGGTGGTGGAGAACATGAGCGGCTTTGCCTGCCCTAAATGCAAGGTCACTCTCACACACACACACCTGTGCAAAACACAGATAAGCTAAAAATGCACCAGATCCATGTCTCTGTTCATTTTACATCTTTTTTGTCTTTTGTTTTGTTTTTTTGGATAAGATAATTGAGCAAAAACAAGAACCACATTGACAAAAATTTACAAATCTGATCTAATCTGGTGAGAAATGTATACAAGCACTGCGAGCATACGCTTGATTAGTTCTGGTAAGTAAAGAAGTGGAGCACACAGAAAAGAGGAACGAAGCAAAGAGGTCTGAAATATGTGCTCGCATCTGTGCTATTTTAGCTCATTACAAAAAAAACCAGGTTGTGAGGAGGCTTCGTCTGCTATCCTGTGCAGATATACTGCAGATACACTGAACAGGATACAGTGCACTCATTTTCACAACCACAAGCAAGCTCACCTTGCACAAAATCAAATCAACAAAGTTCTGTTTCTCTACATTTTTATGTCTTGTGTTTTTTTCCTTTTAGATGTAATTTCCTGAGGCTCTTACATCCCTTTAAGGGAGGGCCTTATGCCGTTTCCTTTCTATTCAACATCTGACATTTTATTTTTGGGAGGGGAGATGATATAACAGGACCACAATGTCCTGTCCTATCACTAAACAGTGAAATCACCACACTTTAAAGAAAATGTGGGTGAGTGGGAGATGCCATTTAAGCAACCCTTTTAAATCTGATCTCTCTCTGTGCAGCGTGTTTTAGTTTTCCGGGTTACGGCCTGAGCTTCGAGCTAGAATTCCCAGTGGAAAAATGTCGTGTTTACACAGTTAATCAATCCCAAATTCCTCGTGTGTAGATTAAGAAAGTACCTAGCTGATATATGCATATTTTTTTCTTTAAACTCTTCCTTGTAGAATACGTCACAGATCTTCCCTCCCTCAACCGGGGGAGCTGAGAAAATGTGTGCAGACCTCAAACTACCCCTCTTAGGAAAGGTGCCTCTAGATCCCAGGATAGCACGGAGCTGTGACGAGGGCAGGTCTTTCCTGAGCGAGGTGCCCGACTCCCCCGCTGCGGAAGCCTACCAGAAAATTGTGAAAAGTGAGTTTGTTTTTAGAAAGACACCCACACAAATGAGCATCGTACAATCAGTAACCATAAAAGGCCAAAACAAATCTTGTGTGACTTAAGTGTAGCCGTCAAGGTCAGCTGGACTTGCCTGGAAATCCCCTTCTGACCATCAGCTGGCAATCCTGCAAATAGAATAGAGGTTTTGAGAAGTGGGCGAAGTCACAGGATGCCAAAACTGGTGAATGGGAAGATGGTGTGAAACTGTTGCCAAAACAACAAGAACCAAAAAGAAATCATCTCAGCTCACTTGCAGCAATGTCAACACTATCCCCACCGCTCAGGATGTTACTGTAGAGCTGTCATGTTGTTTTCTCTCAGCTGTAAATGCACACAGTGGTCAGATAGTCAGAGCAGGGATCCAGGAGATGTGCCAAGTATAGAGTTCTGCATTTTATGACTCCCACCCCTTTATTTGCACATCATAAACAAACCCTTTGGCACCTCATACGTCATAGTTTTTCATTTTTCTTAAGAAGGAAGTTAGATGCGCTGTCAGGCATATTCCTCCTTCCAGTGAAGACCCCCGCCGGTTTTGATGACTGGATCATTTAGCTGACGGCTCAATTCCTGATTAAACAATGAAAGAGGAAGCGGTCGCTGTATAAATGGGAAGCAGCCAATCAAAAGAGGAACAGTAGGAGTTGTATCGAAATTCAATTATGCTTAAAGCATGAGATCAAGTTTGTGGAGTCTAATGTGGTTTGCGTAGCAGCTGATTCACTCCTAACTGAAACCATCAGTCGACGCACATTTATTTATCAGCTTCATCAAATCTCCTTTATCATCATCATTCTCTTCTCTCCTCTTTCTCTTTCCCCCCAAAGCCATCCAGGATTACTGCTCCAACAGGGTAACAGAGGAGCAAAGCACAATCTGACCACATCAGATGGCATCCATACAGGAGCAGAACACCGTGGCTGATCACATGACGGCAGACGGGCACCGAATACGAGGCACACGAAGAGCACAAGAGCTCGTACATATCAGAATCGCAGCATTTCTGTTTGACAGTCAGAGAAATCTTATCATTCTTTGTTTTCAGTGATAGATTTCATGCATTGATCAGATGCTGCCGTGCCAGAGCAGTATTTCCTGAAGAACTACTGAGAGTAAATGAAATGAATACATAATAAGAGTCTGTAGAAACTGAAATTACTTCCCATTTCATAAAACAAATAAAGTCATCATCCAAATAAGCACCTGTGCCCGTTTTGAATATGAATGCACTCATTATGGAATGATCTTTATGAGGCTGTCAGGGTTTACAATGATTTACAAATGTGTGTTTCTTTGTTTGTTTTGAAGGAAAGCAATATCACTTTGAGCACTGTAGTTTTAACTACCAGCACATTTGTCGTGGGCTGTTTGCCAGCTGCAGGTTAGACGAACGGTAGTAAAACTGTTAATGGTAGTAAAGGCCCGGCCATGCAAGATGTCAATTTTTGGCGTTTGCATGGGTTTTTTATCAGTTTTGGTGCAATGAATGAAGCTCAGTGGCAAAAAGGAAAAATATGCAGCAGAAAACTCTTTGCCTGTACTGACAATACCGTTTGTAGGATCCATTTTTTTCCTACAGCATCATTAAGCTTGTATTTGCTTAGAGTGAGTCATTTGCTTCAGGTGCTTTTGTGTACATTATGTCAATCCCCTCAGTAGATGAAAAGAAATATAAGAATATTCCACAGTGCCTGAGCTGGTGTGGTAATGTTTGTGTTAAGAGGAGGTCAGCAATTTGTTTTGTTTTTTTTGTTGTGTTTAAACTCTTTATGGCATCAGGTTACTGTGATCAAAGTGCAGATAAAGCTGCCAACAAAGAAAAAAAGTAACTTGGATTTTAGTTCGTCATTAATATCGGTGCTTCTGCATTTCAAATGAGCAGATTGTTTATATTATCCCCTCCAAATACTTCCTGTTTTTGAAGTATAAAGAAGTACAGGTAGGTTCTGAAAACATAATTGAAATTATACCCGAATTTGCTGAAAACAAATTAAAAGCTGGAAAAAAAAGTAGTAAAGCACATCGTTGTTATTTTTTAATATGCTGATTTCAAATCATTTTCTTGCATTTCTGAAGAGAGAGTGCAATTTTAACAATATGTGTGCATTACTAATTTACAGATGACGGTGCAGGGGCTGCTTAAAGGTACAGAACAGCTAAACCAAACAGTTTTTTACTTTTTAAAGAAGTACACTTGCAGATTTCTGGAATTATTTTTAAATTGTACATACATTTTCATACCTGTGTGGCAACGCTGGCATCGAACTCCAGGAAAATAAGTTGGGTTTTTTTTTTTTATTGAAAAATGTTCAAAGTTAAACTTTTGCAATTCAAACCGAGCATCAGAGATCAAAAGTTACATTTAGGGTTAGGTGATTTTTCACATTCTCAGCTGTCATAAATATGTGGTCATTTTACAAATTTTGAACCACTGGATGTATTTGGTGTTTTCATAATTGTGTTAAAATCTTCATGTCTAATTATTGATGTGACCGATGACCAAATGAAAACGGCATCTATTCATTAAACACGCTTCATTTGCGTTGTAGTATTCAAATTATTTCTTTGTTTTTTTGGCTCTTTGAATTGTTTTAGTATCAGTGGTATGGCATCAGGTTTGCCAGGTGTGTACTGACCAGTCTGGTTGGAAATTTTTGTTTCGCAGTCTGTGTGTGTTTGTGTCCTTATGTGCACTACACTCTCCACACTTGTAGTTCCTCCAATGCTAAGCAGAAAATACATGTGAAACTGTATCTGCATCCTGCAAGCAGACAAAACAATCATAACCACACTCTTATAGCTAATGTCTTTCCCACAGTTATGATACATAAAAGAGTAATATCTTTATTGTAAAGCATACCTGTAAAGCTTCACCTTTAGCTTGTGAGTAAAGTTAGATTTACTCATTATAAAACACTCCAGGAAATGGTTGGAAAGGTGAGACAAAGCTGGTAAAACTGCTTTTTCTTCCATTATTTGAAAATAAATCATTATCACCAATAAACAATAAGAGCATTTGACTCCCAATTACTTAAAACGACAACAAACTGGCTCCTCAGGTACACAAAGAAGGTGCAGCTCAATTTCTACTAAGCAAATGAGCAATGCTAAACATGGCACTGAGGCATGCGTAGTTTTGCCAAACCGTTTTAGTCCCTGCCTAAAAACTTCACAGTATGGTGCATAACATTGTATCGGTTAACACAAGGACTGCACCTTCACATTCACAATGTGACCCGCAGAGAAGGCTTTACATTTATGTGGGGGGGGGTTCTGTGTGAATTTTGTGTTTGTTCTGTTTATGAGCTTAAGGGGACAAATAGGTAAATGTGCAGCCTTGGTGATTATTTGGTGATTAAGTCCCCAAATCATAACTAAATAGTTTAATAAAATCTATTGCGTGTGATTGAGCTGAAAAACAGCCCACTTGTGCAGAAGAAAGTGTGCAGTGTGGCACTGCCTCTTTCTTAACATGAAAAAGCAGAAAAATGACAGCCATGTAATCGAATTTGGGCAAAATATTAAACCAGCTGTTAAAAAAAAAAAAAAAAAAGACGGGTAAATTTGTTTAAAGACAAAATGTGTGATGATGAAAGTTTGAGACTGCCATAATGTCTTCGATCAGATTCCTTTTCTTGTGTAACTTCACTTCCTTATGATACCAATAATAACATTTCTGGCTTTGGGAAATAACACCTCCTACCATTCATGCGACCGCCTCCCGGATAAAATCACAGAGTCCCTTTAAAAATAAAGAACAAACTCAAATAACTCCAATACGCTGCTTCTATTGTTACTCCTCCATGCCCAGGGAGCCGACACTCTTGTCATGGCTCATTTTGAGGAGGTCCTGGACGAAGTCCGCTCGGCTCTGACCTGGGCTTCACCTGCTGAGATCCGAGCTCTGCTGGAGGGTCTGGTGGAGGAGCAGATAATCTCAGAACCGTACAGCAAGAGCTTGGGTCTGCATCGATTCATTGACGGGCTTGCGCCGGAGCTGCTTTGCGGGGAATCAGGGTTTATACCGGGATCTGATGAGACCGATGGGGAATTTGCTTCTCGAGCATCTAGCACCCACCAGCATCTCAGCCATGGACCGCTCATTAAGGTAGGGAAAGGTGGGTCACAGTCTCCCTCCGTTGACTACCACCTGGCAGGATCAGAGTTTGTCCCATCAGTGGATGATCATTACAGCACAAGACTGGAGCCAGAGACTTGCTCACTATATGAGGATCAAGTTATTTCCAGAGATAAACTCATTCAGGAATTGAGGGAGGGGACAGCAATGGACGAACACTACCCCACACAAAGGCTCTACTCTGTCCCCACAGTGTTTGATGGCAGACTTTCATTAAATGATGAAATAACTGAACTGCTGACAAGTGCACCTTCAATGCAGAAGCTGGTAAGTGATAGTGAAAGGGTAAATCAGGGGAATTTGGAGATTGAGGGGGAGTGGTTAGAGCAGATTGAAGAGGCTGCTAGGCGGATAGCTATACCTCTGTGGCAGCACTGGGACAAAGGAAGGAGGATGTTACAGCCTTTAGTTTATTATAACACAACTGGATGTACAACTAGTGATAACACAGTGACATACAGCGAAGCACAATGTGCTATTTTAGATCTGGAAGAGGAAATGGAGCTTGCAGCCGCTTGCAGGACACTCGATGCGTGCACTGGCAACTTTAACGAAAGCTTCACGCTGGATGCTGAGGACACACCTGAGGAGTTCTATTACCCTTTATATGATGAGTTGGCGACACCTGGAATCTGCATGGATCGCTTTAAAACTTTCGAAGAAGGAGGAAATGCATCACCTGTGGAAGCCTGTGAAGCCACAGACTCAAACAACAACGTCACAGACAATATGGGGGGCCTCCTGGATGCGTGGTGGCCAGGCGAAACTGCAGACGACCTGTGTTGTCTGCCTGAGGACACACAGTGTGGCGCAGGTTCGGCACTTGCACAATTTACCTTTCAACATTTGAGTCCCTCGTTTGCACCACAAGATGCTTCAGTTACAGCGGAAGATGACATGATGGCAGGGGTCACCGAAAATGTTTATGGAACAGCAATCTGGGACATAGATGGAATAACAGGCATAAAGGACACTATGGAGTCACACTGTGGTAAGTTTCATTTAAGCTTCTGTTCAGATGCTTCTAACTTTCACTGGTTTTCCTTCTTTTTCCTTCTATAATTTATCATTTATATGAAATGCCCAGGATTACAGGAACAAAAGCTGCTTTCATTCAGGCATCAGCACAGGGCAGGGACAAATATTTATCCTCTGGTGTTTTCAGTTTGGTCTATTTGGAAACAGAAAGCCTGCTCCAGGCTTTATTCCTGCCAGGACATGAGTTGGTGGTTAAGGTGTGGTTCACTTTCAGTTTCATTTTCACATTCTGATTTTGGATCCAGTTAAAAATAGGATGTGGCGAGCTTCCAAACACATATATCTTTTTTATTTCCAAGGTCCCCCGAGCTGGTTACTCACTCTCTGACAACAGCTGCAAATTTATGACTTCTAGGTGTAAATATGCCATTGTCAAGAAAGCATAGTGCTGTGAAAAGTTGTTGCCCCCCTTTTGATTTCTTTTTGCATATTTAAGCCACTTAAATGTTTCAGATTGTGAAACAAATGTGATAATTAAGATGACCAAAATGCTGTTTTTAAATGATGATCATTTCCTAAGAAATAGAAGTTATCCAAACGTATTGAGGCCCGTGTGAAAAAGTATCCCCATAATCCCCAAGGTTTAGTTTCAATTTCACTGGTTACTGCCAGGCCTGTTGAATCAAGACTCTACTTATATAGAACCTGTCCAATAAACCGAAGGAGGCTAAAGCATCTCAAAAAGCAACACATCATGTCACAATCTGAAGAAATGGTTTGTCAGCCTGGAGAGACAAAGACATTTCTAAGGCTTTGGGACTCCACTGAACCACAGTGAGAGACATTGTCCGCAAATGGAGAAAACGTGGAACAGTAGTGAACCTTCACAGAAACAGACAACCTACCAAATGCTCTTACTCCAAGAGGGCACCAACGACTCATCCGGGAGATCCGGAGGTCCAGAGCAACATCTAAAGAACTGCCACAAAAGCCTTATCTTCTCGAAGAGTGGTGGAATGGACTTGGAGAAAGAATTCGACCACGGCCGATACGTTTTTACCCTTAATCGTTTAAATCATCATTTAAAAATTCATTTGAGTTATCTTTGAGTTATCATTTGAGTTATCTTACTGCTGCAGCTTTAAAATGAATAAAAAGATCAAGTTTTTGTCTACCACACCACACAAATCTGCAATGAAAAGAAAAGGATGTACCTGAGTGTCTTCTTGGCATTTTTTGGCATTTACAATTCTTTATGATAAGAAAGGGGGGACAAAGAGCAAAGGGAGTGGCATGCTCCACATTGGATCCTTGCCTACTGGAATAGCCTTTTGGCATACCTGCTTAACCCACCGAATTACACAGAGGCCCAACTTTAATTCCTCCACCCCCTCGTTTTGTCTTTACCCACATATTTCTTAACCTCAAATGTGTTGTGTGTGTTTATATTACTCATCCTGTGTGAAACAGAAATCTCTCCGAAAGCATCAAACACAAAAAATCAAGTTGGTTAACTTAGTGTAATGATAAGTCTCAAGGAAATAAATGTAGGCCAGTGCGACATTAATTACAGACACATTACTTTCTGTAAAACGAACGCATTGTTTTTTAAAATGCCTTCCCTCTATTATGTAACTGTGTGGATCAAGCTTGATATGAATGGTATGAGCGTGATGTAAACGTGTCTGGCAACAAGGCACAATCTATTTGGTTTATCTGCCTGGCTTCGGCGAGGTGGAGGTGGAGCAGGTACTTTCCACTCCACTGTTGAAAACTACCCATGTTTCCTTGTCAATTCCAAAGGCCTGGCAGTGAACGCTGATGCTGTTTTTCGGTTGTCTTAAGGTGGTCACAGAGCAGAAACTGAACAACACCTCACTGTGATCCCCAAAAGGCAAACTATGAACATACAGTATTTAGCATACTGTTAGCAATGGATAGAAAACAATGTCATAGTTGTAGAATGTAGAAAAGGGATGACTATTAATGATGATAATATTAATAAGAAAATTAAACAGTAAGAGATTAAAGCAAAATGTGATCCATTTTGGAGCTACTGATGCCTGTTGTCCCGTCCAAAATCAAGCTTTAGATTTGAGGTGAAGTGCAGTTATATCTTAAAATCTAAAGACTTCCAATGCAGGAATGAGGGAGAATATAGTTCACCTAACTAAAACAACAAGCTTTAACCTCCTAAGACCCAAACTCTTTCATTGCATGCATTTTTAATTTCTCTTTGCTATTTGGGCTGATTGGGACCTGATGAATGTAAAAACAAATAATTACGTAATTTAAAAAAAAACTTACTTGATTTTTGTTTCTGAGAAAAATGACATCCACATATGAGGACATTGGCTTTAAATTTCGATAGAACAGTGGCAGTATAATGTCCTCGTAATTAGATATCAGGCCCTTGTAAAACAAAATGTAGTATTTTGGTCTAGACAACCTAAAATGTGATGTCCACATATGTGGATGCCAGGTCCTAGGAGGTTAATTAAAAGTCCATCAAAACATGTCATGCAGGCTACATGAAGCTAAGTAGCCTGCAAAATAGTTGAGCCCCCTTTTGACGCTCATGTTGCCAGGGGAAAAACAAAAACAAAGGGATATTTGAGGATGTTGTGGCGACTGTAACGCACGGTGACCTGTTTGCTTTACATCACCGTTGTTCCTCATCATAAACCGGTCCCTCGTGGCGCGCCTCTTGAACGTTTTCTTTGCTTCTTCCGTTGTTGTTAAAACAGACCTAAAACAGATGCAGGGTGCACTCTGCACACAGAACCGCCCTTTAACGGTTTGGTGCGTTTGGTACGGCATGTTAGGCAAAGTGAAAGCAAAAGCATTGTGAGCCACAGCAGGTTGCGCACTCTCAGTGTATAGGTCATCTGAGGATATATGCAGCGGCTGATGGAACTTATATGAGACACACAGACTATACATCACATCAGGGCGTTTACAGGACCTGAGCATCACCCAGAGAGACCCGACAGGTAGGAATATCAGCCATGGTGAGCTCCGGTGGGTCTGGGTTTGCGCATTCATGAAAGCGCGCAGGAAAAGAATAATAAGATTTGTCGGGGATTTTCCACACTTTTTTTTCTTTAATTTACAGGGGCCACTTTAGTCATTTTTAAGAAAATTTAGGTTAAAGTTTTAATTGAGCGGCTGCTTCAGCACCTGCATTGATTTTCTGCGTTTGGCTTTGAAAGTTTCAGCCATGACAAGAAGAATCAACTCCATTATGCTTTTGTGTGACCAGATGGAGTCGCACCCACCATCATAGACCCCCACACGTGAAGAGTGCACAAAAATAACAGATCAGACATTGTCGTAAGTGAAAATAAGTCCAGTTGGGGATTTGCGGGGAATTCCGGGCAACTGAAGTACATTAGCTGTTGAAAATCACTTTCAATGTAACTTTTAAAATATTTTGGTAATAGTTGGCAGCCATTTAGTGTGGGACTGCGCAGGGACAAAGAATTTCACGCACTCCGACTCAGGACTAAACAAAAAATTTCTTTCTTTTCTTTTCTTTTCTTTTCAATATTTATTTTTCACTGTTAGTTTTTAAGGTCTTGCTCTTCTAGTTGTGCAGACAGCATGGTGCTTTGTGTGCTTCAGGTTCCCGAGTTCCTCATTAGAGACATATTTTGTGTGCGATCAGTAACTCAACTGGTTGCACTGTTATTTGTTTGTTTGTTTGTTCAGGGAGGTAATGGGCACATATATACTGCTTTATTTTTAGTGGTTCTCAGAAAAACAATGACAGATTTTAAACAAGGATGTGAGTCGAAAGTCCATAGTCGACTGTAGTCCTCTGTGTCTGGTCTAATAAACAAGGTGTGTGTGTGTGTGTTGTGAACTACCTGGTTACCTGCTCAAATGGCACCACACATGGGCACTGGTTATAGACTGCTAGACAACCACACTGCTCAAGGGCAACTTTATGTGCATGATCTCCTTTAAAACAACTGGAGTGGGGGTTTTTTGCATGAAATCCTTTTTGTCTTTTTTAACTGCCTTCCTGCAATTTGGGTGATTTGTAGAATTAGTCAGTGTAGTGTTTTATTGTACAAGTAATGATTCATCAGGGCAAAAAGTTGCTTTTTGGTTTTTCTGGTGTTGTTGGGTTTTTTCTACTGTCCACATCGTGGTTATCCTAAAGGTGTCTTTAGGCTGTAAAAGATCGCAGTAGTCATCTCTGCAAACAGGTTTACCTGAGCTTCCTGCACAAGTAAAATTCCAGCACAGGCGTTTTTTTTACCCCCCCCCCCAGAGTCAAAGTGCATATTTGTAAACACAGTTTGAACAGTTAACCATACAGTGATAAAGTCAAGGTGTTAATGGTTTTCCAGACTGTGGCCGGATACTGTAGTGTATCGTGTACTGACAGGAAATTGATTTACTTCTCCTGCTTTCCTACTTTCTTCTCTTTCAGTAAATCCTCTGTTGTTTTCTCACATTACTATTATTACAACAGGCATTGTGTTTTTAGGGTGTCTCTGTCCAACCCATTATTATTGTGATGGCATTATGTTAGGAATAGCTTGCGGGAATTGCAGCTTTGACAAAAGCATCCCCCTGTACTCGATCTTTAACTACCAACATTTATTCAGCTTATCCTCAACTCCACTCTAACCTACAAATATAATAATAACCAATCAGGATATTTTATTTCTTTCCTATGCGTGTCACCAGATGTCAAGATGCTGGAAGTGGATCCCAATCCCATCGCAGTCCCTTTGGACTTGGCGGATCTGTTGATAGGTTTGCATTGTCACTACTTTGTTTTTCTGCATTGATAATAAAAAGGTGAATTATGTGTTGAGGCAGTGAAAACGCAAACAAACACTTCTAAATAGAAGAAACAGATGGTTATTATCACTCCTTTCTTTCTATTTTTCTATCTGTGAGCAGACATTTTTAACACCAACTATTGAATGAAATGAAGTTTAATCTTAAACAGTTTATATACACTTGTGCTCTACACGATTGTGCTGCATGCAACTTTAATAATTATAAAAACAAGAATTAGGTGCACAAGTTTGAAATTATCTTTGTTTTCCTCAAATCCACACGGGGTCAAAAGTTCACATACAGGCTCAAATACATGCATACTCCACCACTATTAAATAGCTAAATGTCTTTTAGGAAGGTGCACCTCAACCATTAAAACGCTACCAAAAGCTTTTGGCAGTTCTTGCTAATTCTTGCTAGATTTCTGACAGTAATTCTTGGAAGAATTGGTGAATTTTATTTAGTAGCCCAAACACTTTCAGTAGGGTTGAGGTCGGGGGCTTTGGGAGGATCATTGCAGAGACTTAAAGTTAGCCTGCTTTATCATTCCAGAACTGGGTTTCATGTGTTTGGGATCATTGTCTTTCTGTTCAGTTGAAGTGAAGTTGATGAATCCATCCACTTTGGAAAATATACTAGTACCACTGGTAGCTTAACAGTTGAGATAGGGGTGGTCCAACACCCCAAAATATGATTGAATATTTCACTGAAGCAGCTGTTACTGTCAGGAAGGCAGCACAGGACAGTAAAAGCTTAAACAAACAGACTGAAAAACAGCATGTAACACAGGACTAATAATAAATAATAAACAATAAATGAATATTGACTGTCTAATATATCCAATCGATTCCACGAGTAATTAGTAATTAACATATTTAAAAGAGGCAGTGTTGTATAATGAATTCATCAACTTTACATATTTTATATTTTGAAACTGAAATTCTGTTATCTGATGATGGTATTGTTATTTTTTCAGATAATTTGGATGATGATATAAATGAAAAATTGCTGGGTAAGTGGCAGCCAAACATCTATATGTGTTTACTCATGTGTAGTGTACTATATGTAAAAACACACATAGTAGTTTTCTATTACGTATCTCACATGTATGTGAAGTTTATTATCTAATTATAATTACCTCTGTGCACTTTTTCAGATGTTGATTCCCTCTTTGACTACTTAGAACTCAACGACAGCCGTAAGAACCTCCTTTTGTTACTTTGTACCTGTTGTCACATAGTGCTTAACAGAGCCCACATAACATAATAAGGCTAAACATGTTCTTCATTTGATGTCCTAAAAAAAAGAAAAAACGAACACTTCACCGTTAATTTTGTATCTAAATCCTAGTGTAGATACAGACAGGGGAGGAGAGCTAGAAACATGAGGAAAAAGAGAAGAAAACAAAGAACATGGCAGTGAATCTCTGATGTCAGTCACAGACAATCACTTGGACTCATAAAATAACTGCGTAAAATTAGTTGATATTCAAAGGTTATGATTATTATGATCTTAAGCTATGACTAAGTTTCACACAAATGTCAAATATGATTCTTAATAAGTCATGACTTAATTCATTTAATACAAAAGTTCAAAGTATCAGTGTCATTACTAATCATTATTTGGTCAGATACAGAGAACATGAATCTTTCCTGTAAATTTATTAATTTCATGGTGAGTCTCATGAAGGAAATCTGTCACAAAGACTCGTTCAGCTAAAACTGCTACATTTCCACAATGGATAGTGAAAACAATGGCTCTTTTCTGGCATTTAATTATTTTACTATTACTTTGGTGTAACGTGAATGTAGCAAAAGTTGTAAAATTGAGCAAAATACAATTAAAAGTCCAAAATTTATGACACACTTCACATTTTCAAAGTCATGCATGATGGGCCGGATCAGAGTCTTTGCCAGGCCAATTCTGCCCACCTGGGCCTTATATTGGACAGCCATAATCTAAACTATAAGCAACAGTAAGGCATAACATTAAAACTGCCACCATTAAATTAGGTAATTCCAGTGTATGTAATGTGTAGGAATCTTACACATTACATAGGTCTGAGTGGTGGAGGCCTACAACCACAACGTGGTAATCTAGTTGTAGAAATGCACCAGTGTTGTTTTGGCCTTCCCGAATAATGAGGAAGGAAGACAAAACACAACAAACGCAGTAGTAAAGAAATGTTTGTGTTTTTTCAGTGTCACAGTCGGAGGTTCACTTCCTCATCTGAACGTTCAGGATGAGGGGCTCATTGAAATTTAGAGTTTCTTAAGTGACGTCAACAAGTAATTCAGTCATTTCAGTCTGTAGTTATAAATTAACCTTTAAGAAAAAAAACATCTAAATGATGACCCAATCACAAAGCAGAGTTAGGCTACTGCTCGAATCTGAAGGCCGGCACTTTGTTGCCATGACCCATTTGGCTTTATTATCCATCATAATGCTTAATATTGCATAAGACAAATCTAGCAATAAGATAAGCGTCTCTTTTGTTGATTATTTTTTCTGTAAGAGTAACTGACCATCAAAGTTACTGTTTTATCTTTTAAATATGAACCTAAAGATTTTTAGCAGAATCTCTTCAAAGGTCTTTGAAGGGGACCACATTACTTTTGCAGCAACAAAACATGTGCACAGGCTGTCATAAATCGTTATAATTGTAATTATGATTATTTATAATTGTCACCTAAACCCTTTCATGTATTAATTTAGTGTTATCCAATATAAGGAGCACAATTAATTATATTTATATAGATTTTTGTATGCAAGTTTTATGCAAGTATTACCTGTAATAGCTTTTACTTATCAGTAAGTAAAAGTAAAATTTCTTAAGTAAACTTTAAATAAGTAAATATTAAAATTTTACATTAGTTGCAACAGTGTTTTCATGCAACTAAAAAAGCTATTTTCATTAACATCGATCATTGTGCAGAGAAGCAGTGGTTACTGGATATGTGAGGTGGTTTGCCAGCATTTCTTAATGGTGCTAACCACCTAGCAGGCTAGACAAACAGAGGCGGATCTAGAAACATTTTCTTAGGGTGGCATGGAAATCAGAAAAATCAAAGCCATTTCTTTACACATTTGCAGGTCTTGCATCAGGTAACATTATGCAACATACTCATATTCAGTGTTACTTGTAGCTAGGCTCAAAGTGTTAATGCTAGCTTTTTTGAATAAACTAGGGTGACACTAAAGGTTTTTTTTAAGGTGGCACATGCCACCTCATGCCACCATAGTAGATTTGCCCCTGTACATAAACAATGGTGACTAGATTGCACAGTCTTCCTAAAATAAATATCTACTACAATATACATTTAAACACCTTTGTCGTTATCTTAGTACACAAACACAAAAATCTCCACCCAGCATATTGTAAATGCACGGCCCATAAAATGTAAACCTCTCACAACATCATCAAATGTGATTAAGCCCACAGACAATGGACCGGACTCTGGTCCAGTCTTTACATTTTGTTTAGTATCCACAAAAGAAATGAAAGCAGCCCATGTACATCCTGGTTGCCCCCAAAACTGGGAGGCTGTGTCAATGTAAATAAAAACAGAATGCCATAATTTAAAAGTCAATCAAATCCTACTGTTTATCTAACTGTCACATGATGCCTTGAAGAGCTACTGATTTTTAATTCAGTAATGAAATGCCATGACAATGACAACACGTTCAAGTAGGGGCATCTGCTAAATGCTACATCGACTTTTTTAGTTACTCATCCATGGACCTTTGATGACCTCCCCACAGCAGCTGAGGTACCCATCGCCAACAGCATTGAGCAGATACAGGAACCCAAAGCAAAAGGCCAATCACGAAGGAGAAAAAGACCGAGAGGTAATGATTGGCTCGTAACTACACAAAGAACAGCATCTACCCTACCAGCATCTTTTTGTTATATAAAACTTAATTTTATGATTCTAACTTGTCATTTTCACTTTATTGTTTAAAGTCCTGCTTGCATGTTTTTCCCTCTCCAGATTCTCAGCCACAGCCATGCTCGGATGAAAGGCCCAAAGCAAAACAGCCAAAACCATCAGGTGACTAACCCAGAGTCTTCCTCTGATTGTTTAACAAACGATGGAGTTTCCAACCCACATTACATTTGGGACCCAGTGGAATAGACACATTCTTAAGCCTACTATAACTAAACTTATAATGACAATTTATCATTTTTATGGTAGTCATAATACTGTGGTGTTTATAGCACTTGACACTGCACTTTCTTACTTTTCTAATTACGTTGGTATGTTTAAGACTAGTGGAAAAAGTTCAAACACTCAGAGCTTAAAATTCAGCCACTGGTTTCCATTCATATCACTATATTAAGAGATGCTTTGGGTTTTTTGGTTTTTTGCTAATCAAATCTGGAATAATACTATTAATAGAAGATCACATGAAAATGAACTACCATCTGGTACAAAAAGAAAAGGATATGTTTACAAATAAAAGGATGTTCTGAGCATGTTTTGTTGCTGTCATGTTGTAATGTTGGTTCTTCAACTCCTGCAGGTCAACCAAAAACCAAAGAGTCACAGGCTGAGCCAGCTGTTGAGCCAGGTGAGTCATGAAAACTGAAACCGTTTTTGAGGCAACATCTGGAGCTTTAAACTTGAAGCGCTGTAAGTGATGTTGATCTGAAAAAGTGAAACTCTGCAGGATAGCAGTTGAAAGAGGATTACCAGGGTTGCAAGATAGGTTATTAAAGTCAAATATTGCAATTCATATCATATCATATCATATTACAAATATCCCTCGAATAGCTCCATGGTAAAATGCTAGCATGAAAAAGAACCACTTTCAGCACGTGCATGTGAGAGTGACTTTTTACAAAAAAGGTAATTCAGATGAAATTTCAGTGGTTAGACTTTTGGATCACAGGGTGATTGTTCTCCACCGATGTGCATGAACCAGTTAGTTTTTAAAAAAAAAACAAAAACAGGAACTTGAAGTTGAAGTTGTAAGTCATGAGTTTACGCCGATGAATTAGAAGAAGAACTCGCACCTTACCCACCTCGCTTCACATGAGTTTGGTGCTTTTTATAGTTCCGATTTACCACGCAATGTGATAAAAAAAAAAAAAAACCCGAGCATGTATTTTCATTTACATCAGCAGCTGCTGGTCACTGAAGAGATTTAATGGCTCAGCTTAGAAGGAAATACTACACCACAAATAGAAATAGGAGACTCAAATTTAAGTATACATGTCTGTATTTGCAGAGTAATGCACTTTACTTTGGTCCATTTGTCTTTGGCTTAATCTCCCTTTTCATTTGCACTTGCATGATCACCCAACATGATGATAAGAGAAATGACAGAGCAGAGTGAAACCTTTCAAGGTTAGAAGGTTAAAGAAAGTGATGGTTTAGAGCAAATACCGAATCTATCCTCTCCTTACTGAGTTAATCATTTTTGGAGATATTGAATGTAAGATTTATTATTTCATTCTTGGATGGAAATTGTGTGACAGTACATCTGGGATGAAGTGGTGAAGTAATGCAGAGTAGTGTAAGAAATAACTTTCAATAGGAGGTAAATAGTGCAATGCCTTTTCACAAAGTAATCACGTTTCAAAGTAAATACGTAATGCGATTGTCTTTGAGTAACAAGTTCAACAGTGCTCTGCAATGAGGATGTTTGTGACCGTAAATCTTTCGCTGTTTTTTGAAAAACAAACCATTGTTGTCATTTTTCCAACTCCCTTTCTGATAACTCTCAAGGCTGACTAAACCAGTTCCCAGAAACTGATGCCAGCTCTGGTTGTTTTGCAGGCAGTCATCCCGCATCAGGGCCAAGTCCAGCAAAGACTTTACCGATGTCCACCGCCACTCCACCAAGAATTTTTCGCGTTTACCCTTCCCAAACAAGCTCTGCGATTCCCATTCAGTTTATCACTATCTCAGATTCCGCAGGAAATCCAGTCCAGCTTTCTCCTCCTCCTCCGCTCATTAGGTTTCCACTCCCCCGCAGCGCCACTACACCTACATATATATTAGGTGAGTTAAATACCGGCATGCTAAGAGTTAACAGTGTTTCCTGTGTACTGCTATGTCATAGCCCAGCAGAAAGTGACATTTGTGACTCTTCTGGTGTTACGTTTTTATTGACACTGCAGACTAGGGGTGTTGAGCATTATGCAAAGAAAATGAGTTGATGTACAGTTTTAATTACCTTGGCAATCTGACCATAAAGCTTCTTCTGAAAAACTGTAGCTTAGCTACAGCCTTGATTAGCAATCACACCTGTAACACAATCATGTCTATTTACAATGCAAAAAAAGTTCTTTTCAATCAGAATTATTGATTTGCCATTGTTGTTTCTGTCCACTGGTGGTTGTGTTATTCATGTCAGTGACATCTTTAATTATTTAATGTGTACTGATTATTGTGTACACCCTGTACAAGTAGTCCATTGTCTAACTGTTGTTTCTAATATAGTTCCTACTGTGTCACCACCCTCTAAATGCCAATTACCACCACTCTCCCCAGGTAAGTAAAAAAAGGTTAAATCTTTTATCTGGGATGGTTGCGTGTGAGTGTTCATGTGTGCATGCTATTCTCTGCTTCTTGTCTTCTCTGGTGGTGTTGTGCTATTTGTTGTTCCTCATTATGGTTTTGCTTCTGCCTTTTAAGAGACAACATGGAAACTGCTCTCTGTAACATCTGCTTTGTTTGTGTGCCGATGCAGTCATTTCACTCTTTTTTTTTTTTTTTTTGTAGTCGATGGCACAGTCGCTCCGGTCCAAATGAGTTCGTCCCCACTGGGTTCTCTGTCAGAAACAGCTAGCAAAGCCATGTCTCCCCCTTGTACCTCACCTGTATCCCCAGGCAATGGTGAGCATCTGTATCTGTCTCAAATCTTCCTCCTTGTGGTTATGAGTTTCTGGCATGTGACAAACTTCATGCTTTGTTCCACTTCAGAAATGTCTCCATGTAAGGAATCACCTCTTCCTCAGTCTCCCAAGGTCCTTGATATTCCACGTAAGTTGCCGCATGGCTTTTAAGGATCTCTTCTTACTTTGTCTACAGTGATCTCATGAATATACAATGGTTTGTGGAGGACCAGCTTGGTACTCAGTCCTGTTTCTTTTTTAGAGAATGTCAAGGACTACATTCAAGAAGCCAAAGCTCACATGAGTCAAACCTACCAGGATATGGAGGCGGGCCTCAGCCTGTCTTCTCATTATGTAGATGTTCAAGTGAGCCAAAGAGAGGTAGTTCGCTCTGGGAAAAATACAAACAAATGCCTGGACAAGGAGCTAGTCATCAAGGGAGACACAGATCGGCAAAAAACCATGCTGGCACTCAGTCAGGTAGGAGCGTCACTTTTACTGAACAGATTATATCACAAAAGAATTTTAAAAAAACCTTGTTAAACTCATTGCCTGCTTATCGTTTTCCACTCAGATCTTTGATGGTTCAAATGGAGAAAAATCCAGACGTTACATTTTGCTGCTTGGCAATGCCGGCATGGGAAAAACCACTCTGATCAAGAAGCTGTGTATTGATTGGTCCAGAAACTGCATCCCTCAGTTTGACTTTGTATTCCTATTGGATGGCAAAAAGCTCAGTGTGACAGAGCCGGTCTACAGTCTTCAGACACTCCTGCTCAACCTCTCCTCCTCCGCCCCATCCTGTGTGGACCCAGAAGCAGTGTATGCTCAAATCCTGGCAGCCCCTAAACGTGTGCTCATCATTTTTGATGGTTTTGATGAATTGCGCAACTATGAAACTCTACTTCAAGCTCAGGAAAAAGACCTAACAGCTTCACTGCAAAAAGACAGCAAGGCAAAGACTTTCACAGTAAGGCAGTTGTATTCTGCCATTCTTCAAAGGGTCCTGCTTCCAGGCTGCACTCTTCTACTCTCCACCCGGCCACGGGGAACTGCCAGCCAGCTGCTCAGGCGTACAGACAGCCTTCTGGAGATGTGTGGGTTTACCCCAGCAAATGTGGAAACATATTTGTCCCAGTACTTCTCTGATCCTGGCCTCAGAGAATCAGCTTTGGAGAGTCTAAAAAGCATGAGCTACCTAAATCTCCTTTGCTGGAACCCCGGACTATGCCGGCTGGTGTGCTTGATTTTAGAGCAGTCTAGAAGTGTGGATGTCCTGCCAAGAACTTTAACTGGGCTCTGTCATCAGGTGCTGTGTTTAAAAATGGATAAAGACGGCAGGAGTACTCCCACACACACCGAAGCTCAAGCACAATCCATAAGAGACACTGAGACACAAATTTCAAATACCTCTCAGGCGAAGAAATGTTCGAAAAATAATCAGGGGAAGTCCAGAACGCAGGCACGCACTTCCTCTCGCACCCAAAGGGCAAAAAAGGCACAAGAACAGGAGGCGCAAGCAGACAAAGTGGATCAGGATCTCAGGAGCAGTGGCGGAGAAGCTGTAACGGAGGACTTTGACTTGTTGTCCCAGCTGAGCTCTTTAGCCTGGGAAGGGGTCAAAGCCAACTCTTCCATCCTTCCCACAGGACGGGACATATCTGGCAAAGTCAAGGCATTTGGTCTGAGAACAGGCCTCTTTCTCTCTCATCAGCTGAGAGCGAGTCCATGCCTCTCAAATAGTACCAAGGAGGAAGGAGAAAATGAGACAGAAGCTGGAGAGACAGAACAGAGGACTGAAAACAGTGAAAGGACCACCAATGATTTAACTGATCACCAAAATGACCAGATCCTCTTATGGGCCAACCCTTTCCTTCAGAGTTACATTGCAGGAGTACATCTGGCTTTGTCAAGGTAGAAATCAACCGTTTACAGATTCATCAAAAGCCAGTAGGGCTAAAATATCATAATATCCACTGTTTATATGCTGTTAGATTAAAAATGAAAGCCTTTCCACTTGCAGTCTATTTTCTCTTTCACTTTCAGACTTTTAGAATCCCCCAATCTCCCATGACACATTTTCTCTTTCTCCTTCTCCAGGACTTTAACAGACCGGTCCTTTCTCCAGACCCTCCCTTTCCAGTCTGGAGGGAAAGGTCGTCGGCGACCTCAAAGGGAGGAACTTGAGCTCACTCAGCGATTTGCAGTTGGCCTCTTGTTCCACAATAGGACAGAACTGCAGCGATTCCACACGCATACAGAGACAGCCTTTAGAGATATGGTGGCTAACAAGCAGGGGTTGGTAACAAAACACCTGGAAGGGCTTTCTTACGCTGACCTTACTCCCTCCCAAATCTTGGAGGCATGCCACTACGTCTACGAGGCGAGTTTTACTCACAGTGATGGTGGCCGAGAAGCTGGCAGGACTCAGCTGGTGACACACCTAGCAGCAAATCTTCCAGAGTTCCTGACGTTTCATGGAGTTCAACTAAGCCCGCCAGATGTGTTCACTGTTCAGAAAGCACTTGAACAGGGGGGAACTGAAGGCAGACGTTTCTGTTTGGACCTGGAGGACTCTGGCATCCAGATCTGTGGACTTCGAGCTCTGGTTGGCCTCAACAACATCAACACATACAGGTAGTGCTTATATACAGCTCTAAACCCTACCCTGCTACAACTATCCCACAAACTGTGGCTGTCCGGTCATAGTTTACTTATCCTGTTTAAGCCTGTCCAGAGAACTAATTTGTAATCTTTTGTATTTCTTTATGTTTTTATGGCTCAATCCTCAGGATTTAAATGGTTAAAGGATAGTATTGGGAACTTTTTTGTGACTTGATAGTCGCTGATCTTTACCAGCACCAATAGCAGTGTTAAACACAGTGTTGTGGGTCCTCCAGGTCATGCATTGCTGACGCCATCACCCTCTGGGAGCTGCTGGAGCAGAGTGACGAAGAAAGTCTCCTCCAGAGGGCAGTGTCCAAGTTCACAATCCATCCTTTGAAAGCTAAACAGGTGTGTCATATAGAGCACCTGGAAAAGCTGGTGAACATACACATTCACAAGAGGCTATCAGACAGGTAATACACCACACACTTATGCACACACATTCAGATTTACACTGCAACATACTGGTTTGTGAAAACGTGTTATATTCACTTGTAGCTCCAGCGAGTCTCACTCCATCCTGTCTGAGGGAGTGCCAGCAGTTAAAGAGCTACACAAGCTGGAGTTTGAGTAAGTAGCTCAGATGTTTGATATCTGAATTTATTATGGTTGTCACTGTAAAGCTGGTGACGATAATGATGACACTGTTCCCTGTAGACTTGGTCCAGATAATGGTCCTCTGGTTCTTCCGAAGCTGTGGGATCTCCTGCCAGGGCTGCATAACCTACAGCACTTGGAGTAAGTATACAGCGCACTTTTTCTATTTGTATTACGCTTAAAGCATCGCTCTGTGTTTATGAGATGTTTCTAGTAACTGACAGCCTGATTCTCTCACCACCTTTAGCTTAGAGAACAGCAAGATCGGGGACAAAGGAGCAGAGAAGCTGGCCAGTGCTTTAGTCTCACTCCCTTCTTTGGAGATACTTAAGTGAGTATTTGTCATTGGTGGTATAAAGACACAATTAGTTGAGCTCCCATGACACCCCCCAAAATCATCACAGCTTTTAACTTAGTTTTGATATGAGTGTTTAGTTGTGTGTGTTTTTTCTGGTTTCCAGTCTATCACAGAACTGCATAGGAGACGAGGGTGTGAAGAAGTTAGCAGCCACACTGAAGGACCTGCCTAATCTGCACTGTTTAAGGTAACATCTGCCTACAGAGGAACCTAAAAGTGGCACTTACTTTTGACCCACATAATTTCACTTCCCTCTTTATCTTGCTATTTTTTCCAGTGTCTACAGCAACATGATTTCTGATGAAGGGGCAGAGAGTTTAGCAGCTGTTCTCCCACACATGGCTTCCCTCACTGACCTTGAGTAAGACTTGACATTTTTATTTGGAACTGATGGCTAAGAATTAGGTTCTTATACATTTCAGTGTAAAAGGTTCTGTTTTAGCAAAGGTCTTCCCGTTTAAAAGACTGACAAATTCCACTTACACAGGCAGGGACTGGGTGTAGATGGGAACTGACCACAAGACAATTCATTTGTTTGACAGTTATTTTTCTACATAGTTTCACTTAGTTAATTTTTTATATACTTGTAAGGTCCTTTTTCGCTTGCTGTTTAGTTATGTTTTCACTCACAGTAACGCACCAGTGACTACTTAAAATTAGGAGGGGGTCTTTAGCTTGTGATGAAAGTGAGTCAGTCTAGCAAGCTTGGATATCAAGGTGCTTCCATAGACTGTACAGATGTATTGCAGTGAGACAAGTTACGAGTTTAGTGCCAAGTAATGTAAAAGTTACACTACAGCACAGCAAACATGACTGAGAGGTGCGGTTCAGTCATTTGAATTAGCTGACATGATGACAGCAGACAGGAGGCCCAGGTTTGTAGGTGATGCTCACCTGTCAGTCAAAGTGGCCACACCCCTAAGAATGTATCACTTTAATATGCTGTGAAAGCTTACTTGCCCCTTCCTGACTTCTTAGTTTTTTGCATATTTATCACACTTAAATAAATATGCAAAAACATATTTTGGTATAAGTCAGAGATAATCTGAGTAAATACAAAATGCAGTTTTTAAATGACAAAGCTGAGTTCAGTTTTACTACCCACGTTCAGGGCTGATTACTGGCAGACTTGTTGAATTACAAAGAACCTGTCTGATGAAGTGAAGCAGGCTAAAAGATCTCAAAAAGCAACATCATCCCACAATATAAAGCAACAATTTAGAAACCAAGTAATATGAAAAAGGTTATAACGTCATTTCTAAGGCTCTTGGACTCCACTGCTTGCTTCTGCTTCTTATCCACAGCTTCAGAAAACTTAGAACAGTGATGAAACTTTCCAAGACCACATGAGTGACTCATCCAAGAGGTCACAAGAACGACATCTAAAGTGCAGGCCTCGCTTCCCTCAGTTAAGGGCAGAGTTCATAATTCATCAAAAAGGAAGACAGTGGGCACAAAAAGCATCCATTGTAGAGCTCTGACTAAAGGCAGATGGATTTGGCTCGCGTTTGCCAAAACACATCTTGATGAGGTTTTGGGAAAATATTCTGCGGACTGACAAGAGAAAAGCTGAACTTTCTGGAAGGTTTGAGTCCCATTACATCTGCGTAAAACTGACAGAGCATTTCATTAAAAGAACATAACATGGTGGTGGTAGTGTGATGGTCTACTTTGCTGCTTCAGCACCTGGAAGACTTGCTGCAATTGATGGAACCATGAATTCGGCTCTCTACCAGATAGACCTGAGGGAGAGTGTCCAACCAGGAGTTCCTGGCCCTAAGTACATGCATCCTTTGGTTTTGCAGTAGGACGATGATCTGAAATACACTAGAAAGTACACCTTCGAATAGCACAAAAAAATAAAAAATAAAGATTTATTAGCAGCCTAGCCAGAAGAGAGAGGGGGCAGCGACAGTCACTGTTCTTTCCTATCACTGGGATTTCTTCTAGCACGGTATCACTCGCGACTTACTCCGGAGGGGCAGAGCTCTCAACTCTGCCCACTGCTTTGCTGTGTCTCACCTGCACTATTGTCTCACCGTGAGCAGCGCTAGGGCGGCGTCCTGCTGCCCTCCTCCGGTGTCCACTCCCTTGTCTCTGTCCTGCCAGGCCCTCTTGTTGGCCCTCTTATTTCCTCTGTGACCTCCCAGGTGTGTCCAATTAGTGATCAGGAGGGGGCTCAAGTCTCTCCGGGACAAGTGAACAAATACATACAATAAAAACATGCAATAAAACCATAAGAATAAAACACTGTACATTATTAAAAGATTGAAACTAATAAAACACAGCAACACATGCAAAATAAAAAACACTCAGTTAAACTTGTCCATTCCACCTCGTGACATATGAATAGTTTTTCCCTAATAAATCAAAATAAATCACTTAAAAACTGCATTTTATATTTATGTGGTATATCTTTGTCTTTGTACGGTGGTCCCAAAGCTGTTTTTATACCAGGTTGCAAAAATGTTTATTTCTGCGATGAAGCATTTTCAAACAGAAGTTCACTGGGAATTCAAGTGAAAAACAAAGAGCACTTCCACATTTTTTGCTACTTCTGCTTTGGTTTTATTTTTAGCGTTCATGTATTCATATTATAGACAAAACATATTGCGATGTCTGGATTTGCGCTATAGGCTTTTTTCTGTTAAAACACATCTAACTTCTGTCTCACTTTTCTTTGACAGCGTAAAGTTTAACAAACTAACAGATGTCGGCGCACAGAGCTTAGGAGCCAGCCTAAGAAACTGTACAAAAGTTAAGACTTTAAGGTGAGGAGCTCTTTCATGTTACTTCATCACACATCTTTATTTTTTCCAATTTTTTATGGTTTTTTTTTTTTCTTACCCTGTTTCATCTCATTTCATCATCCCAGGATGTGGAACCAGTGCATCCCCTTCGGTGTGCTTGAGAGACTCATTCAGCAGGACAGCCGCATCCTATTGCACTAAAATGCAATACCTCTCTACAAGCATATGAACTGTTTTCATCATGCATCTCATGATGTATACTTAAATTGCACAATACATTTTCAAACGTGTGTGCTTGCAAGGAAAGGACACAAACAAATTATTATGTGAAACTTGAGATTGCACTACAACTGACGTACTTGCTGCTTGTTCTCTGCTGCTGGTTCTTCATAACATTCCACTATCTGCATTACAAAGTGTGTGTGTGTGTGTGTGTGTGTGTGTGTGTGTGTGTACTGTTTTTCAGTACTTTCAACTTAAAAAAGCACAATTGCACTTTTATAGTCACCCTTTGTTATTAAAGGTGACTGTTTTTTTTTTTCTTTTTCTTTATAGTTGTCTGTCCAAGTTTTTGCCATTATCTGCCTTTATTCGTGCATTTGTGGTGCTGTGTGTGTGTGTGTGTGTGTGTGTGTGTGTGTGTGTGTGTGTGAGAGAGAGAGAGAGAGAGGGGGAGGATAACGGTGTTTTTCTGGCTATAAATTATACAGTACTGATTGTTGGTTACTTTTATAATAATAAAATGCTTTGACACTCACCCTACTACTATTTTTATAGTGTTTTCTTTCCACTGATGCCCCTGTGTTCACTGAATTCAAAGGGGTTTTTGAAAAAAATCCTTCTTTTCACTTCCTTCACTGCATGTTTCTGTTCTCCATTTCGATGCAAACTGACCTTTAAGAACGTCAGTCTCTGCGTGCGCACTCGACGAAGTGATAAAAAACAAAATTACATTTGTGAGATACTTCATTACTAATCTCACACGTGAAGCATGAATTGTTGGTAATGAAAGAACTGGGTCGAGATTGAATCTCAACAAATAGAAAGGGAAAATACTGGATTCACATTATGAATAGACCTGAAAGTAAGCAAATGTCCATCTACAGTTCCTGGCAGTACCGCTTCTCGGAGTCGAATCAAATAACAGGCCGTCATCTGGCAGTTATCACGCAGAGCGTACTCCCACCACGCTTTGCAAATTCTAACAAATCTGAACACTTAGCATTGTTGGGGATTTCCATCATCGAATTGTGGAGACTTCAAAGAATTCCCACAATTTGAAGCCACTGCTGCTGTTCTCTGTTGCACTCACTCCCTCTTGTGGTTAAAAAGCAATATGACATCACGCTGATGCACATGATTATTAATAAAACCCTCACACCTGCAGAAATACACAAGCTGATGGTTTAAAGAAAGAGGCTACAAGCTGGCATTCGCTCAAAGTTTATTAAATACACAATGGAAAATAAAACTCTACAGTTCATTTGAGCATGTGCATGTCTGCAAAGAAGCCGATGCGGTGGGACGACACAAGCACAGGTTGTATGTTTCCCGCGAGATGATGATGATGATGGTGGCCCTGAACAGGGTAGCATGCCTGGGAAACAGCATGGCCACTGACTTTTGTACAAAATTAGGAAATCTGTTACAGCTTCAGATGCTACTGTTTTCATACCAAAACTAAGAAGCACTGTTGTACTGACATTGGTCAATGAAAAGAAAGCCGCCTGCTAACATTGTTTACAGCATGAGACAGCGAGATTACACACTTCCTTAAATATTATCTCCTATTCACAGCCTTACCTCGTATTGATTCTGTTCCTGTTTGATTAAATTCCACATAAACGTATGGAATACACACAGTATTCATACTATATATTTTATTAGTATCCTGAGTTTTAGTGCCCTGTGGTCTAAATACTGTTTCCAAACACATGTTTTCCCTCCAAAAAAACTTAGCTATGGACATCTTGACAAAAACAACTACCAAAATATCACCAAGGCCTTAACCCACATAAAAAACGATTTGGTATCAGGTATCAATGATCGGCTTTTTGTTAAACTCTGGTGCCAACTCTCTGAAAAACATTCTTAAATTACTTTGTTTTCATCCATGTTCTTGAATCACAGCAAGACTTTTTATTCCCTTTTTCCCTATTAGTTAATTACACAGTGTGGCTGTGGATTATTATCTCCCTATATTGAGTGCTGACGAGGGAAAATACCAGCACCAGCAATCTCGGTGAAAAGCTGCCTAGCAAAATATAGACAATTTATATTTACTTTCTCCCCATCCACAATTGGCCAAGCTCATGGATGAAATGGTTACCTGTGAACCATTTCATTTGTATAACTATGTAACTGATCCATTGCTTGAATCCAGTTTATTATTGCTGTTGAGAATATACACTTCATAAAAAGCAGCTCTAAATTTGTGACAGCACAAGCAGGAGAACACAAGGAATTAAACAGCTGGCTCAAAATCCTCTGAAGACGGTCAGCATAATGCATCTCGTCTCTCAGTAAATTGTTGTTGTTGTTTTTTAAAAAAAAAAAAAAAGAATGAAGCCTTTCTTTAGAGGCTCCTTTTCAGACATTTGACAGGTTTGGCCAGCTGTGATCACAGTGGTCACCACTCCGCCTAATTACTGACAAACAAAGGGGTACAGCACTAAAGAAATACCTCTTTCTCGACACTTTAATACTCTGACTTGTGGTGAATGGCGTAGTGACAATATTAAAAAGTTTACGGCACTTTTATGTCCTACATCTTCCCCGCCTCAGTTCAGAGACAGTGTTATGCTTCGCCAGTGCTTCCATAATCCTTAGCTGTGCTTCTGAGAGTAAGGGTGATGTTAGTGGACCCAAATCTCCGCGAGGATGTTCTTAAGAGAGAATTGGATTCTGTATTAGAGGATAAAACGGTGACTTAAGTTGTTCTGTGAGTGATTAAGTATTCATCATGCTTATTGGACATTGTTTTCCTGCACTTCACCAGTTCTACTGCCATATGTCACATTGTAGGACATCACACCGTGGCTGATGCGGCAAGTTTCAAACACATTTTGCTTTTAGAGTGAACTTCCAGTTCCTGGATAGATCCACATCCCTGGCAACATTAATTTTTCTTCCAAAGGGAACAGCTGTCTCTCTCCGTTCTCCTGCACCATGCTGTGCTTCCATTTTCGTTGTATCCAAAGCGAGGGTAGCAGAGGCCAGCGCTAACCTCTTGTGGTTGCTTGATATTCTGCTGGGAACACGCCTTCCCAAAGTGCTCTTTCCATCAAACAGTCACGGATCATAAGTCTGCAAGAGATGAATCCTCAACCTACCTGTGGACACAAAAAAAACATTTACCATCATAAAAAGGTAGAGCTTGATTTTTAAATTTGACTTTATAACAGATATACTGGCTATTAAAGTGTGCTGAACATATGGTGCTTACTTATTGACTATTACAATCTGGTGTTTGGAGAACTACACAATCTTTGCCTCTGTACACCACCACAGTGGATTTTAACAATCAAACAATCATGTGCAGACTTTCAGCTTTAAGTCAGGGATTGCACAAAAGTATTTAACAGTTTAAAAACTACAGCTGTTTTTATGCAGTCCTCCGTGTTCAGAGCTTCGATAGTAACTGGATTTTAAATTTTAAATGAAAGAACTGCTTGGATAAATATCTTTTGTCTAGAAGTCTTGAACCCATGGAAATCATCACCAAATGAACACTTGAAGAACTACTTTTCAGCCTATGTAAATGGGTGACTATGTATAAGAAGAGGCTGTAATTCCTAAAAAGTTAATGCAAAAGAAAAACTGACAGTCTGTACTTCAGTCACAGTGTCCTGGTGTATGGAATCAAAATTGCAAAACTATGACTGTCTAAATACTTAAACGTTTGACTGCAATTGTGCCATTTGCTTACTTTTTGCCTGATGTGCCTCTCTGAACAAAAAGCTTAAGAAGCATCCACTTTGAGGCATTTTCCCAACAAACTGCTGACCTGGGAGCACCAGCCTGACCTCTTGATCCCAGCAACATCATTATCAAAATCTGATTATTCCGTTTTTTCCTTCCAGGACCGCCTTGTCACTCCAGATATCCCTCAAACACATCCAGCTCCGTGTCCGTGTCATAGGGAACAGAGGCCGGGTCGGACAGCACCCCGAGGTCCACCAGTGCCTGGTCCATATCCTCAGGCAGGAATACTATCCCCACATTCAGGACGATGTACTCCATCAGGAAGGCATAATAGAGGATCAGGACGTTGACAAAGAACAGGCCCAAATAAAACATATATGGGAGATCGTCCAGGAGCGATTCCACCGAATCTAGCTGGGCATAAATTTGGTGTGTCATAGAAAATAAAGAAAGCCACGGATAGGGGTTCTTGTGTATGTGTGTGTGTGGCCTGAAGTTGTTGCTGTCAGCGTTAGAAGTCTGTGTGGGTAGCTGGGATTGGGGCATCCATTTCGGCCCGTCCTGGCCTGCAACGACGATTCAGAGGAAGCCCTCAATGTAGTAGCTTATCTGTACGGTCCAGAAGAAAACGACAGGAAATCATGCGGGCTAAACAACATAAAGTCCATAGCTAATTATAACCAGAGGAACACATTCAAATATCACAGCCAGTTAGCTCGACGCATTCTTGGCATTGACTCCGTGAGTTTGTTGAATTCACGCCATGCCAGCTGGTGGCTAGAGCTAAAAAATAAAATAAAATAAAATAAAAAAGTAGCATAGGAGTCGGTCTAAAAAATGCAAGAAAACTACTGCGGACTTGTTGTTTACACACCCGGACAGAAAGAGACGAACTATTCACAAAACACACGTCGAATTATTTATAGTTTATAATGTCCCGTCTTAACATTTCTGCCAACCGCATCAAAACAGTCCCAACCAGCAACCAACCAAAGCGTCGGCATTTGATTGGCCTTAGAGCTGTCAATCACCAAAACAGTTATGGTCGCGTGCTTTAACCATCATTGATAGCATGGGAAGTCATTGGTTGTAGTTTTTTCTCAGTTCTACTGTAAACCCTCTCGTAGGGAAAAGAACTACAACTCCCTTTGCCCACGCTATTACGTAATGACCCCGCAGTGGCTACCATCACCGCCTATCACCCCCTGTTTGCTAAGCAGCTAGCCGAACGGGAAAGTGGGTGTAATGGATAGATACGAACACTAACACTAGCAAAACAAGGCGCCCGGCAAAATTGCAGTCCCATTAAAACCGCAACCATGTTTGGCCGGTCACGGAGCTGGGTTGGAGGACAGGGGAAAGCGAAAAATATCCACTCCCTGGACCATTTGAAGTGAGTAGTTAGCATGAAATAAGCTAATGTTAGCCTAAGTGGTCGCTGGTTGAAAACGACAGTCGTTTTTTACCAGCGTTATATTTAGCCAAATATTTAGCAGTAGTGAATGTGTGTAAATGCATTTATTCAATCAAATTGTAATAAAGCAAGGATTACTGGATTTTTTTTATTATGTTTTGCGAGGTAAGTAAAATCTGATGTAGTCCTAGCAGACAAAAACCGAATTGACACTATAAATTAAGACGATAAATTAAGTGTTTAAATTAAATTTTAATCTGAATATCATTAATACACGAAGAACTGTATTTACCAATTTTGTAAAGCTTGCATGGAGGCTGAATTAAAAGAGCTCATGCTGGAAAACACTGGCTTTTACCAGAGTACGAAAACATGCATTCGTTTAACCCCAACAGGTGCATGACATTGAGGGGTGATTTCGATCAACCTGAATCAGGACATAAAATCCCGAGCCAGGGCTCTAGTGAGGCTAAATGAGGGAAACCTCTTGTGTGCACAAGTTTCTAGGTTAGTGGTTATTACACTGCACCAGCCCAGTAACAGCGCTACTGCATCTATCAATATTCCTTTGAAACGTTATTAGGTTTATCTAGCAGCTTTCTGCAATGTCACGCGATCAGTGCAATCTTTGTCCTGCTAGGTTTAGATACAGATATGTGAATGTTAATGACTTCAGTCAAATTTAAACAAATGGCTTTTGTCACCTCCTCTTTCACATTTTCACCTTATTTCTGTAACTCTCTCTATCAGGTATATGTACCACGTCTTGACAAAAAACACAACAGTAACAGATCACAACAGGAACCTTCTGGTGGAGACCATCCGCTCGATCACAGAGATCCTCATCTGGGGGGACCAGAATGACAGCTCTGTGTTTGAGTAAGTCCCAGTTCAAGTCTTAGTGTGCGATTCATCACTTTTAAATACAGATATGAAGGTGGTACTCTAATGTGGGAGTTAAAGTGACATCTTACTCTGCTATCAAAGTGATGATTTTAAACATTATCCAGTTTCTATGATGCAAAGTACTGAGGTGTTTACTTCTCTAAAATGAGAACCTAATATTAAACAAAGAATTAGTCTGAGATCATTTTTTTAAAGGTGAAGTTTGCGGTCTGTAAGTGCAGAAAGTCAGTACATCGCTGCACATAAATTATGATGGTCTAACAGTGTTGAAATATTCTGGAAAGTAAAGTGAGAGTCAGCTGAGATGCATTTGGGTGTAGTGAGTAGAACAACTGCGATAAGAATAAGAATTACAGTACTGTGCAAAAGTCTTTAGCCAACACTCAGAGGTTGTTCAAGTGCACAGTGCTGTAAATTAAGAATACTGTATGAAAATGATAAATAAACACCTAACCATAATATTAGTAAGCAGGGTAATGTCTCTCTCTCTTTTTTTTTTTTTAAAGACATTGTCCATTTTATGATGGTTGTATGTTATTCAGTCAACTTGAATTAAAAAATTTTTTTTACCTGCTTGTGTCTTATGTCTGTGACCAGTTTCTTCCTGGAGAAGAACATGTTTGCCTTCTTCTTGAACATCCTCCGTCAGAAGTCTGGACGTTACGTGTGTGTCCAGCTCCTCCAGACCCTCAATATACTTTTTGAAAACATTAGCCATGAGACTTCCCTATGTAAGTAGTATTACATCATTTCACTCTCTGACTAATGCTGCTAATAGACTGACATTAGTTTATGTTAGGTAACTATTAATAGAACTGTTAACTCAGGGAAAAATAAAGAAGTCTAAGGGGGTCATTTCCACTTTTCTCTTTTACTCTTTTCCTGTTTTTTGCAACTGCCTACTGCTTACCTTGTAAAAACTGTAAAAGCAGTAAAAAGCACTGACGGTATAAAGTCTGTGAAAACTTTCTTTCATGTGACTATGTTTCTAGCTATTTAGTTTGTGTTGTTAGCTAACAAATCCACAGTTTATCCATACATTAATGTAACTATATGTACTTTAAATGTGTACAGCTAATAATTAAACCGCTAACCATTTCTAATAATATACAACTTTGTATTCACATTTTTAGCAAGCTGTTGTTTTTCACTTAGTTGTTTATCCGTTGTTTTCTGCTAACAATTTAACAGATTTTTATACCATTAATTAAATACTTGAAATTAACATAATCACAGCTAGCTTCTTGAACCCTTTATTCTCTTTTCAACCGTATAAACTTTAATCGTGTTTCCATTTTTTTTACCTTATGTTTTCTAGTACTACAGTTTATGTTCAGTTGTTAACAAACCAAGTCTCTACTTTGTACTTTAACTCTCTGTCTGTTAAGCAGTAAGTGGTTCTTCATTGTTTGGCTAACTGCACTGAAATGGGATAATCCACCTGTTAGCTGCAATATTCAGGTTTATAAAGCACTTTGTAAATGAGCTATGTGTGAAGGAGAATCTGTTTTTCTCAGGTGACAGGTGGTTTACTGGACCAGCAAGCTGGAGTCAAAAACCCAAGTCAATGAGGCCTGTTTTATACAATAAAATAGTCTCTCTTTTCCCAAGCACACCTAAACAGTTTACAACATAACAGGTTACCACATGGTCAAACATAACAAAGTTTCTTACTAACGCAGGAAAAATAGGTTGATGTATGCAATGGACAAAAAAAACTATATTATTTTATTTCATAAAATAGTGCTGATTGCACTTGGCGAACATCTGATTTGCGAGTTGATCACGCAGCTCAGTGCATTCTGTATAAGAGCTTGTCGAGCTGGTGATTGAAACAGACTGTCCTTCACGCTGGTTTCAAGTGCTTTGCAAACCCGAATATTACAGCTAATACATGGCAGTGAGGGGCAGTACAACAGTGATCCCCTTAGACTGATTTTTAAGTTTTAGTCTCCTTATATTCCACTGAGTTATCGGTTCTAACGGTGGTTAGGTAACATAAGCTAATGTAAGTCTGTAACTGGCACAAGATGGCACTAAACAAGTTCTAAAAACTTTAACTTTCAGCACTTATTTCTTAAATCCAACTTCACGGACAGTTTTAAATCTGTTACTGGGGAACCAAAATCTTAGTAGATTATATACTGTCCATTTCACAATGGGTTGTTATAAACATAAACTAAAGTTGGTATTTCAGCAAGGTGTTGCAGTCACCACAAGAGCTTTACCTCACCTTTGCTCCAATAACAGTGAAAGAAAACCTAAGGTAGTGAAATGAATCAGTCCACCTTCAGCTTTTAACACTGTGTCATTTTCTGTAAATGCTGAGCTATTAGATAAATTGCATGACAATCTGGAGGCTTAATAAAAGCCATCTCTTCTCTGTACCCTAAACGTGTCGCCTCCTTTCTCATTACAGATTATCTCTTATCAAACAACCACGTCAACTCCATTATTGTCCACAAGTTTGACTTCTCGGATGAGGAGATCATGGCTTATTATATCTCCTTCCTTAAGACCCTGTCACTCAAACTTAACAACCACACCGTGCACTTCTTCTATAATGAGGTAAGGCTACGGGGGGGAGAAGGGATGGTGTGAGAGAGGAAAAAGACAGGCTAACAAAACATGAAGAACCTTCTGCTCAGTGTCTGCATATCTTTATGAGAGATACGAGGGAGGGAAGGAAGTGGTGAAACATAAGACACTAAGGATGGAAGCAGTGTGCAATGAAGCAAATTTGTAATATCAGCCAACTGTCTGAAACTGCAAATGATAAAACTGGAATTTTTTTTACCCCTCAGTAAGTAATTTTAAGGAATACATATAATACTTTATCTAATTTACTACACACATGCACTTATTTTAATATGCAATTATATACAAATAGTGCTTGGGGGACAGTTGTGCAAACTTCAGTTCACCTCCTTATTGTTAACTTTGTCATTACATTTTGCCACTTTTCAAACTCTCTTAGCAACCCACTGACAAATCAACTCAAAAGGAATTGTAGTACTGACTTCCTGTTGCCCTGCTGTAGGCATACTTTTCATTGTGTGAACTCTGTTCAGTGAGGGGCAGAGAGTAGCATGCAGCTGCACCAGCAGGCCGAGCAGGCTGTTTCCACATGTGCAGTGTTGTTTTTGTGGTTTAATGAGGAAGCTGTAGACTGCACAGGAAAAAATAAGGCATCTGAGTGGTTATTTTGTGTGTGTATATAATCACAATTACTGCACAACACTTGAACTTGTGGCTGTGTTGATTTTGTTATAAATTCACAATCCTTAGAAATGAAATGCCTTCAATTAAACAAATAAAAACACTTAAAGTAAGTTTCAGTCTGGAACCGTATTTGTCACATGCATTTTCTGCCAGTAAAGCTTATCAGTGTGCTTATCCCAACAGTCAGATTAGCAGCAGAACATAGAAACAGAGCTTCTGCAAATCAGCAGCACATTTTCTCTGTCAAAATACTGGCTTCCTGTGTAGAAGCATTGATTTAAGAGATACTGCACACAGCAAATAACTGAATTTTTAGAACGTGGCACGGACACATTATTTCTTGGGCTTGTTTCTAAATCTATTTTTCTATATGATACATATTGTGTGTTTGTGTGTCATTTGTTTGCAAATGAGGTTTTAGATTGTTGCCAAGAACTCTGACCACACTATTCATTTGTGATGTTGCTAACCTCTGATGTTTCAGTGATATCTATCGTCTTTCCCTTGGCCTCTTTGTGCTGGGGAAAGTTATTGGTGTACTGTTGATGGTAGCGTTACCCCTGAAGCCAAAACCAGACCTGTTGTGTAGATCTGAGAACATTTATGTCTTTTTAAGTTAACTATTACATTTTTGTTTTAATTTGTGTGTTAACAAATATCTAGTGTTAATAACCAACTTGACACATTGTTGGTCTAAAGTCAAATATATTTTTTTATTCTAAAAATAATTAAAACCTTTTTTAAGCAGTTTATATTATTATATGTTATATAAATATTTTAAATTAATCTATTAGTTTGATTATCATTATTATTCATATTTTGGAGTCTTAGCTATAGTTTATTCTCCTGCAGATGGTGCCGTTTGATAACTGCTCAGCTTTCCTCCTTCTCAGAACTACACAAGTCACATTTTTAAAACTATTGCAAAAAGTCGGTTTGGGTTTGGTGTCAGGCTCAGAACTCCTCATTTGCTGTGATTCTGGGTGACTGTTTAAATGCTTGACTCGCAGCTATGACTGCCTGGAGGTCACAGCAACTGAGGAATGGTCGGGTGGACAATCGGGCACTGGCACAGAGAGAGATAACAGTAGTATCCAGAGTTATCAGGTTGTTGTGCAGAATTGCTAAATGGAGCGTGCTGGTATGTTGAGACGTGTTGAGCTTCTAAAATCTTATTATGGTTAGAAGAAGAAGTCCCTGCTGTTAAGCTCATTATGCTCAGAATTAAGTACATTGGTTTGTTCAAATTTCTTGTTGGAACTGGTATGCCAATACTAGAATTTTATAGTTAAAAGATGAAAACTTGAAAAGTTAATGGCAAAACAAACAACACTGCACAAGATTATTATGAGTTATTATGAGTCTAGCAGTACGTGAGGTGGTCCAGGGGGATATACTACGAGGGACGTTTGACACAGCTGGGCTTTCTTTAGCTTAGCTGGCTTGATTGGTATCACAACGGTGGTTATAAGGTCTCTGTTAAGTTGGGTTCTCTAGTCAAGGCTCTGTGCACGCTCATATAAAAAGGAGCATTCCACAGGTCATGTGACCCTTTCTTCACACGCGAGTGCCACCTCTTCCAATCAGACATCGTCAAAGTAAAGAAAAATAAAAACCTTTCAACGGTGTTGCAAAAGGCCAAGAAATTAATGCTGAAGAAAATCATTAATCTGAAGAGCACACATAGCAATAAAATAACAGTTTAATTTTAATTGTATCACTGAGTGCACTCTCTGCTGTGCTGTTTATTTGTAAGTTGACAGCTGCACATTAGAGCTTTGAAACTTTAAGCTATAATAGTATCCAGTTTAAACGTTACTGTCAGACTGCTTAATAAAGGAGACATAGAAATCGCTTTAGATTGTCAGCGCGTAAAAGTCAAATCCATTAGAATTTGAATGTGTGTACTGTGTTCTAGTAGCTCCAATTCCAGCTGTTACTAAGCAGCAGATTAGAATCAAGGATACTAAGATTTAAAAAATATTTTCCGAACCACCAAATTTATGCAAATTGGTTTTAGTGATTTTCAGCTTAACAGTTTGCATATATGAAACTGCAGCAGACAATCTATAAAAAAGAGTGGTTCTTCCAGCCAGTTTAAAACGAAACTCTACAGTGATTTAGCCAGTGGGAAAGAGAGCCACTTGCATGATACAGAAAGCTCTTGATTTTAGAATCAACATAGCTCACTAACTTACTAATCTAGCTTTGTAGTGGACCCCTCTGAATCTCACAAAACAGTGTTTTGTATTTTTTTTAAGTATTTTCTCATTAAAACAACAGTAATGTTATAAGATTACTGCTCCTGTTAAGTTTTAACCTTCAAAATTCAGCACTCTTGTCTCCTTTAGCAGCCTTCTATCTCTCTCTGTGGTCATTTGCATCCTAAACAAAATGGTGCAGTGCCTTGTCTTGCTCACCAGCGCCCACTCTCTGTCTCCCACACACAGCACACTAATGACTTTGCCCTGTACACCGAGGCCATTAAGTTTTTCAACCACCCTGAAAGCATGGTCCGCATCGCAGTCCGAACCATCACACTCAACGTCTACAAAGGTGAGTGCCGTGAATACGCACGTGCACACGCTGCTTACATCCACACACTCTCACGGGATGCTGGGACCGCCTTTCTCTGTTCTTCCCTCTTCTTGCTGCTGCTTCTGGTGCATGAGCATGACTGACAGGTAACACTGTAACAAATACACACTAAAAAGCAGTCTGGCAAATTTTCTTTCTTTTAATGTTTTGTTGCTTATTTAGGGTCAACATGCAACCCCAGTTGCAAATAATTTGGGACAATGACTAAAATTTTGGTAACACTGAAAGCATTGATTTGCAGATCTCATAAACCAATAATTATATTCTAACGCTAATGGCAGCAACATGTTTCAAAATGTGGGGCATCTGTATCATATCTGTTCAAATTTGGATTCTTCTTTGCGTGATAGAACTTTAACCCACGTTTTTGGATGGCACTGTGAACTGTGCTCACACACAGTGACTTTTGGAAGCATTCCTGAGGCCAGAATTATGCCTGTTTTTAATAGAGCACCGACTGAGAGCCCGGAGATCACGGGCATCGAATTCAGAGTTTTGGCCTTGGCGCTCACACACAAAGATTTCTCCAGATTTTCTGAATCTTCTGATATTAAGTGCTGTAGATCAGCGGTCCCCAACCTTTTTTGCGCCACAGACCGGTTTATGCCCGACAATATTTTCACAGACCGGTCTTTAAGGTGTCGCGGATAAATACAACAAAATAAAACTAGTACCGGTACTGAAAAAAATAAGATTTATTCATAACACACGTGAAAAGACCCAGGAAAACCGAGTTAACGATAAAAACGATAACAAAACAACGCTGAAAACCGATAAAAACCCTGAAAACCATAAATTTCTCACCTAAGCCTCAACTCTCGCGGCCCGGTACCAAACGACTCACGGACCGGTACCGGTCCGAGGCCTGGGGGTTGAGGGCCACAGCTGTAGATGGTGAAATATTTAAAGACTAATGTTCCATTGAGGAACATTGAAATTGTTCAAAAATTTATTAACAAGGGTTTTTTTTATTTTGTTTTGCTTTTTTCTTGTGCACATTATTGCATCTGCACATTTTTAATTCTAACCTGTTGCTGATTAACCTAATTAGTTGCAAAATGTTCTTCCAACTGTTTCTTTGTAGCACCAATTACTCTACCAGCTTCTTACCTCCCCCCTCTTCAAACGTTTTTGATATCAGTTCCTGCCATCAAATTAAACATTATTCAGTGCTTTTCATGAGAGTTAAACTTTTCGGTTTTAGTGTTCGGGTTGAATCTGTCTTCTACTGTGAATAAAATAAGATTGGATTTATAAGATTTGCAAATCACTGCATTCTGTTTTTATTTACGTTTTGCTGGATATCTTCCTGGTTATACGCATTAGCCTTTTTAGGAGAATTATTCATTACAAGATTTTGTCCAAGCGATGTTGTTATTTATAACCATGACATGCATTTACTTTTTATAGAATTCTAACTGGATATGATAATATGAATATTAGAACTTTTTATCCACACTTGCAAACTAAAACTATTTATTCTTAACGTTTTTAAGATTCTCGTGTTATTCTTTATAGTCCCTGGAAAGCTAATTGAATGCTTTTACACTTAAGATTTCATTAAAAGTAAACAAGAAACATTTTGATGTAAAAATTTAAATTAGACAAAATAGCAGACTTGTTGTAGTTTTTTTGTTTTTGTTTTTTTGGTTCTAATAAAATTACCTGAGGTTTCAACACACAGGGTTAAAGTTCACAATAAGTCGTGGTAGAATAAACGTTACAATCACCATACTGTAAAGAGACTCTTCACACAGTCCAGCACCATGCACAGTTAGGTGTTGAAATCCCTTCACCTGTAGCTCTGTCATGCGGGGGGCTGCAGGTCTTTCAGAAAGACTACAGAAAGCAGTAGCAGTCTGAACATCGACACCTTTTCAGCAGCTTTTTCAGCAGCAGTGTTTCTCCTTCCTGCCGTCAATGTGCGATCCTTGTGCGTCCAAGCTGTCTGCATTTCATTGCAGGGGAAGCTGGTATTGCCTTGTATGGTTTTGGCTTCTCTGTACATGTCATGCTTATTGTCACCTTAAATGAAACAGCTGCTCAGTGTAAAGGCTTTAAAGTCTCACAAGCTGTTGCTTTGTGTCCGTATCTGTCCGTCTCGTCCCGCATGTAACACTTTGTTCTGTACAACATGGCTTTCTTCCGCCGTCCATAACATCCTGATTCTAACTCCCAAAGGTACAACTTTTTTGAACAATATAAGAACAAAAGTCATTTATAAATCAATGTAGTATTAAAGGGGATGTGTCATTGCTAAACTGACCACGGGCTATGCTTTAATAAGGAATCTTTAAAAGCATCATTTTAATGTAGCAACTCTGACTTCAAGTCTGTGAGATTGTCATGGGACCACCCACAACATCTGAATTTTAGACTGCCTACTACACTTGTGCATAATAATAATTTAATTGTGGAAAACCCTTTGCTGATTTAATAGTTGTAATTAGTTGGATTTTTAGAGTATCACAACACTAAAAATATTGCAGTGAAGGTTACTTCGTATTGATGCTCCTTAATGATTCCTTAGGACATGCCTTGCAACAGATGGCCACCTGAAAAAGGATTTAATTCAGAACCCAAAGCATTTAGTCATTGCGTAGAATCAAGTTTTCTTATTGCGCTGATTTTTCAAGTAATGTAACTGTTCTTTTTGGGGGTGGGGGCTGCTTGTTTCAGTGTCTGCTGTTCACATAATCCTCCGTAAAATCCCAAAACAAGTTTTAAATATGTACATTACATATGCAACTCCTTTTCCAGGTGTGCCCTTGCTATTTTTTAATAAATGTTTGTGAGGTCGTTCCCAGCCTCCACCCCTCCACAGCCGCCCCTTTACTCACATTGAACCTGTGTCTGTTTCCCCCCCCCCCCCCCCCCCCCTCTCCTTTATCAACAACCACTCTTCCTCTTTTGTCTCTCCCCTCCCTCTTCCTCCTCTTTCTGCGCGTCCCATCTGCCTAACTCCAGTTTCATGTAAGTTGGTTCCATTCATTCAGTCTTTTTCTCAGGGCTTGGTATCCTGTTCAGTTTCTTTACAGTTACTCTTCTTCATGTGTTGAATGATGTCAAGACACCTCAGCTCTATAGTGTTAACTTAGTCTGGGGGTTTTGGGGGGAGCTTTAATGTGAATTGTTACCCTGCCCTGCTTGCTCCTAATGGTGTATTTGTTCTAAATGTATGGAGTATTAGCATAATTCTTTTCAATCATTCTGTATCATCCACTTCATTCATGCAGTAAAAAACAGTCTCATTTTGTTTCTTGGGTTTGTTGTTCCAACGACCTAATTTTCAGCTAAGCCCCACATGTTGGTTTTTATTTTGGTGATGGGCTCAACAGTTTTGATCACTGTGGTTATTTAGTCAGTGTCTCCCTATCCATTGTGTAATTCATGAATTTAATTTGGCTGCTCATGCATTACTTGTCTCAATTTGACCTGTCTGGATTGGAAGTATAATAACCATGTGGTTTTATTTGCATTTTGATTTTCCATGAAAAAGTGTTACTATAATTCGACTGGTGGTGTTTACTACAGGATGTTGCTTTTGTCATTCACCTAAGTCAACACTTAAAGAACATTTACTTCTGTGTTTCTTTTGATTGTCTGTTTTCCCCTGAAAAACCCTTGTATGTTAAAGTTCAAATTAAATTAACAAAAACAAAAAACAAAAAAAAGTCTATTATTGGAGGAGTTCAGTGTAACTGTGCTTGTTAAAGTTCTGCAGTTAGACCCATAAGCACCAGAAACCATATTGACTTGACCAGATTTTTTTTTAAACAAGTTTTTTTCTCTAAATAAGCAGACCTGCAGAACTTTGATTGCATTGTCAGGTTTTAAAAAAACATTTTCACCTTCCAGTTAACTGTGAACAAATTCACTTTGTTCTGTGTATATTTGCCCCAAATAAAATCTGCGCTCTAACACTGAAAGGCTCGCAATATAATAGAAATAAAAATTATTACAGCAATAGGACAGATAGTTTCTTATTTTCTAGTATTCTTCCCCAAGACATGGCTAAGCCTCAATCTAATCTGACTGCAGGCAGTGCAGTGGTTAAAGACTGACCGATTTATCAATAAAAGTTATTTGATGATCCAGAAGTATCAGCATTTTTAATGACCAATAAATGTAATGTTTAAGTAGTAATGACAGAGGAGAAATACTTTTCAGGCATGCTTTCAGCATTGATGTTGCATAGTTTGGCCACCAGAGGGCACTCTGCACCTGCCTCTTGACAAAACACGTGAACAAATGATCCAAGTAGAATGTTAACAACTTAAATGATTCTTTACTAATAACAGATGTTTAGGAAACTTTTTCTGTTTTGTTTGCCTGGAAGAAATAAAATATCAGCAAATATCAGTGTCAATATTAGCCTTAAAAATATCGGTCAAATTCTAATTGTGGCTAATAATCCTGGAGCTGCCTTTCTCTAAGCAGACGTTAGGAGCAAGCCGAAGAGGTCAGGCCCATCCTTCAAAGCTTTTTTTTATCCTTCTTTAAATTTGCAGGCCTCAGTTGAATAGCATAACTTAAAGCAGGAAATCAGACTGTGCACCCATTTGATGAACACTCATTCCACCAATACAGTGGTAATCCCAACATATGTAAACACACCTAATGTGTGAAAACTGCTCTTACCTAAACTGGCCACCTCTCAAGAGGGTGCATCTGGAAAGCTCAGGCCACAAGCTTGGGTTAAACAGAGCAAAAACTGATTGGCAAAGCATTTTATTCTTGACTAATTAACATATAAAAGGGAAATTCATCTGGCCTTATTGATAGTGGATTGACAATTTGTGTCCTTATTTTGACCCTTTGGGTATTTTTTTTAAAATAATTAATTTTTTTTAATTTTAATATGCTTTTAAATGTGTATAATTATCTGGTTATATTCTGGTATTCCTCGAGGATCACATGTTTTGTGTACACATGAATGAGTCTTTGTATTTGTGGAACTGACCTTGATAATAACTCTCCATGCCTCTACTCTCTCTAGTGGACAACCAGCACATGCTGCACTACATTCGAGATAAGACCGCGGTCCCATATTTCAGTAACTTGGTCTGGTTTATCGGCAGCCACGTCATCGAACTGGACAAGTGTGTACAGACGGATGAAGAGTAAGTGTTTTTCTCACTGTAGCCTCTAGATGTCAGCAGTGTCCTTGTTTGAAGCCTTGATCTGGCTCATGCTTATTATTCTATGTTATATATATTTATTTATTTTCTGTCTGTCTTAGACATAAAAACAGGGGGAAGCTAAGTGACCTGGTAGCAGAGCACCTTGACCACCTCCACTACCTAAACGATATCCTCATCATCAACTGTGAATTCCTTAATGACGTTTTAACCGACCACCTCCTCAACCGTCTCTTTCTGCCACTCTATGTTTACTCTTTGGTCAGTCCTGAGACGGTACGTTACTCTGGAGTGCATTTCTGAATACATCTGGTTAGACTGATGTTCACAGGTTCAAAGTTGAAGTGTGTGTTGTGTTAAAGTGGTTTCCTCCTTTCATTTCACACATGCAGTGTAGTACGGTTCTGTTCCTAAGCTAATTATCAAGTTGAAAAATTAAAAAGTTGAAAAATGTTCAGTTTGCAGTAGTAGTTTTTTTTTCTTAGCTTGATTAATGACTAACCAGTGGTTTTGCTTGATCACCTCAGAAAAGCTATGAGTTAGAAGTTACGGTTAGGTTAGGTATTTGCCAGTTTGTGCAGGTGGTGCTGTGTGGGCGACATAGAGGTTACCACTAGGTTTTGAGTTCAAACCATTCAGGGGCCTTTCCATGTGGAGTTTGCATGGTCTTCTGTGCCTGCATATGATTTGGTAAAATCTTAAATTACATAGAACATAGAAAGTATCCCATATGTGTGGTGTAAAGTGCTTCGATTGGTCAGTAAGCCTTTTAATACTCTCTCCCTCTATCCCAATAACACTATATATCATTATAATGCATTTTCTATAAATTCAGTGAATAGTTATGTAATCACTGTATGAAAAGTACTATTTCTTTTTTTACATTTAAAGTAAATAATCAAAAATGAAATAAATATGGGCCTTATGTGGCATTATCCCGTAGTGCAGGGGTGGGGAACTCCAGGCCTCAAGGGCCGGTGTCCTGTAGGTTTTAGATGTGTCCTTGATCCAACACAGCTAATTTAAATGGATAGATTACCTCCTCAACATGTCTTGAAGTTTTGCAAAGTCCTGGTAAACAACTAATCATCTGATTCAAGTGTGTTGACCCAAGGTGATACCTAAAACCTGCAGGACATCGGCCCTTGAGCCCTGGAGTTCCCCACCCCTTCCAGATTTACACACTAGATGACCACACACAACTTCACTCTTCACTCTGGCTATCATTACTGCTCCTGTATGGTTGTCGGGAAACTTGACTCAAATGCAGAGTGTCCTAGCACACTGTTAAGTTCATTCAGAGACGTGTTGTTCTGTTCTTCCACATATCTTTTGCATAGTATGCTGCATTGCAGACACTCCTAATATAAATGAGGCAACTCGGCTTGTGTGAAGTGTTTTCAGCTGGGCATCGTATACCTGGGGTCGAGTGTTTTGACCAATGCATGAAACCATATATATTTATGAATGCAAGTTGTAATGACTAGTTATCTTGATCTTTATTATATGGTGTGCCACAGAGAAAGCCTATTCTAACATTTAAATGTAAAGTTTAGTTCGAGCACCTGACAGCTAATTTTTGCTTCTCATTCATAAACTCTGCATACTATTTTACACCGTGGTGACTATTGCAAATCGTCATATAAAGCAATGAAAAAATATTGCAACATGTTTTGCAACAGCACAATGTTTCATCATCCAGTGTGTTGTGTCATATCACACAGCCCTAACATATCTATAAAAAAACAAAGGTGAGCTGAAAAGATTATATTCCAGGTGAAAGCGTAATTATTATGAGTTATAAATGCAGATAGTTGAACATTAGACAGTTAAAACACTGTTTAAATCAAATTTTCTTTTGACATGATAAATGTTTGCAATATGGGTCATGACTGTTATATTCGTACTACTAAATGATTATCACACACATTATGTTCTTGTTGTTATTATATATCACCTTAAATCTTCTTGTTTCTTTCTCTCTCTTTAGTCTGAAGAGCGGAAGATCAACCCTCAAGTGTCCCTTTATCTGTTGTCTCAAGTAAGTTACACACACACACACACCTGCCTGCCTGCTGACACTCTTGTGAGTGTAATCTTGCTGTGGCTGCTTAATCCGGTGGTGTATTGTCATACAGTCAAGCTGCTCTTTGTAAAGCCTTTTCTACTAGCTTTATTATGTGAATAATGGAAATAAAACTTTACTTTATGCTGCATTAGTTATTACTTACACCTTATTATTACTTGCTTTAACCAACTTTTACCTCCTGGACTGTCTTAGTTCTGCATGGAATACATTCAACAAAAGTCCTGGAAATATTCCTGAGATTTTGATCCATATTGACATGACAGCATTACAGGTGCTACACATCTATGATATGAATCTCCCGTTCCACCACATTCCAAAGTTGCTCTGCTGGATTGAGATCTTGTGACTGTGGAGGCCTTTTGAGTGCATTGAACTCATAGTTATGGTCAACAAACCTGCATAAGATTATATGAGCTTTTTGACATGGTGCGTTGTCCTTCTGGACACAGCCATCAGAAGATGGGTGCACTATAGTCATAAAGTATCAGCAAGAATACTCTGGGAGTGTGCACGAAAATTTCTCCCGCACCAGAACTACCAGGAGCCTGAATTGCTGATACAAGGCAGGATGGATTCATGGAGAAACTCATCAGACCAGATGATATTTTTCCAATATTATGTTGTCCAGTTTTGTTGAACCTATGCTCCAAATTGTAGGCTCAGTTTTCTGAGTTTTCAACAAGTGGTTATTTGAGTTACTGTTATCGAAGCAGTCTGGCCACGCTCCTATGACCTCTGACATCATCAACAAAGCAGTTTCTCCCAGAGAACTGCTGCTCACTGGATATTTTTGTTTTTAGAGATTATTCTCTGTAAACTCTAAAGATGTTTGTGTGGGAAAATCCCAGCAGATCAGCAGTTTTGGAAATGGTCAGACCAGCCAGTCTGGCGCCAACAGCCACGTTCAGAGTAGCTTAACTCACCCCTTTCCCCTATTTTGATGCTTGGTTTGAATTCCTTGCTCATGTTTACATGAATTCCTGCCAGGTATTTGCATTAACACACACTTAATAAAGTGGCCATTGACTGTAAATCGTGTTAACTAAAGGGAGCCAGTTATATTTGTGTAATTTGCAATGCTTACATGTTGGTGCAGATGATCATGTCTAAATGAATTTTTAACAGTATAATTTATTTTCTAATCAGCTCTAGTGGCCCAGAAACTGATTTTACTTATTTTGTGTTTATGTTCTTGTTTTTCAGGTGTTTCTAATCATCCACTATCAGCCACTGGTCAATGCCCTTGCAGATGTTATTTTCAACGGAGATCTGTCTGTATTCACCACACCGACAGATATTCACAGCACGCACAAGAGCACGGTAACACACACACACACACACTTTGACTGTATATGTTAATGTACTGTAAACTGTACTGTACTGTAACAGGTAAAACTGTGAGTGAGTACAGCATACAAACAAGAAATGTGCACACTCACACCTACGAAGCAACCGCATGGACACATACACAACACACACACACAGTTGTGTTCCAGAAGTGTGCGTAGGTGGTTATGAGATCGAAGGGTCATGGTTTTCTCCATGATTCACCCACATCAAGGCAGCAATATGCAAATTACTTGACTTTTCTTTTTCTTCCCTTTCCATTTTTTGAACACTCCTGATTCCTGTCGTGCTCTCGGTCTTCCTGCCACGGCGTTGGATAGCAGCATTCGGTTTCCTTTTACTGCTCCGTGCCCTTTAATTTCCATCTGCATATTCTTGTAATTTCCCTCTTCTTTTCTGCCACCGTTTTAATCTTCCCCTTTCATCACCTAATGTTCCCCATCCAGTTCCCCTCACCTCTCATTTTCTACTCTTGATTCAGTTTCTCTTCCTTCATCGCCCCGCCCCTGCTTCTTACATTTTTTTTTTGACCATCTGCTTTTAAAGCCAGGTGGGTGTGCCGAGGTAGTGAGCGTTTCTGAGAACCCTTGTGGTTATTCTCTGTGCTGAGTGTGTGTGTCTGTGCGTGCGCGCGCAAGAGCTCTCTGGCTGTTGTAAGAAACGGCCTACCTTTTCAGTGAATATAACTAGAGGCGTGATGTCTTCACAGCTTTGGTGTACCACAACAGGAGGCAGCCAGACCCAAATACGTACCTGCCAGATATTCATTCAAGATCACTTTCCCTGTTTATATATTTTTCTCTTAAGTAAAATCAAGTAGATTAACAAATCATATTTGTTGTGTTTATCCATGAGTTACTGTTTTCTTTTTTTACCGGGGGTAATTTATTTATTTTTTCCGTTCCACTAGGCAACACAAATTTGCGTTTGCACATTAATTATTCTTTTTCTGACTGATTGACATTGATAAGATGGATACCGGTGCAGGTTGTGTGATTTACTGGCATTTACCCTGCAGCAGTGTATTTGGCATTTTGTTCTGGTGCATGTAAAAACGCTAATGAGCAGATTAGTGCAGCGAACAAGTGTTATGCATGCCACACATTTGTGTGACATCACCATGGTTAATTGAGGAAGTTCTACTAACTATTCCTAAAGATGCCAAGTAGATACTCAGAAGTTGCACTCGTATCTGCTAAATCACATGTACCGTGTTATAGATTGATTTATTGTAGATAAAACAGCAGACATATGAGGTATGGGCTCTGTTTTTGCGCAGGTGGTCAAATGGCACCTCCTGTTCGTCTTTGATGTGGCAGGAAATTAGGTCACATGATGGAACACTGACAGAGCTGGCTCACCTAACCCAGATCTCTTTCCTGGAAGAAGTGTTTTCTCTCTCTTTCTCTCACACTTTTGTAGATGTGTTTACTTGCAAGTGCACCAGTTAGATACATGTTTTTGATATTTGCATGCATGTGGCAGTATTTTTTTTTTTTTTGCGTAACGTAAGTTCGTGCAGTTCGTTTACTGTGCAGGAAAATTGGGTTTATCTTTTGACCTGCAAATGGCACCCTACTTTCAAGCGGGTGTGTGTTTGTAGATATGTCGTGCATGCTCCCTGACCTCCAGTAATTTCTCAGCATTGGTTTAGACTGCGAGTGGTTTACCAGAATATAGTCAGCTAGCAGGTGTGACACGCACACACACATACATGCGCACGCACACACACACACACACACACACACACACACACACACACACACACACACACACACACACACACACACACACTGATACTGGTTTGTGGTTTGTCTCTGACAAAATACACACTGTGTTTTTAGCAGTAACTACAATGTAATCCTACCAGTAACACACAGTGTATGTGAGTATTTTTAAAGCATGGGAAAAAAAAACCTAATAACTAAGGTTTTCTGAATTTTAAATTAAAAAGCGTGAAATAAAATAATAGTGGCAACATGTTTAAGACTTTAATTGTTACAAGAATACCTTTGTGTCATAAGAAATTAATAAAAAAGAAAGAAAAGATGGAGGAGAAAGGGCCAAAGCGAGGGTTTTAAATGATGTATATAAATATGCAGCTTTTTGCTGTGATTCATCCACAATACCTTCACCAGAGGTTGATGGAGAGAAACTGATACTGGGTTTATCCTAGGCACACATTTGAATAAGGAGGATGGTTTCAGACACCTGCTCGTATGTAAGTGCATGTATGTTTTGACGTGGTCACGTGCTCATGTTTGTGTTTGGTGGTTTGTGTTAGCACAAGAACTTCAGTGAAATCAGGCCACCCAGTTTCAGTGTGAGATACAGAGTTTTCTTCCTCTCGGTGTAAGAGCAGGTGAATCTTTTCACGAAATGAAACCAGAGAGAAAGGATTATCTTGGAATTCAGTCCTGTTTCGCATCATCCCTGAAGCCATTAAAGTGTGTGTTTTGTATAGTTTTATAGCCACTACCATCATTATTGTAATTCCTTAATAATCTGATAAATACTTAGTAAATTAATTGCTAAATCAGAGGATGAATGAAATATATCAGTTCCTTTTACGATGTTCCGTAGTTCCTGTTTTTGCAATGAGTTGTTGAAATAGTGGTTGCTCATTTGCAAGTGCACGGTTAGCATATGTACAAGTAGTCCCCATGAGCCCCTCTTACTTGATACTGAAATCTTTTTTTATTTGCAAGGGGAGCCAATCAGAGGACCGATGGCTTAAAGGAAAAAGTAAAGGAGCCAAATGGCTTGTTTCAAACAGTGAAGGATTGCACCAAGGTTTGATAAAAGATCAGGAAGGATGCTGTTTCAACTTAATCCTGCTAAGCTTCTCTGGAAGAACATAAAGCTGAAAATACATGGATCAACGTGGATCTCAGAAGATACCTCGTCATCATTTTCTTATAATTTCTAAAAGAGAAAAAGTGCTGATAACAGTAGTTGCTCATTAAATATCAATCAGTTAGTTAATAGATTAATTTGCTAATTATTGGCTTTATACAGTAATCACCCACAAATTTAAGCTGTTTATAAAACCCTAAACCAGCTCTGACCTATAAGGACATGGTGTGCAGAAATGTTAACACGGGTAACACATGTCGACGTTACATCAACATGAATATGAGACGTTGTTTTCCACTCTTAACTGTTTGGTCAGCTGTTTGTTTAACTGTAATCTTACCTGAAGTCATAACTCCGTCAGACTAGACTATTAGTGCTGTATGTAGAAAATGAACTAGAGGATCATCAAGTTTTGAAATGACTGCTTTATGATTACTTGCAGTCTCTGAAACGTCCTGGAGTTTCATATTCATGTGCAGCAGTAAGGAGTTTGTGATTAAAACGTGCAACAGGAAGATTGTCACAATTACACATGTTATACTTACTGTAAGTGACAGCCCTAACAGCACTGCTCAGCATTTTTTTTTATCATTTACGAGTTGTTTCCTGTGGGATTGTGTGCATGTGCATTTTGGTGTCGGTTTGGGGGCTGTATGTGGAAAGTGGGTTTCTCAAAGTTCGAGTATGGCCACACAGAAGGGCCTCAAAGCGCGTGTGTGTTTTTGTGTGTGTGAGAGAGGAACTAGTCCAAAAATGTATGAAGTGGGAAGTGGCTTTTTGATTAACATCAGTGTATGTTTACTGTAAGACTTTGTAATTAGTGTGACAATAAATAGACACAAGTAAAATTATATATAGATGGAATTAAATACGCAATTTCTGCAAATACTTGTGTTCATGTGTTAATTTTTTTTCGGGGGCTTATCGCATTTCCTGTTACCACCTGACAGCTTTCCTTTGTTGTTTCTCTTGTTTGGACCACTGCCTATCTTTTGCCCTGCCAAAAAGACTTAAATACATGATATCTAGTTTACATAACTGATTTTAATTGCCCTGCAAGTGGGGCTGTTGGATATAACGATATATATCGGATGACGATTTTACGCTATCGTTTGTTTCGTGGTGTCGCAAAATAAACTGTTTACGACAATATTTTTTCATGGTTTTGATGGTCACTGTAGTGGCTATATTAATTTCTTAAACTTCTCTCTTTCTCTTATATTTAATATAACCACACTACGAACGGACAAGCGCCTGTTTTTATGCGTTGTGGTTACCAACAATGACGGTAACAGCATCGCGTGTCCGCTTGTTTATGTTCCACATAAACCTTTCATAGTAAAGCTCAAGATCCTGTTGAGACTTTTCAAAATAAACTGAATCACGTGAAAGAGCAGATTATTTACGGATGAGAATTAAAGAGCTGTCAGGTGCTAAAAAATAAACCTTAGACTCAAACGTTAGAACAGGCTTTTCCCTGCAGCACGCCGTGTAATAAATACTCACAAAGAAAACGGCGGCCGTTACACCTTTTGTCTAAAAATGTATCGTTTCATGCATCGGTTAAAAACACTCGACTCCAGCTACATGATGCGCAGCTGGAAACACTTCCCGCAAGTCGAGCTGCCCGAGATTCACAGAATTTACAGAAAATGTTACATTTTTGTGATTTATATCGTTATCAGGCCGATAGAATTCTTATATCGGGATATGAGATTTTGGTCATATCGCACAGCCCTACCTGCAAGGCTTTCTCTTTGTGCACCTCTGGGCTGCTTTCTGTGCATCTGCTGTTTTAGATGGATGTCCTGTTGTGAACACACGTGTGAGTGTTCACAGTCAAATTTCTGTTTTGCAGAAGTTTGAAGTCTACATACTTGACATGCATATCAGCAGTCATCATTGCTGGGTCTCTAGCTTAGAACCCAGAGAGCAAACAGCAGCTTTGAGCATAGGAGTCAAGAATTTATGAGTCTAAAGATGTTCGGTCAGGTGAGGAGTGCAGTTGGGAACATTTTCAACAGCTCATACGGTTATTCATAGAGTCATACTGCTGACTCGAAGTAATGACTACTGACTACTCTGATATCCTGAAGCATCTGAAAGAAATGACTCAAACTTTGTTACAAGCCATCAAAACATTGTACCCCAATCGCATTGCATTTAAAGTGCAAGAATTTTTAAGCTGCACCAATGGACTCTTCTCTCAACACCAGCGGTGGTCCTCTGATTTGAGCTTGAGTTTCTTTTTCTTTTCCAAAAGGAAACTCTTGAGGCTCTCTGTTTTGAAACAGTGGAGAAGTTCAGGCTTGCATTGCAGATACACATGTGAAACTTGTCAGAACTGGACTTCCACAGGTTGTTTTAAAAATAGCATCAGCACTGAAAACAGCCTAGAGGTGCACAGTGAGACAACCTTAAAAATTTGATCGACCACAAATCAGAACATCAGGAATTCCTTTGGCTTTTTATGGAAAAGTTTTGTATCTGTCTTTTGGATTGCAGCTCGTACATTTGTGATGTTATTTTTAAAACAGTTTTGAAGGTTATGGTTATGTGTTGTTGACTAAAATAATAACTGAGTGATCCACAGGTGATATATTCCTTTTCTCCTCATACCCTGGCCTCTGTCCTGTTTTGCTTCTATCCATCAGGCAAGTGCGGGAGGTATGCGCCGCTTCATCAAGCCTCCGGAGTCTCTGGAGCGCTCACTGGAGCTGTCCCGCCATCGTGGCCGCAAAAGAACACAGAAGAGGCCAAACTACAAGAACCTGGGCGAAGAGGAAGATGATGAAAGGGCTGGGGGCGGAAGCAGCAGTGCAGGAGGAGGACTAGAAGAGGGCTGGGATGATGACAGTGGCAGAGGAGGAGAGAGGGAAAAGGGAAAAGGTACAGAGGGAATAGGAGCAGGTGGGAGTTCTAAGGGAAGCAGAGCAAGTGGGGAGACGGCGGAAGGTGAGTGTGTGTCTCGCTGGACACAGCAGTACAGGACTGTGTTTGTGAGTGTTTCTTCACTGCCATAAATCCAATGTGGTCTCCCATGCACTCTGGTTATCCTCAAGAGAAAAGAGAGAGAACTCTTTAAAGAAAGAACACCTGACATTTTTCACTGGAAATGTGGTGGCTTTGCTGCTTTTCATTTGCAGCTACAAGAAAATGCTGTGTTTAAATTTATATTATACAGCCTCATCATTTTTTTTTCAGGAAATAAAAGATTCCTGGAAAAAGTAACAGGAGTAAAAAAACAGGCAACGCTGCACAATCAGAACAGAAGCCGTCTCTTTAGCTTGTTTTAAGATGAGGACTCCCTCTTTTTGCTGCATCCTCTTCTTGGCACCATTTAATTTCCCCATGATCATCATGGCTACCACTGATCTTGTGCTGAGCACAATCCACGTAGCAGTATTGGTTCCCACAGCGATACTCCATCCTGTGCTCCTCATCTCTCCGCCTGTCTCTCACTCCTGCTCTGTGTGTGTGTGTGTGTGTGTGTGTGTGTGTGTGTGTGTGTGTGTGTGTGTGTGTGTGTGTGTGTGTGTGTGTGTGTGTGTGTGTGTGTGTGTGTGTGTGTGTGTGTGTGTGTTAAAATGTGACCATTTCACACATCTGAAATGATTCTTTTTTTTATGCTTTGATTTATACTGAGGCATTAACAGCTTCAACCTTTTTTTTCTTTACTCATTTTTTTAAAAAGCACAAATGTGGTCATGGGCTGCAGGGGAAGATGGTTTCAGAATGACATGAGTACCATTTGGGATGGAACAAAGACGCCTACCACTGTTAACTGATAAAACAAGTGATAAAATTACCAACATTTTAAAGAATACGTTTAAAAATAGATCTGTTTTTCTTCATAATAGATTTAAATATTCCTTTGTCTATTGATGTGTTACTATAAATTACTAATTTTAACCTGCTTGCTCTAAATACTGTGAGGAACACATGTGAGGTTTCCTGGCAGCTTTAGTACGTTTTAAGACCTTCACACTTCAGTTGGTCCATACGTTTTAGAGCCTCTTTGTTCCGTGTCTGTAAGTGTGCTAAATTTGTGATGTGAATGATACTCTGTGAGGTAGGTGGTTCTCCAAATATGTGGAGATTTATGTAAGTAAATACTAAGTATGCATTTCGCGGTGTGTGTATCTGTGCAGAGATAGAAATGGTGGTGATGGAGAAGTGTAAGGTGTCAGAGCTGACAGAGCAGAACATCACTGATGAGGAGAAGACAGCTGCAGCTACTCGCACACACACACAGAGGAGCAGGTACATGCACGCACACACACACACAAACACACGTGAGCGCAGTGCGATGTAAACCTCATCTAAAAGTCTAAAGAATTGAAAATGGGAAAGACAGAATTGTTAACTGAAGCTATGTTCTCTTTGTTGTCTCTTTCTCGCTCCCTGCAGGCCGTTCTTAGACATGGTGTACAGTGCCCTTGACTGCACCAGTGACGACTACCATGCGCTGTTTGTCCTCTGCCTACTTTACGCTGTCTCACACAGCAAAGGTAAGCAAAAGCTCACTGTTAACATAATCTGTCCACTGGCATAAACCTTTTGACATGTAATAATAAGGCTTTTGTCTCTCTATTTAAGTGAATGAATATCAAGTAACAAAGAAAATTATTGACATCTGTTTGCTTCAAGGGCTGTGTGATTGTTCTCTTTAAAATACATGTAGATTCATTTGTTTGTATACAGCAACTGGTAAATGGACTGGTTCTTATATAGTGCTTTTCTACTCTACCTGAGCACTCAGTGTTACACAGCACTGTGCAAAGGTCTTGGAAATAGGTGCAGTAATTTATTAAAACATGTGAAGGCATACAGTACATGAAGCAAAATGTTTCTGTTGTAACCAGCTTGAGAGTCAGTGTCTGGTATGCCCACTGTTATTCTTCATCGCAGCCTGAACTTTCTCAGGCAACTTTCTTCTGATTTCTTTAAGTAGTCTTTAGGAATACTTCTCCGGGTTTCCTGAAGGACATTCAGAGCTCTTCTTTAGATATTGGCTGCCTTTTGTTTGGTTTTTTGCCAAGGTGATCTCACACTGCTTCAGTAATGTTGACGTCTGGGGAGGCCAATCCATGACTGATAGTGATCCACTGTGTGTATTTCTATCCAGATATGCTTCCACTGCAATGGCAGTGTGTTTGGGATCAATGTTAGGCGGAAAAATCTATACTTTTAGTATTGCATGGTGGATCAAAATCCATAAATTTTGACCAGATTTGCAACACCAGCTGGAAAAATGACACCTCAAACTAAAACTGAGTCTCCACACTGTTTTACATGTGGCTGCAAACCTTTGTATCTCTCTCCTGAAGACCTCTGTAGATACTGACAACAATTTGAACCAGAAATTTAAAATTTGCATTCATCACTCCATCAGACCTGTGGCCACTGATTTCCTGTCCGGTTCTTTTGTAATTTAGCATACTTCAGTCTTTTCAGCATTTTTCCTTAAGAATGGCTTCTAGACAAGTCACCTTTCCACTGAGACTATTTCATATAAGGATTCAGTGAACAGTAGAAGGATTTTTTCCTATTTCATAAAACATGCAGTTTCTTCTCTTGTAGAATAGAATTAAATGCCTTTTCACTATACAGATGTCCCCCACTTCTTTAGTTTCTTCACAGTTTTTAAGAACACACTCCACATTTTTGGTAAACAGGTCTTTAGGAATCAGCGTCTTCATGCAAAAATACTCTTTACTGCCTGTCAAACTGTTATCTTTTCATTCAGCTAAATACATGGGATTAAATGATGTGTTTCTGCAACGGGCTGCTAGTAACGAAGTGCCTAAAGATACAATTTAAAATTGGTTCTTTGCTAGTTTGTCTGTTATTTGTGGACACAGCAGTCGTTTATCTCGTGTGTTAGGTCCCTTTTTTATGATTACACCTCAGTTTTGACTTCATAAATAATTTTAGGTTCTAAGTAATGTCTGTGTCATCCTTCAGCTAAAAAAACCTAAATGTGGTGGAGTGGTGTCGCAGCTGTTTAGGAAGTAAAACTCTACGGCTTACAGTGATTTGCCTTCCATCTGTGCTGCTGATGAACCAATTAAACATATTACATACGTTAGATTCCCAGAATAAAGACGAGTCAAGATGACAGCCTTAATGATCGTGGCTCAGAATTGGCATTTTCTTTTACTTTGTTTTTCTGTTTAATTTGTTTGTAGGTATCAACCTTGATCTTCTGGAGCGTCTGCAGTTGCCAGTTCCAGACCAGGAGAGGAGTTCTTACAGCGTGGTCCTCGTAGAAAGACTTATTAGAGTTATGAGCCAAGCTGCACTGCCAGGTAACACATACACACTTCCACATTTGGTGTGGTGTTTCATACCTTTAAAAAAGAAAAAAAAAGTACCTTCTTTTTTTTTCTTCTTTTGATGTTCATTTTATTTGCATATTGCTAAGCTGAACATATAGTGTATGCACTGGCACACTGAGCAAAAACATTTGTTACGAGAATTTCTAACCCGGCAAATGCAAATGAGGTAGAAACTTTAGCTGTTAAAGCTCACAAACCATGTATAGCCATTTTGCATGATATGATGCATGTGATGCATTTCTTAGATTTTTGACCTAACAGGAAACAATGTGTTATATTTGATACTTATTTATGCATTTCTCTTACTTGTGTGCAGATGGTAAAGTGCGTCTAGCTACCCTCGAGCTGAGCTGCCTTTTGCTAAAGCAGTCTGTGTTGTCTGGGAGCAACTGTATTATCAAAGACGTTCATCTGGCCTGCCTGGAGGTACAGCACACCCAAGCATGCTCCCGTGACATTTCAACAGTCCTGTTAGCAGACTTTATGACTCTCACAAACTGCTTGAGGGAACATGGGACCTCAGCAGGAAGTGAAATGCTGAAAATTGTGTCATCCATAGGAGTGAAACAAGCCCTTTCCATGTAATTGTGTCACTTCTGTAGAATTCACAGCTGCAAGGCTTCTTGGTTAGAGCCACTTAGTGACTGATGATATTTTTACAGACCTCCCATCTGCCCCCTGTTTAAACACTGACATCCATTTTTTCTGCAGCCCACACGGTTTTACATATCTGGGTTTTGTTTTTTTGTGATCATCCTTCAGGGAAGTTATATTTCCTTTTCTGTCACTTCATGGTAATACTGCCTTTGTTTTTTGCTTTTTTGCACGCACATAAAGTTCTAGGAAGAAATTGCACAGCTGTCAATGAGTTCCTTTTCCTTTTACAAAATTCACAATTTTAAACTGAAACCTTATCTTGGTCATTTTAAAAGCTTTTATTTTTTGCAGCGGGTTTGGTGAAACTAACTGTTTTTTTGGTATCGGTTAAACATCACTTGGGGGGTTTCTGCTTGGAGGATTTCCCACCTCTGACACAGTTTAATAGTAATGAAGACACACTTTTTTTGGGGGGGGGGGGGTCCAGGCTGTTTAAGCTTAAATGGTTATGTTGACGGTTGAAGTGCTTGTTATGAGCATTATTAGCCAAACAAGCAGGCTTTGGACTGCTATAAACTCTCAGTTTCCAAGACTGGCTTTCCTGTTCAATTTGTACAAAAGATTATCCTTTATACGGGCATTTTGGGCATCAGCTCACAGGAGGGGCACAGCAACCCTACCACATGCTGCACATCAAGCCTCCTGTTTGCTTAATTTAGGTCTGACGGCTAATATCACACAGATGGTGATCTGACCATGGCTATAATTCATCCTACCCTAATTCAGGGTCTAAGGGGAGCTGGAGCCTATCCCTGGACAAGTCCCCAGTCTGTTGCAGGGCTAACACATAGAGAGAGACATCCATTCACATTCACACCTACAGTCTATTTAGGATTATTAATAGGGATGGGTATCGTTTAGGTTTTATCCGATACCGGTGCCAAATCGGTACTTTTGAAACGGTGCCGGTGCTCAAACGGTGCTCAAACCGGTGCTTAAAGAATGGAGAACACAAAATTGGTCCAAAAACCTCTCATGTTCAGCTGTTTTTTGTAAAAAGATAACAATGTTAGCCTTTTCTGCAGCTGTGGGGCATATATGGTATCACTCTTGGCTGGAAGCAGTGCTTAAACAATGGAAAAAACACAAACTTTATCCAAAAACCTCTCATGTTTAACTGTTTCCCTCTTTTTCTTTGGTCATTTTAGCCTTTTTGGCCAGGGTGAAGGGAGTATCTGCCATCAAACAAGAAGACAGCCGCATGTAGCTATGATGATGTTTGCTAGTTCACCTTACATGCATTAATGTAATAACGTGGTTAGCCTACTCAACGTAAATTACACACGAACAACATTAAGCTACTCACGCAGAGAAGAACGGCTGCTGCTGTATCATCATCCATCATCATTTCTGCTACACTGGCAGGGCTAGGGGCCAGGACTCTCCTCTTCGGGTTTTTGGGGATGTTGCTAACTCCGGGTCTGATAACAGGCAACCCACCCGCAGTAGATGCGCTCGGTGTGAGGTCTCGCAGCAAGCTATCAAATACAGCGCATTTCTTGGCTTTTAAAAAAAAAAGCTATGCGTCGCCAGGTGTTTCATCGGATTTGAGGTGTTACCTCCTTTGACAGTATCACAGTATCAGCTTAAAGCACTTGTTGCAGGCTGCTGAGTTTGCATCTTTTGCTGTGAAGTACAGCCAGACTTTTGACCGCTTCGCCTTGGGCATTTTTAATCTGTAGCTCTGCTCTAACTGAACGTACGTACCTGGACCCGCCTACTATCCTCGGAAACGTAAAATGATTGGCTAGAAGTGTATCACAGCTCAGGAAAAAAAAGCACCGAAATAAAGCACCGAAATGTGCGCTGCTTTTCGGTCTGGTTACTACCGTTTATGTCAGAACCGGTACCCATCCCTAATTATTAATTTACCAAACCCTATGCTTGTCTTTAGACTTTGAGAGGAATCCAGAGAGGACTCTTGCAGGAGAGAAACCACACAGAAAGACTTCAGATTAGATTCAAACTTAGGACCTTTTTGCTGTGAGCTGGCAGTGCTAACCGCTGCACCGCCATATGGCTCATATAATCTAAAACTTACATTTTAAACTCATTGGAAGAGCTTATAATCATCCATAATCAACCATTTTACTAACTTTCAGATCATTACTTTCATCACAGCAGCATTTAAAACGCACACAGGCAGTGACGTTACAGTTGCATTACACTTACAGGTTCCTGTGAATGTAATTCACTAGTGGGTTTTTATTAAGTATTGTTGACATGTCTGTCTTTCTCAGGAACAGCAGTCAGTAACACAGTTTTTGCCTTTACAAGTAAAGTAAGTTGCTGGATAAGTGGTGCTCACTGAGGCGATATCTTATCAATGCCCATAGAACAACTTATCTGGAAAATTCCATTGCATATTTGACATTTTGTTATACTGTGTTATTTTCCAGTAATGGCAATGGCAGAATTACTTAGAGGAATTGAGCCATGTTATGGGAAATACACTTATTGGCTTTGAAAGATTTGATATGAGGTCTTTCTGTTACCATCTAGCTGAGAGACAATAAATAGTTAGATGAAGAGGGGGGAAAAGAAAAAAAAGATTTGCAATTTGTTTTTTAGTGTTTTTGTGCAGATGAAACCACAGATATCTGACACAGATACGGACTTGAGCTTCTAGTAGAGGAAAAACTGCTTTCGGTTGAAGCACAAAATATAATGCAAAACCTTTACAGTTTTATCTCACCCTGTATCCTCCACTATTATCTGTACTGTGCTTTTTGCATGCTACATGTTTATTTGTGAGTCTTTGTATGTGTTTGTGACTCTGTCTGTGTGTGTGTGTGTGTGTGTGTGTGTGTGTGTGTGTGTGTGTGTGTGTGTGTGTGTGTGTGTGTGTGTGTGTGTGTGTGTGTGTGTGTGTGTGTGTGAGAGAGAGATACCCGAATGACTGTTCAGACTGTCATGTTTGTGCTTGCAGGGTGCCAGAGAAGAGAGTCTGCATTTACTGCGACAGTTCTACAAGGCGAGTACATAATAACACAGATTCACTCATTCATATGCTAACCTACAAAAATAAGAGCCTTGCTTTTATGTCTCACCTGCCCCCACATTGAATTGTATATCAGCATGAAAAAAGTGTAAAGAACTTGCACAGCGATTAACATTGACATTAGCGTTAAACATTTAAGTGTTTAATGTTGCAAAGAGAGATTTTTGGCACTCGTACAATGTAAAGTTTGTTGTTCTACCAGACAGACAGGGATAATTTACAAGGACTCTAAATAGGAAGTTAAAAAAAAAAGTCTGGTTTTAAATCAAGTCCTTCTTGAATAGTCTCTGAACTGAAGTTCAATCAGCACCTGCCGGTAAATTCTGGTTTGTCTGACAATGAAACTTTACAAATGAAAGTAAAACCTTCTGGAGATAAGACTTTATTGTAGGTGCATGAGACACTGACAATAACTGGAGCCATTTCTCTGAAGGTACTGTATAGGAGACAAAACTGAAAGTGTTTTCCATACCCTATATGTCATAGTTGCATGCTTAAATAGCCGGTAGCTGGCTTTCTGTTTCATTTTGATAATTTGAATATCAGTTTTGGCATCAGTCATGATTCTGTTATTTGCGACATTTGGGAAAATGTTGAAGAGAAGTGACTGAAAATAATACCAAAAAATGTTTAAATCTGGTGACTAAACAAAGGAAAACTACTCAGAAATGTTTAATGCTGGTTTTTTTGTTCATTTGGAGGTTTTGCCTTCAGAGAAAATTTTTTTATTGGTGCAGTTAAAAGCTCAGAGTGGAAATTTTTATGGTTCTGTGAGTTTGAACAGGGTTTTCTGATGAACCACAAAAAAAGAAACCAAAAGAAAAACAATAGTTAAATATTCAGAAACTTTAACATATCCAGTGGACATGGACAAATTTGAAGAGATTAATTTATTTGGACAAGAGGATATTTGATCATCTTTAAAACAGTGCTATATAAAATTTAGTGTATTTAAGCAAAAACTAACGGGGGAAGCCTTTTGTTCAAAGAGCAAAAACATCAGCAGTGCTATAATATTCTTCTGGAGGAAAAATGAGCACACCATTGGCCTTAGAAACTGGAAACTCAGCCCACTTTATTAATGACATAGTCTTTCATTTGAAATGTGATTTAGGTTTTCTCTCATATGGCCTTCCTAACAACAGCTGATCAAGCTTAAACGTGCTGCTGTTGTTTAGCGCGACATCTGCTGGTTTCCTCTTTCTGTCGCAAAGTGGGCGATAAACAAACAAGAGAGAAAAGCGATCAGCCGATCATTGATCAGTTTCATGATTGAAGTAGCAACAGGAGAGGCAGGGGGAGAGAATGAGAGAAGAGGCAGCTGTGCAGCGTAACGACAGAATAACTCCAGCTTTGTGTCTTTTTTTCATTATAGCGAAAGTCCGGGACAAACTGCGTCAACCAAATCTGCAGCTCCATACAGCAATGTTACGACTTAGATTATATCTTATAACTCATAACTCTTATGTTAGCTCCCCTCAGTAGCATACTGTCTGAAATATTCGACGGCTGCAATAATTCTTTAAGTGTTATTTTTTTCCTTGGTATTCTAATTTCACCGAAGTTTACTAAACTCAACAAACTTAATATTACTTACCGGGACATTTATTCTGTCCTCATTTTCTTTCACCGAAAAATTGTTTCCTGCAGTGCCGTCTTTCGTGCTTCGCTCTCCTACCTTTGCTAACATGATGCACATAGCGCAGAAGCCGATGCTGCATTCACTTACACTCGGATATCTGAGCTTCACCGTGAAAACATAATCGGACATTTGATATTTGATTGAATTTTATTGTTTTGCCTTTGGGGTGGCACCTGGGGTGGCCAGTCTGGTTGGGGGGGTGGCCTGTGACCCCCCAGGCCACCCCGCTGGACACGCCACTGTGAGTTAGGTGTTTTATTTATTCTTGAATGATTCATTGGTCCGTGTTAAGTGGTTAATCAAAAAAAGATTCTGAAAATGAGCAGATACTGGCTTTGAAAGACCTTTTAGAAAGTCTGCAGTGCTCCAGGCACATAATATGAGTAAATAAAAACTGACCAGAAAACTGCGCTTGGACACAAAAAGTAAAGAACTAACAGTCAGCTCAAGAGTTTTCCACACTTTCATATGCAATCATAGACACTTGGTAAAAATAGCTGAAGCAATAAAATCAGTTAAGCTGGCAGTATACTGATAATCTATTATCAATATTCCACGGATCACACTACGGTTTTGACTTGAAAATCAATTTTCGGTCCGCTTAAGTCATATCTGTGTCATCCTTCAGCTAAAAAAGTAACAGAAAATAACACATTTGAGTGTTTTGCTTTCTGCCTGTGCTGCTAATTAACCAAGTTAATGCTAAGTATGTTAAAAGACAATACCTTCAACCTGCACAGGTCTTTGTGTTTTTACCCTTCAGCTGTTAAAGACTGGTAGACTATTGTTGTCACCCCGCTGGATGGGCCGACGTGGACACCCACTTTTGTGAATGTGATAAATCAAGAATGAGACGACTGATTTTGAAATTGATACCATAGGTGCATCTACTTAAAATCTCAGACAAGTTCGAATCTCAGTGTCCTCAACCTTAAGGTCAAAGTCAGAGGTCAAGTCTTCTGACAATCTTGAAATGCAGTAACTCCAGAAGGATTTTCACATTTATACTATACATGTGTCTACTAAGAGACTGATTGGTAGCACTGGCATCTGCCAGTATTTTTATTTTTTGTGGCAAGCACATGAAGTTTAATTTAATACAATTACTAATTTATATTATATAATATCACATCATATTATATAATACCGTATTTTCCGGACTACAAAGCGCACCTGAATGTTAGCCGCACAAGCTAAAATCAGGGGAAAATCCTGTTTTGTACATACATTAGCCGCACCTGACTAAAGGCCGCAGTGGTTTCAATGTTGACTTATCATATATAAGAGAATATGCACAAAGGGAATTGTCAGGAAAGAGATGGCTGTTTGGAGACATCACTTTTATTAATATTTTGAAAAACAAGTTATGGGTACATATTTGCATAACTTTTTAGGTATATGTACAAGTAGCGGTAATTACAAGTACAAAACATGTACTGTGCTTCATAAACGAGTAACAAATGTAGTACATAACAATAACCTACAGCACACCAGAAAAATAGATTCAGACAACCTTTTAGGCTCAGGTGCAGTGACACGGCTTTAACAAGAAGAAAAGTCACCACCATCTTCCTGCGCTCTAAAACCACCAAAGTCCTCTTCTCCAGTGTCGGAAACGAACAGGCTCAGGATGGCTTCGTCATCCACTCTCAGCTTCTTTCCTTCGTTGTCACTTTCAAAACAAAAGAAATCCTCGTTGTCAGTGTCAGAGTCGAACACCCTCAGAAGGGCCGTGGCGGTGTCCTCCTCTCCATCATGCAACAGTCCAGCCCTTCGAAATCCGTTGGTGATCGTGGATGTTTTCACACTTTTCCACGCTGTCAGAATCCACCGGTGGAGTTGAGCATAACTTGCTTTTCGCAAGTTTATCGCCGCTCGTCATCCACGACTCCCGCTGAACGCATAGCGCTACTTTGAAGTTTGTTTTTCGCGCTACTTGTACGGCACTATGTTGCCTGGCGGATGGACACGTGACCAACATACCACTCTTGAACCCCGATACTGTGTGTCTGATCACATGCCCTTCCGCCAGGCAACGTAGTGCCGTACAACAGCGGAACAAACAAAACAAATCGTCTTACGATATGACAAAAATCATGGACAATCCTTAGAAAAGCCGCACCTGACTAAAAGCTGCAGGGTTCAAAGCTTGTGCAAAAAGTAGCGGCTTATAGCCCGACAATTACGGTACTTTTATATAATTTAATATAATTGCCATTTAGATCTGACCTTTACTTGATTTCTTTTTGAGAAATTCATCGGTTGTTTGGCTAATGTGTTTTGGATCATTATTCAGCTGAAAGGTCTGCTTCTGTTTGAACATCACTTTCAGATCAATGATCGTAAATCTTAGAGCTTTCTGTATCGATCTAGAAGGTCGGTAGTTGATCTTTCGGCTCCTTCAGTCTGCAGGTCAAAGTGTCTTTGGGCAAGATACTGAACCCAGAGTTGCCCCTGATGTATCCACTGGAGTGTGACTGTGTGAATGTTAGGTTAAAAACACTTGGGCATAGGACAAAAGCCCTGTCTATCCGTGTCTCTGTTTATAGTACATTATGCCAAAAGACCCGCCTTTCAGTTGTTTGACAAATTGTTCTTTTTGGACAGGAAACAGCTTGCTTTCTACAAAGTGAGGTTTTTTTTTTTTAGTACATATTAATTTCAGTTTTTAAAATCTCAATTTATTTTGATTATATCACCATTAATATACACTGTTTGAAAGAGAATCAGGTGGTGGTGTGTTTGAACACATCGGAAAAGTCACCAGTTCTTTTCTACGTCTGCCAATTCTGAATGTACTTTATACTGAAGAAGAACACCTTGTTCTTATTAAACTGTCATAGACAAACTGTTCGCATAGGCAGGTAATGCAAATGTGTCAAAAGGTAAAGGTGTCAAAAAGAAACCGAAACCATATCAAGTGTCTCAAAAAAGATCCTCGTGAACTCTGTAGACCGTAAACATGTGTCTGTGTCTTGTTTCTTTCTGGCCTGGATATTCTGTTTAATATTACACCTTAATTTTTTTGATGGGAATTGACAGATGAGATGGACTTGTGCCCTGTGCTCCTAATAGCATGTTTATTATGACAGGGCATGCATAAGCTTGTTATATTAGCTTGGGAACAGTACTTTCTGTTTCTTGTGTGCAACAGTAGAAGAATGTCATTACACTGGGAAGTTTACCGTGGACCCAAATAAACCAAGCACAGGATTATATATAAAAGTGTTACTTAACATGTATCTACGGGAAAATGTGCACTTGCATATGCTGTGTTTTTTTTTTTTTTTTTTTTCACACTCTGCATGCACAGACTTGCACCCACAAAAAAAAATCCCCAGAAAGCCTTTCACCCAAAATGGTTTTCTTTAATACTGATTGTATTTATTTTCTGCCCCCGTTTTCTCTTGTTTTTAAACGTCTTTTCAATGTCACTGTCAACACAGGGCGAAGAAATCTTTCTGGACATGTTTGAGGACGAATACAGGAGCATGACGGTGGGTTAGCCTTCGTTTAATATTTGCTTTCCTCCCCTCCCTGTTCAAAATGAAACATCAGCCCGACTCTGCAAGCACATTTCTCTTTCTGCTGTTAGGTCTGGGTGTTCTCATACACAATGTCGTCTCTATGTTGCAGAGTAAGCCACTGAATGTGGAGTATCTAATGATGGATGCCTCAATACTGCTGCCACCCACTGGCACTCCTCTGACCGGTATTGACTTTGTAAAGAGACTTCCTTGTGGAGACGTGGAGAAGACACGCAGGGTGCGTCCGCCCACACACACAAGCTCAGTGACGGTGTCCTGGATAAATCTATTGTTGTAGCTCATGCTGGCTGTTCTTGGTACACTTCCAGAAATCTCAGTCCTCCCAAATGAGAAGCAGACAGGCAAAAGAAAATCCACTCACACACCCAAGTTCAGTGGACATACACAGACAATCAGGACTTGTAGTTGAGTTGTTCTTGAAGGGTTGTGGCACATCGAAGCAAACCAGTGAAATAATTTTCACTTAGAAGAATTTTAAAATAGGTTTGGAGGTTTTTTTGTGATCAAAGGTTTGCATCCGTCATCTAAAAAAACTCTTATTAGGATTTTTAGAGGAGCACTGTTAGGTGTTTATTCTTAACCTTTGTTTAAAACTGCCAGTTTTAGACAGAAGGTTTATTGTAGCATGCAATTTCTCTGTATGTGTTTGTGCCTGTTTGTTTATGAGTGGGCTTTCTCATCTCTTCAGGCGATTCGGGTTTTCTTCATGTTGCGGTCCTTATCACTTCAGCTTCAAGGAGAACCCGAGACACAGCTCCCTCTGACCAGACCTGAAGATCTGATCAAGACAGACGATGTCTTAGACCTCAGTAAGACGCACACAGAGACACAAAGGCATACTCAATGTACACTGTGTAATACCAGACCACAAGCTACAGCTGCTGTGCAGATTTATTTCCATGCTTACAACAGGATAAAAGAATAACGACACGAGATTGTCACATTTCTTTTCTCACCCTCTTTCTCTCAGTCACGCTCTTCACCCAGTAGGTAACAGCACAGATGCAACACACTACTGTGGGTAAATGCACATACAAGCACTCGTACCCACAGCAACACAGCGATGAGCTTGAGGAACAATCACAAACACCTGTGCACAGAGGTTTATTTTACACAGAGATAACCTGAACCGTCTTCTCATATTGTGCACAGGTGTGTAGTTGTTACATGCAGACGTAATAGAAACTTACACGTGGTTAACTCTGCTCTGCTGTTGAGGATCGCAAGTATAACTGCAGAGTAATGCGAGCGAGAGTGATGACAGTGTCTCACACGGCAAATGTTCAAACTGTGCAAATCCATACTTGAACATTTCTTGTGTACGTGTTTCTGTATGCATCTGTGGCTCCTTTTTTTTTTTTTTTGCACGGTTTTCCGAGTACAGGTGTCAACCTCATAGCAAACCACTTCTCGATGCAAGTCCGCTTTCTACCAACAACAACATAAGTGTGTGTGCGTGTGCACATGCAGCAGCATTAAAAACATTGCATTTCAAGAAATGGAGTAGTGCAGAATCGATATTCTTTAGCTGGTACAGGTGTTGTATCTAAACAGAATATGAAAACCAAACATCTGAAAACAGTTTGAGAGAGACTAAGCGCACCTTTAGAGAAGTAACAATCAGCACAGTCACAACAGCTCGCAGTATAAACACGTCATGAAATCTTTATGAAGATCAGAGTTATTCCAAAAGAAATACACAGATTTGCTAAACACTAAATCATCAGCATAGCTTCTTAAGCAGCATGTGCAAAAACCATTAATACTTTTAATGTTAGAAAAGGCCAAATGACACAATGCTGTTTCTGAGCCAGGACAAAGGCAAATCCATTTCTTATCATTAAACCAATATCAGTTGCATGCAGTTGCCATGCCCTTACAAATTAACACATTCCAGTAAAGACGCGAGACTGAAACTCCCTAAACCATACAGAAAGGATAAAATGAGTCAGTAAAAGCAGACTTTACTACAATCATAGCAGCAAAATTATATAAAGGGCAAGCATAACATAATAAATGTATTTAAAAACTTGATATAAAATTGTATTTGCTTGATTTCTTTCCATCATTTTTATATTTTTATTCATCAATAAGTAGTTTTTTATTTTTTTGTTTATGTAGGCATGTGTATCCCCACCTTAGTTCCCCAAACATGAGCATTTCTGCATATCTGCTCTATTATGCAAATTATGGGGCTTTTATTCAGGTTGTCTATCACAGAGTCGGCTTTACTGCTGTCGTTGATTAAGACAATCAAGATGTCTTATTTTTTGTAATGATAATATTCTGATATTGCACAGGCGTGTATTTGGGGGTTTTTTTTACATTGTGTTTCTTAATCGCCTTAAAAAGATAGTACCAATAAAATCGACTTCTTAGAATTACCACAGAAAGCGAGAGGGCTTAATAAATTCCACCGGGGTTGTTACCTTAGTATTGAGTATTGGTGAGCTGCGGCCTTTATAGTTTTATCACTTCATCTGTTGAGTCAGCTGCACTGTCGGTGCTTGGAAACCATGTTGATGTAAACCTGTGGCCTTATGGATGGAACAAACCAGTGTCTCAGCAATTTGTCTTTTTTTTCTCTTTGTTTTTTTTAACTTGCTTTCAGTCAGTGTCACAGTTGTGCTGCAGTTGGCTTATGTTAAGTGATCTCTTTGTCTTGTGATTGTGTGAACAGGCTATAAGTGAAAGATGTCTCTTCACGCCCGTCTTTTGGGAAGCCGGGCTGATGCCTCAGACACACTCGCGACAAATAGATGGCAATACAGCTATTGAAACCAAATGGCTCCCTTTAGCTTTCAAGTCTAATTCAGTGGTTGAAACCACGAATGTTTTGATGATTCCAAATGCCAGTCAAGAGTCTGTAGCAGATTAAGGTAAAGATAGCCTTTAACAGAGTCTTGATCATATCAGGTTTGACTTGATTTCCAGTAGTTTTATGCCTCTTGATTTTCTGTCATATATCTTACCTCTTGTATGGTTTGAAAGATTTTCCTGTGTTTGCTTTGTCTTTAAAGCAAGGTGGTTGACTCAGAACACAACTTCTCAGAGTAATAATGCAGGGTGGAGGGTTTTTCCTGTATACGGGGGATTTAAACCTGCTACCTTCCACCCACAAAATTCTTTTTCTGACCATTAGGCTGCCTCCGCCTCCATTCACAACATTTTTCTTACTAACTCTTAAATTACACAGCATATATGTATTTTAGTATATGTAGTCTCTGGAGGAATAAATCTGTGGTTGCATAGTCACACACGCAGTGGAAGTGTGACATTTTCATTCATGAACATTGCCCAAAATGTAGGGTGTGTGTTTTTGTGTGGGTTGGATCCTTTATGTTTTCTTAATTAGCCCCCCTAAGGGCTGACAAACTTTATTATATTGAACAATGGATAATGGAGGAAAAAAGCTTCCTGATTGGGCCACATTTTTGGTGAATTTCAAAGCACACCCTGTGTTGCAGAGTGGGAGAGTATATAATTGTGCTTTTTTGTGAGGCCACAAATATTCAGTTGCGTGTGCATGGAGTTGTTTTAACCTTGATAAATGTCTGCGCTCTACTATTGCCTTTAGAGTTCACGTGGGCTGTGTTTATATGGAGCTTAATGTTTATTATCCCTGTAAAGGTCCACACAGTAAAAATCCTTATTATCACCTCAGCCATAAGAAATAAGACCAAACCCTTTGAAAGTTAAAGTGAACAATGTTCAGTTGCATTCACAATTCATTTTTCGTGCTTCTCCGGTTTCCAGAAACCAGCGTCGAGTCTAAACTGGTCCTCCACAGAGGACCTTTTTCAGTACAAACTTTTCAAGTTCGCTGGAGAATAGAGCAGGGCGATATGGCCAAAAATATTTATCACGATATATATTTGAAAATTTGCGATAACGATATAACTGACGATATAATTGATGCGAGACAAAATACAACTCCACAACATTACTAGCGCAAAAGGACAACCTTCCATTTATTTTCACTTAAACAAGAAGCTGGTTTTTATGTACATTAAAGCTTTATAAAAATTTAACAGTGCAAATGCAAATTCCTTGCTGAAAGTTTAACCAAAAGGCATTTCCAGTAGAAATGGGCTGACATATCCTGAGCATAACCATGTATAATATCCACTGAAGTTAAAAAGAGGTGCTTTGCAACATTAAACTGCAGTGTGCAGTAAGTGTTTTTCGGACCATAAGGTGCACGGGATTATAAGGCACATTAAGCGAAACAAAGCAGTCAGATAAATCAAACTTTATTAAACTCATTCTTCTTGCTTCCTCCACTTCTGTACCATTGATTCATTAATGTTGAATTCTCTGGCAGCTGCTCTATTCCCATGTTGTTGCAGTATATTAATGACTAACCTCGTATTGTGGATGGATTATCTCAGTTGTTCTCCTGACTGAAGATTGGTCCGTTTACAGCATCCTGCCATGCGATTGCATTTGTCTCTAACCATGAAGAACCTTCACGTTAACTTTTATAAGTGGAAAAGTGTTAGTGTTCGTCCTCCAGCTTCACTGTTTATGTTATGCTAACATAGCTGTGTCGCTAGCGATCACGTAGCACATCATTATATACCAGCTAGCCCAACTTCAGTAACCCTACAAACGTCACTGCTGTTTAGTTTCCTGTCTTCATTTATGTTGGAAGTGATAGCAGAGCTGTACGTTTGATTTTTTTCAGAAATCTCTCAGTCAAAACATGCAATATCATGCTTAGGTAACTAGCGAAACTAGCGAGCTAACTTCCGCTAGCTTCCTGCTAACTTCTAACTCCGTTAAATGTAATACATTTTGTTTTCATGGATGCCTGGAAGTTAAACTTCATAGTTACACCTGGTAAAGCAGCAATGCTGATCTTTTTTATTAAAGATGAAAGAATTTAGACAGTTTTTAACTCTCAGTGCAGTGTTCGTTTGACCCGAAGAGGGGGGTTTAGGACCCAGATTACTCCCAGATTTAAGAGCATCTTAGTCCGACAAATACGACAATAACGACGGCCGCTTGCATGTTCTGCAAAAAAAAATGTGCTTTGTCGTGTATCTGACGGACAAACACCAAACCAGTTCCACATCACTGAAGTTGCACCATTTTTACAAACCAATTCTGGTTCATCTGTTTCACTCAACAATCGGCCATGTGCGTATGAAAACAAAGGCACTGCGCATGCGAGTTTTACTTATATTCTATCGCGATATTTCATTTTCCTATCGTTGTCTAACATTATACCGGTATTACCGTGAACAGTATAATATGGCCCAGCCCTACTGGAGAACATGTCATGTAGGTGTTTCGTAACCCTAACCAATGTAGAAAAAAATGAGTAAAACAAATTATTATACGTTTATGTAACTCAGAACTGATGATATATGTTGATATTTATTTGGAAATGTGACCAGCTGTTGCTTGTGGGTAAGACGGCCTGTAACGAAACTGGAGTCACATGTTTTGCATTTTTCTCTTCTCACCTTGGTGAATAGGGGTATTGTTCATGCAGCCTACAGCCAACTGGGAACACTTAAAAGCTGAAGAGAATACTGAAGTTAGGCAGCCATATGCTGTTTGATTTTGTTTAGAGTTTTTTTGGGGGGTTTTTTGGCTGAACATCCAAGTCATATCTTGCTTTTTTGCCCAAGGTGTCTCATTCGAATTACCTCAAAATCTGAATCAGAAAAGTAGAACAAGAACTGCTTTTGTGAAGACCTTTCTTCTTTTGGACTAATAGATCAAAGGTTCAAGTCTTTCATAGAAAAGTCCTTCTCTAACAGTTGTCTGTGTTAATAAAAGTAATTTTAGTCTTATTAAGTTCAGTGATAAATGAATGGAGTTGACTTGTTTTCTTTTAAATGTCCTGCGTGTTTTAAGCCCTTTTGACCAGGCAGGCTTTCCACTATAAATTAGGTAGGCATGGGGGGTGGCACGGTTTTTTCCCCCGTTTATTCTGGGGATTGAGTGTGCAGAACTTCCCCTGGTTTCTCTGACCATTTGGTTGTCGGCATCCCTTGTGTTACCATCGAAAATTGATGACTGTATCTCCAGCTGTAGGTACTTTCACTGCTCACTGTTTCAGTAGGAACTGTTGAGTTCTTGGTATTCCCCATTGATCTTTAAATAGGCCGCATGTATGAATGAATGTGCAGCAAAAGCTTGCTGGCCCTGTGTAAGAAGCATATTGCTGTTAAATACCTAAATTTAAAGCCACTAGTTTTCTCAGATATGTGAATCTGAGTTGCTTTATGTTCATAGGATTAGTCATGTTGCACTGTAAAAGTAGATTAGTCAGAATACTTGAGAATTCAAATTAAGGAATAAAAATGAAACATAAATATCATCAAGTGGAAGGGATGTGTGAGAGACTGCAAGAGAAATTCCTCATGGGGGTTGTACGTCAGTCTAATGTTACTGGTTTACATTTAGAGTCAGTCGAGGTGGGTGATAATTAGATCAAAACCAGTGGTGTCACATCAGATCATCAGTTCGGTATTTCGTGTTTACTTTACAGTAGGTTTTGTGGTAAATTGAAATGAAGAACTGGACATGTGGGCTTATTTTGTCTTGATGTATTTTCCAGGCGTGGGAGCAGAGCTTCTTCACTGTCCTTTAAAGCACTCTCTGTGTTTTGACTGTGTGTGTTTGTGTGCGTCAACTCACTGCCACTGTCTGCCCATCAAATCCGAGGTCATTTATAAGCTTTATATATAATGGAATAACACGGTAACAGCTCTCTTCTGGCCATGAAACTGCTTGTCAGTCAGATGTCTGATTTACTTTTGCAAATGGGGTACTGAGTGCAGTGCTAGTTCTAGTTTTAAAGTGCTTTTAATAAAGGGCAGAGGTGCTCCGAAAGTGCTGTACAAGTTACCACAATACAAATGATACTTGTAGGGAAGCCCTCTTCCATACACTGAGTATAAAAAGGGCCATAATTCCTAAACACTTCATGAAATGCTTTTGTTAAACTCCTTAAATTAAAGATGAAAGTCTGGACTTGAATTGCATCTTGATTCATTGATACTTAAGGACCTATACATTATGCAATATGCATTTAATAATACATATAAAATATTATAACTATTGCTATTGCTAAATATTGTACGCTGTCTGACACACTTTCTGGAAACACCTTTTTATTTTTTAAGTGGCCAAACTGTCTTGTTTTAAATGTCTTCCATATTTTAAGACCTTTTCACCCGACAAGCTTTCCAAAAGAAATTAGGTAGGCGTGGGGGGTGGCACAGTTATTTCCCACTACTCTGGGGACTGAACTCTGGTGAATAAACAGTCCCATGCATGTGGTGTGTGGACTACTTGGGGTGTTGACCTCAGTCCCCGAGAGCCTCATTACCTCTTGGAAAAGTTTTCCCATGGTAATCCAACTACTATTGGCTATGACATTACTATGACTGTATTTAAACACTTGGATTACTGACATTAGATCTCACCTGCCTCGATACCTGTCCAACAATTATTGTCATGTGCTTTGCTACTGCGTTGCATTGTGTAATCGTGTCCAGTTGGCATGTCCAGTACTGCAATGTTCTCACTTTTCGTGAGAACATTGAGCGCGTGCTCTACTGAGCATGAAAAAACTTCCTGAACACCTGCGATCAGCTAAAACTTGCTTCATTTTGATCTCAGTCATTTAAATCGAGGGTAGCAAGTTTATTATTTGAAGTGGCTTATCAATAAATCATGTCTGTATCCTCCTCTTAAACTTTTGTTTGATTATATTTCTAGTGGGTAGCTTCCCATGCACATTGCAGAGTAAAGCAGCTGTCCTGGGGCCATAACATACAGGACTGGGTCCTCTCACAGTGTTTGACATTGCATCTACCAAGGTTGTAGTGGAAACAACCTGGACTGGTGGTGACATAGTAAACACATCTATAGTAAACACTAGCGTGGCAGGTGTAAATAACTAGACGTCTTTGAACATGGAAACAAGTCTAGTCGAGGTTGCTTTTTGCTTGTGATTTTTATCAAAGTTTAATTTATATCATAACCTATATATGTTTGTCATTTTTTCCTCTTTCTATCCTGCTGTAAGGCCCTCCAGTGCTACACAAATACATTTGACATGAGTCAGTACATGACAAATGTTTGATCTGTCTCTACAGACATGTCATGACATTGACTGGTGTGTGTGAAACGCCTCAGAGCTAACTTGAAACACTTTGGCAGAAGTAAATAGTCCTTTATTTAATAATATACATATTATTAATATGCTGTTTTGGGCTCGAACTCCAAATGCCATATTAAATATGTTGTAAACAGTTTAAAAAATGGATTACAATTTTTATATATGTTTAAAAAAAAGATCTAAAAAAACATTTAAAAAAAACCCATTGATGTTTATGTTTGTGATCCCTTTTTCAGATAACAGTGACCTGATAGCCTGTATGGTGGTCAGTAAAGATGGGGGACAGGCCCAGAGATTCCTTGCTGTAGATGTGTACCAGATGAGTCTGGTGGAACCAGAAAGCAAACGCCTTGGATGGGGTGTCGTCAAATTTGCCGGCCTCTTGCAAGTAAGAAAAAAAAAGTGTACACGTTTGTTATTTTGTTTTTTCAGTTGAAATTAAATGTTGATTGAAAACCATGAATTTTTTTCTGCAATATTGTACTCATTACTTACTCACTCTTGTTCATATTGATTTATCTCTTTTTTGTTCTCCAGTGTAATTCTGCTCTTTTGTTCTCTAGCACAGGATGTTTTGTATTGCTGTCTTGTTGCGTTCTCATTACTCAGGCATTTTCTTTGTATACTCAATTCATTGTGTCCTTTTTACAAGAGACATGTAAAGCTCTTAGTGATGCCTTGAGGGTTTGTGCAGTTGCAGTTCACCTGTTTCAGTGAAAATGCGAATTTTGTTCCGCATACTATTGCCAGCAGGTAACTCTTCAGCAGCCGAAGTGAAAGACTTGTATACGCTTCCTGTCCTCTGAAAATAACCATAATTCCAATTAGAAAGAAACCGTGTCCTAAAGAAAATAGTGGATTTATACTAGTGGCTTTAACTTGTCATGAAATGTTTTGAAGCATTTTAGTAAAATGAGAATGCTAAACTGAATGTACAGTTTGCTTGCAGGCATGAAAGGAACACAGATGACGCAAGCACCAGCATGACTCAGCTTATTCATTACACCTGGAAATTCCCAAGGCTTACGCCCATATATTATCTGTTGATTGTTTTAGCATGCTGCAGCCTCATGTGCTTTAACAGAAAGCACAGAAAGAGTCAAATACCTGTCTCACCTCTTTTATTTAATTTTTTTCTCCTTTTTAACAGGTAAAAGTTTTACGGTTAATAGTACGCTCTCCATCTTCAAATCCATCAGCACTGGCGTATACCTGAGGGCTGTGTTAGCTCACCTACTATACTTTAGAGATGGCACAATAACACTTTTTAATGTCCGATACTGATTTGGATATCTGCCGATACCGATATGAATCCGATATAGCGCATTTTGTAATCAATAAAACTGTTTTTTATAAATATCTTGCTGCATTTTGTGTAAGTTCATACTCAAGTTTTAAAAAACAAGAGACTTAAGCTATTCTGTTATACCTGTATGCAAAAAAATGCACTCCACCCAAAACATTTTATAGTTCAGCAACATTGATCAATCTAATAAATTTAAACCTACACCATCCTCCCCATTTTGGTATTTTAAAGAGTACTTACAGTGGGGCAAAAAAGTATTTAGTCAGCCACCGATTGTGCAAGTTCCCCCACCTAAAATGATGACAGAGGTCAGTAATTTGCACCAGAGGTACACGTCAACTGTGAGAGACAGAATGTGAAAAAAAAATCCATGAATCCACATGGTAGGATTTGTAAAGAATTTATTCGTAAATCAGGGTGGAAAATAAGTATTTGGTCAATAATAAAAATACAACTCAATACTTTGTAACATAACCTTTGTTGGCAATAACAGAGGTCAAACGTTTACTATAGGTCTTTACCAGGTTTGCACACACAGTAGCTGGTATTTTGGCCCATTCCTCCATGCAGATCTTCTCGAGAGCAGTGATGTTTTGGGGCTGTCGCCGAGCAACACGGACTTTCAACTCCCGCCACAGATTTTCTATGGGGTTGAGGTCTGGAGACTGGCTAGGCCACTCCAGGACTTTCAAATGCTTCTTACGGAGCCACTCCTTTGTTGCCCGAGCGGTGTGTTTTGGATCATTGTCATGTTGGAAGACCCAGCCTCGTTTCATCTTCAAAGTTCTCACTGATGGAAGGAGGTTCTGGCTCAAAATCTCACGATACATGGCCCCATTCATTCTGTCCTTAACACGGATCAGTCGTCCTGTCCCCTTGGCAGAAAAACAGCCCCATAGCATGATGTTTCCACCCCCATGCTTCACAGTAGGTATGGTGTTCTTGGGATGCAACTCAGTATTCTTCTTCCTCCAAACACGACGAGTTGAGTTTATACCAAAAAGTTCTACTTTGGTTTCATCTGACCACATGACATTCTCCCAATCCTCTGCTGTATCATCCATGTGCTCTCTGGCAAACTTCAGACGGGCCTGGACATGCACTGGCTTCAGCAGCGGAACACGTCTGGCACTGCGGGATTTGATTCCCTGCCGTTGTAGTGTGTTACTGATGGTGACCTTTGTTACTTTGGTCCCAGCTCTCTGCAGGTCATTCACCAGGTCCCCCCGTGTGGTTCTGGGATCTTTGCTCACCGTTCTCATGATCATTTTGACCCCACGGGATGAGATCTTGCGTGGAGCCCCAGATCGAGGGAGATTATCAGTGGTCTTGTATGTCTCCCATTTTCTGATGATTGCTCCCACATTTGATTTTTTCACACAAAGCTGCTTGCCTATTGTAGATTCACTCTTCCCAGTCTGGTGCAGGTCTACAATACTTTTCCTGGTGTCCTTCGAAAGCTCTTTGGTCTTGGCCATGGTGGAGTTTGGAGTCTGACTGTTTGAGGCTGTGGACAGGTGTCTTTTATACAGATGATGAGTTCAAACAGGTGCCATTCATACAGGTAACGAGTGGGGGACAGAAAAGCTTCTTACAGAAGACGTTACAGGTCTGTGAGAGCCAGAGATTTTCCTTGTTTGAGGTGACCAAATACTTATTTTCCACCCTAATTTACGAATAAATTCTTTACAAATCCTACCATGTGAATTCATGGATTTTTTTTTCACATTCTGTCTCACACAGTTGAAGTGTACCTCTGGTGCAAATTACTGACCTCTGTCATCATTTTAAGTGGGGGAACTTGCACAATCGGTGGCTGACTAAATACTTTTTTGCCCCACTGTACCTACCTAACTAATAGGGTTGCCAACTCCCAGCAAAAATATTAGGGAACCACCCCCCCAACCCTTAATCGATGTAATGAACTTTAATTTAATGCAAGTGTAAAACAAATGCACAGAAATCAATTATTTTTCTACAATAATTAGTTTCTCTTTCAGTGTTTATTGACTCTTTGTGAAGTCAGCTTTTGTTGTCCCTCTGGGGACACTAAAATGCAGATCTATTTCACACAATTTGATCCATCTTATCTTGCATTTTTTGTCCTCTTTCAACAGGACATGCAGGTGTCCGGCGTTGAGGACGACAGCAGGGCGTTAAACATTGTCATTCATAAACCCAGCTCCAACCCCCACGCCAAGCCCCTGCCCATTCTGCAGGCCAACTTCATCTTTGCAGACCACATTCGCTGCATCATCGCCAAACAGAGGCTAGCCAAAGGCCGTATCCAGGCCCGGCGGATGAAGATGCAAAGGATTGCCGGTTAGAAAACACAGAGAAAAACCACCTTTTAAATCTTTTGTTTTTACCCAAAATGACCCTTTTCTCGTTAAGCTAGTGGCTTGTTTTCGCTGAGACTGAAAGTCTTCTAGAAAGTGCTGTGAAACTGTTCAGTACAGCAGCTTTTACAAGAAAACACACTTTATTTAAAACAGAAAGTCGCTGCTTTCTGGTGAACATGGTAAAACGGCCAACAGAAACTTAAAAAAACAGAAGTAACCTACGGTGAGAATTTAACAGTGAAAAATTAAATCAGTAATCCAGAACTGAAGCAAACATTAGGAAGGCTTCACAGCCTCAACAAAATGCTAAAATTCAATTTAAGCAAAATTTAAATTGAGACATTTATTTATTTAGTTAGTTAGTTAGTTATTAAAAGACATTTCAATTTACTAAATTTTGTGTTTGGGAAACTTCAGTCCAAGAGAAGTGAAAGTTCATCTCTTTGTTAACTGACGTAGTGTAGGTCATTTCCCTGAATTAGCTTCTGGCTTTCTTCTAAGTTCTAAAAGTGATATATTTCCCCTTTTTTAAAAAGTTGTCAGTCGTATGTCTGTTTTCTTTTTGTGACGCTCTGATGATCTCAGAGTCATTTCTTACATTGCTATAATAAGCCTGCTGTTATGCCAGGATATGTTTGACCATCTTCTGGCTAAAGTGGTGGGTGTTTCCTTTAACACAAAAATTACTAAAAAGTCCTTTGGCAAATAAGGATGGATTTACCCGTCAGTCCCTTGTACTTCCCCCCACTGAAGTCCAGATTCTTTAGAATTACACAAAACTCATAACAATATAAAATCCTGCTAATGCAGCAAAGTTGAGGAGGATGTGATCCTCACCAAAATAGTCAGTGTGGTCACAACAACAGTGTCAGATTGACTCATTGCCGATATAATTGTGCATACAAAAACATTTCTTGCTTAAATAAAATTTACTGTACTGTACAGAAAGCCGTCACTCCTGACTTTGTTTTGCTTCCATGGAGCCAGACTTTCGCTTTTAATTTTACAGACGTCGTGAGCAACAGTTCTCCAGGCTTGCTGAATGTATTTTTTTCTTTTATCCAAACCCTTGGAATACCTGAGTATGGTGTGTAATGTGCCCTTTAAAAAGCCTCATCAGAAATTATGTCAGTGGAAAGATAGTTCCCAAGAAGCCATTCTTAAGGAAGGGAAACTGGGAGAAAAGCCTGAGTTGTGCCTAATTCCACAAGAATTGGACTGAAAGTCAGTGGCAACAGGTCTGATGGAGTGATGAATCCAAATTTGAACAATTGTACCACCATGCAATACCATCTGAAAAGCTTCTGCCTGGCATCAGCTTCATTTTTTCCTTGTATCCTTTATACTGTTTCCATGTATGTTTGCATGTTATGACGTCTTTGCACTGGCTTTGCAAATTATAAAAAGGAGTGGTTCAAGATTCTTGTGCAATACTGTCATTGTATTAAGGACAAGTGGGTATTTTGTGTCCTGGAGTTTGCACTGGATCCTTAACTGTAACATGAACCTGTCCCACAGGTCAGTGCTACACTTTCACTTTTTCTTTCTCTCTTTAGCTTTGCTGGACCTGCCTGTGCAGCCCAGTGCAACAGAGGTGTTGGGTTTCGCTCAGACTGCAAACACTTCAGCCAGTGGCCTGCCTTTCCGGTTCTACGAGCAGTCTAGGCGGGCACCAAATGATCCCACGGCAAATAGATCAGTTTTTGCCTCTGTCGATAAAGTACCAGGTAACACACAGATGCACGTACCGTCTCAGCTTTTATCTCAGACCAGCTGTTTATAGCGTCTGACCCAGTGGTACTATGGTTTTGTTATTGCTTTTATTTCTTTAGTGTTGGGGTGAACATTAGATAAGTGCTTCACTAAAAACATAGATTAGATGCTTTAAATAGAAAAGGGATTCTTCAGAACTGAGCTGAAAAGTCCCTTCATATTACTTGCATTTTAAAAATTCTTGCATTTGTTCATCCTTTACAGGGCGCTCATCGAAATACTTTGACATTTTTATGTTACAATGAAGGTCAATTAAGTTAATATACACTGTTTACATGTTAAATGTACAAGAAAACACATAGAAATGTTTATTTTAACTTCCTTAACTGACATGTCTGCTTGTCACAAATATATCACCCACATCAAAGTACAGTCCTGCCCAGTGACTTAACTTCTTCATGGTTCTTAGTGAGGCTGTAATGTGACACAACTGAAGGTTCAAGAGAAATCAAACCCAGCTGAGATATTTATACTCGTATTCAGAGCGTTAAGATCGCTTCAACTCTAAAATTGAGTATGTGTGTACTCTCAAACACAGGATGTTCTATTCTGTAACACAGAAGTTGTTCCCTTGGGTATTGTTGGGATTTCTGCTATAATAAACCTGAATTGAATTGCAGTTCCCTTATTCCATAAAGAAGCCGAGCAGACGGCTTTAAAGAAAAAGTGTCCATTTTGAAGTCTATACTTAGCCCACTTTGAACAAAACATTAACAGTGAAGTGTAGATCTACTGAAAAATACTGAGATCTAAATTGTAAATATAGAACACAAAGTCAATCTTAACTAAATCAATCATACATATTGAATTACTAAATCAACTTTAGCAGACAAGATACCAGTGTAGGCAATGTAAGTGCAATAAAAGGTGTTATAAGCTCATAAAACTAAACATAATGACACTGTTCACTATTCGTGGCTCGGAAATGTCTAAATGTGTTGAATTTCTCATTGTATTATAGTACACAATCCTGTGGCAACATCCAGTTTACTGGGATTTACTTATTGAGCGCTACATTATGATGTGCGATACCTTTTTTTTTAATACCCAAAGTATGGCTTAGTACATGCATCTGGTGTACATCTAAAAATAGACTTTCCAGTTTTAGTTGAACGTGTCAAACGATCAAATGTGGCGCCACCTTTTTCATTCCAAAATTTCACTCATTTCAAGAAATCCTACACAAACAACACATATCTGAACATTTAGGGCAACTATTCAACCACATAATGTGTGAGTTTCATCAACCCACCACTGTTAGTTTCAGTATTATGACCACAGATGAAAGAGTGGGCAGGGGCGAAAAACCAAATTTCCCAAATTCCAAAAGAACTGAAGTCGAAATGCTGTGGGTTACTGCTGATTGGTTAGAAACAATGATGTCACTATCTGTTACATAGCCTGATCTATGCTGATTGGCTTAGAGAAATCCATGTGGTTCTAAAACCTAACAGTGATGTGGCAAGGCCTATTTTGAGATCTTGTGAAGTTCCCTGTATATGGTTCCTCACTCGATAAAGTAGTGAATACTGTTCGTACTGTTGTGCTTTACTTCGGTCGCTCTGTCTGTTCCTGTAATATAATCCCTGTGAGTAAGTCCCACTGGGTACACTAATATAATCCCTTTTCAATGGATTTCCGTGAGTTATATCACTGTACTCACTGTATCTTCAGCTCCTGAATACGACTCTTTTGTCCTCCTTAGCAGGAGAATCTCCTCTGGAGTTACAAGGCACCCAATTAGTAGTTTTATTTTTCCAGAGGGCAACAAGTGGGGTAGATTACGAAGCCTGTTCTTAAATCTTGACACGGTATCATTACCTCAGCTGAAACAGTTTGGAGCTTCAATTAATACGACTGTATGCCCTTACCATGTCAGTCCAGTGTGTGTAGTGTGTAAGCAGGTATAAAGGGCTTGTTTACCAAATCTGTATCTGCCAAATATTAAATATGCTCACAACTGCTGCTTCTGTTGCTGTGTTGTGGTGGTGAATAATGTCCTGAAAGTGTCGCAGTGAAATCATAGTTTCATCGTTTTTTGCAGTGAAATAGTGTAACGAATAGCACTGAACATCCTGAGGTACGACCGCAGGGTTTTTATTCAGGTGCAGGTCTGACTGACCATCAGATTTCACTCAGTTCACCCTCTTATCCAAATGGAGTCTCGTGCAAGATAATGAAGCTTCCCTCCACAGTAACTTCGAGGTCACTGTGACCTTGACTTTATTATTTATTTGTTCACTAAATTCTAATTAGTTCATCCTTGCAAGTAAAAGTTGGTGTCACACTTGAAGAAATTCTCTTCAGATGTTCAAGAGATTCCACATTTAAAAGGAGACAGACAGACATCCAAAAACATATCGGCTTTGGCCACAGGTGTCCCAGTGGGTACGTAAAAGTTATCATGACATCAGTAAATGCTTGTGATACGCTGACCCTTATGCTAATATTTAACAGCCATGGGCTTCTAAGAAACTGAGCGAGGAATATACAGGTTAAGCAAAATAACATCTGGATGAGCTGGATTCATTGTGGAAATATGTAGCATGCAGATGAAGTTAAAATCAAGCCTTTTCTAAATCAAGAACAGACACTGTTTCTTGGGAAATGTTTGCAAGCTGTGGGATCTGCCCAAGCGTAGAGGTTTCTAAATTTTACCCAAGCTTTTTTACGAGCCACATTAATTAGTTTATTTTGTAGAATATTGGAATAAAAACGCCTCTTTTTATGTGTGTTTGTAGCAGAGAACACTTAAGAGACAGTTTGAGTTGCTAATGGCAAGGGTCTGTCTGTTGCACTCATTCCAGGGTTTGCAGTGGCTCATTGCGTGCCCCAGCACACTCCCTCACCCCTCTCCTCACCCTCACCTCCCTCCAGTGGAAGCGGGAGCACGGGGCGATGCGACTCTGTTACTGCAAGCACGACATCAGCTCAGAGTCCTGCAGGTAACGCTCACACGGACGCACACAAACCACCACAGCTCCTGCAGGCGTAAGCATGAAGACAAACTTATATTACACATGCTCTGAATTTAAATAAAACGTTTAAGTGACAAAGGAACTCAGTCCTTTGCAAATTATTGTAGCACGCCAGTGTGCCGAGCAACTATATTTGTGTTACAATGCATGCGCACACACCTCCTTGACATATGGAGAGTTTTGTAACTATAATACAACTACATACACAAACCTCCAAAACCACAGTAGCTGGCAGTGGTGTTTCACTGTGTCGTATAGATGCCTATGTGTGGTCGACGTGACAATGTAAATGATCATATTGGCTCCCTCCCACATCAGTTAAATAGTTACAACACAGCACTGTTCCCTTGCAGATTCAGTAGATTCCTGCTACATGAAGCAGCTGTTGTTGTGGATTGGTGCCGAATAAATAAAATAAATTAACAGCCATTTTCTTGCTCATGAGTCCACTGTTATGTCTTTCCAAGCAATAGTCAAGCTTGCAAAGCAACGTTGGCATGACAACCTGTGCGTCAGAAAAGAGGTGCTCCAGCATGGCCATTGTCTGAATGTGCAGGGAGACAGTCTTTGAATGGTGAATAAGATAAAAGAGAAAACAGTGAGGCTTATCAGCTGTTTAAGGGACTTTACACAGAAGATTATAAAAAGCTATAATCTGCGTGTCTCTACACAGACATGTCTGATGATATACTGATCATTTTTGGGGTTTAGTAGTTACACAATAACACTGTCATATGTAAGGGCCCATGATTGAACCACCAACCACATGATAAACTGGGAATCATTGAATTGAATACCAAAGCAGGTAAAGGCTGCTCTGATCGGATTCACTGATGGGATTGATAACAGTAGAACAGCGATGCTTGTGATGCAGGAGTTGAATAGATGAAACTGTTTTGTTTTTGTTTTTTTTAAAGACAAATGTGGGTGGAGAAGGAGCAGGCTAGACCAAATGTTTCCAAATCATGCAAACATACTCGTCTAGTTTATTTTATTGCTCTAAAACAGCTTTTCTGTTGTTGTTTACTCTTGTGAAACATACCTCACACTCTTACGATGTAAGTATGCCTACATCGTAGTTTATAGTATACAGTCAGGGCTGGGTTTTTGTTTAAAATCAGATTGTGCAGTGCTTCCATGATGGAGGACATTTAGGCTCTAAGAGGCTTAGAAAATAGTCTTAACCTTGTCAGCGGGGACTGGCAGATTCTTTACAGTGTAAACAGAGCGCTTTGTGTGCCTCAATTTCCAGTTGATGCAAATCCTCAGTGGTCTCAGGTTCCTATTGGCTGGGTATATTTAAAATTTTAAAGGTTTCAGAAACCTTTAGAATTGGAAAATACTGAATTTTGCCAAAATGGAATATGGTACAGTTGTACACATTTAACCAACAAGTGAAAGATCCCTGGTTTGATCCCAGGAGGAAACACAGATTCATTTGGGGTTTTATCAGGAAGGGCACTAGTGTGAAAATCTGCCAACTCTAACGTGCAGAGTTAGCGGTGGTTCTGGCACCCTGTGAATAAGGGAGCACTGAAAGGTTTTTGCCTGTTATGCAAAGACTTCCGATATGAACTTTCTTTAAATTGACCTTGATACACTCACCCAGTGCCTCTGTATTTTTATCTGTTTCCTTTAATTCGAAGCTACTCTTTTTACCCACAGTCCCCTGTGTGGACTGTGCTACAAGCTACATCATTTCCCACCCCAGTGCTAATCCGTAGAAATATCTGCCTCTGAGTTTAGCTCCCTCACTGTCTTCTCTATCACTCTCCTAGATGACGGTATACTTTTGGAGCACACTCCGCCCTCGTCCTCAGGCGGAGAAAGTGAAGGAGGAGGTGGAGAAGTAACATTAGTCTCCTCTGCTCCCTCAACCCCAGCTCCAGCTCCAGCTCTGGCCCCGAGCCTCACCCCAGCCTCCCAGCCCACTATCTCACTCCTTACCGACAACAGCGCAGACACCCTGAGCGTCGAGTCGCTCACCCTGCTGCCGCCTGCCGACCCACCTCGCCTGCACCTGTGCACCGGCCACGTCACAGCGGCTCAGTCCCTACAGAGACCAGATGCCTCTATCGCAGAGGAGGAGGAGGGGGACGACGAGTTGGTTAGGAAAGACGAGGAGGACGGCTCGCCGATAGATGAGACTGAAACAGATGCAACGGTAAAAGAGGAAACCACTGAGACGACAGAGACTGTCACACCCACAGATGAGGTTCCAGAGAGAACAGATGAAATACAAGGTGAAGGCACACCTAAAGAGCTCAATGGGGACCTCGAGCAAGAAAGAGAAGGCGTGACAGCTGCAGAGTCTGATAATGCAGAGTTAGACACTGAAACACCAGACTCACCTGAGCTGGATTAAGGAACATGCAGTACTCGTGCAGTCACCAGTGTGATAGATAATATACCAAGCTCATGATGGAAACTGTAGGTTAGAAAGTGATGTGAATAGTCCAAGAGGCTTTCGGAAGCATCTCAACATTTTGTATTTGCACATGAAGAAAGACTCAAAACAGACACTGGTCAACGAGGGCTCAAAGCACATTTGGCTTTCCGTGCTTTCTAAGCTCGTGTTTTCTCTTCTTTTTCTTCTTTTTTTGGCACATGTGTGTCGAGGCGCGCAACCAGCAACGTTTTTTACTCATTCTGATTGTGTATGAGCTCAAAACACATACCACACGCTACTGCTGCGAGCTGCACTTTTCGAAGACCTATTTTTGTGTCATATTTTCACATACCGGGTCACCACATGCATTTCGGTGGTGTTCACGACTATGCTAAACACAGAACACCACTGCAAGTCAGATGGGTTAGCAGTTTCTGTCACCCTGCAACTGCTGCTGGGTTGGGTGGGGTGTGTTTGTAGGTTTTACATATTTTTCCATTTAGTGAGCAGCGCATTTAAAAATTTATCAAGTCATCTCTAGCATAAGCTAGGCGGGAGCAGGTCTCAAATTGTAAATGTTCACCATCTCATCTAATTCATAAAGCTGAATAACCAATCGGTGCCATGACTAACCAAAAGAATTAATGGGAAATCTGATCGGGATCGCTCAAGGGCTGTAAAATAACTGGAATAGTACTGCTCAAGTCTGTTCATTCAGTTATTCATTCACTCTGAGAGTCTGTAGGGACACAGGTTGCTAACTGAGAAGCTATTTATTGTTTATTTTAGAAAAGTAAAAGTTGGTTTGTTGAATTAAACTCACAGGTTAATGTTAGTGATGTTGGATGTTCAAGTCTGCACAAAACAACACTTGGGTTGAATGTATCTGCTGGTTTCCTCCTGACACGCTAACGTGAGCTCATTCTCCATGGATCTGGCTTTGACTAGATGAATGCTTTCACACCTTAATTTGAAAAAGAGGGTTATTTTTAAAAAGAGCTTACTGCCTCCAAAAATTTCTAAAACACAATGTTTGGATTTTTTCGTTATTCTTGTGGCATTACAGATAAATTTTTTCAGGAACAAGTCACAGCTCTCACATGAGTGTCACGGGGGGAAACCCTCACATGCTCCTCTTCTTTTTCCTTTTTCTTTTAATCAGATGAATGAAGCTTTACTACTGCAATAATCTTAAGAGCTAACCAACGAGGGGAGAAATGAATGTAATGGGTAACCTGTCTCTCCAAACAGCAGTGTTTGATCAATTTGAATGAAACTGGTGTGTTTTAACTTGAATTTGTGACTTGATTTGTAAATTATAGGATTAAAGCACACTCTTCAGTCCATCTATTCCCATAATTTCCTGCCATTCTCCTCCTCGCTCACACACCATCTTTTTCTGTGCCATCCTCACGCAGCTGAAGTCTTAATGCTCGGAACATTCTTATTTTTTTAACTGTACAGTCCTCAACAAGTTTCTAAAATGAGAACTTCGGAGCAATACGGTCTCTTGTTATTTCCATCTTGCTACTGTAAATAGCAGCCGAATGATAGTGAAGTTCACGGACATGCTGAAGAGGCTTGGCACAGTTTGGAGAGTTGATAAGAGGCTTTGTAGAGAGCATATTTTCATGTTCCCTGCAGCCACTACCAATCTCTACCAGAACATGCAGTCACAAGCTTCCATAAGTCTCTGATTGTAGTGTGTGTGTGTGTGTGTGTGTGTGTGTGTGTGTGTGTGTGTGTGTGTGTGTGTGAGAGAGAGAGAGAGACAAGTTTGTTTGCTCTGTAAATGCTATGAGCTTTTAAACCTGTAATTATTGTTAATGAACTGAAACAGATGACTAAATAAAGAAATGCAATAAATTATTCTACTTAACTACAGTGACACTGCAGTGTGAGCCTTATTATCTCTGCCAAGGGGATTATGTAGCTGACTGACTCACGAGTCAGGGAAAAGGTGGCGGGATGGGCAAGCCACAGGCTGTATATAAAAGATGTGCATTATCCAATGGTTTGTAAAGCCAGAGGTTATGAGAAGCTGGATTTATACTTATCACCTAAAGCTAGCTAGCTTTTTAGGTCAACAGATACTGCAAATTAGGCATAAATGGTGTAAAACAGTACAGAGTACAACCTTTTACAATTAAACACACAGTTGTTGGGATTTTCCCTGCGCCCTCAAGCAGGAGGCCCTGGTTATACTTGAGAAGTCTTATCAGGCCTGGGAGTGCCGGAGAAAGAGGTGTTTTTTTTTTTTGTTTGTTTGTTTGTTTGTTTTGGGGGGTTTTTGTGTCCCGTTTGGATCTTTAGCCATCAGAATTGTTGTCTTAAGGCCAAGAAAGATGCCAAGCGGATTTATTTTACCAAGTGGATCATCATGGCCTTGCCATATTGGTCCATTTGATTGACCTTTATTATAATTATGAATTTATTTTATTTTCAGTTGCTACAAACGGGACAGACATGACTGGGGGATAGGACAGGGAGAAAGAATGAAAGAAAGAGAGGGAGAGAAAGAAAACCAAAGGGGAGAAGAGACGGTGAGAAAGGGGGGAAGAAAGAGAAAAAAAAAAAAAAAAAACAAAACACCTGGGTCACCTGTATGGAGAAAAAAAACAGAAGAGAAAGCAAACAACAAAGAGCAACATAATAAGAAAAAAAAGCACCATCACAATAAACTAGCTAGCAGTAGATACTAAATAATAAACGATATTGTGCAGCACGCAAGATAGACAGCGCACAATGTGCTTTGAGGCAGCAGCCAAGAAAGCTGTAGTCCGCGTCTATGAATACCCGTGTGTACACCTGTGTGCACACCTGTGTGGATCAGCATGCTTGTATTCCAAAGGTTTCTCCATGTAACGATCTGCTAGGGAGTGTGGGGGGGCCACAGCCCCGTCCTCCAGGGTATGAAGCAGGTATGGAGGAGATCAAAACTCCAGACATCCAGAGGCCCCCAGAACACAAGAGACCAAGGAAGACCAACAGAGGGGCAGCCGCGCCACTGTCCCAGTAAGAGCTGAGGAGAGTCCCAGATGAGGGCTCACTCAGCAGCCGCGGAGCAGAAGCCAGGGGGAGTTGCAGTGACGCGACCGCAGTCGGACGGCCAACTCCTCCTAGCCCCCCCGCTCCAACAGGCTGCAGAGAATGGGGGTGAGAGAAGACTCCAAACCTCCCTCTGCCCGCTCATATGTAGTGTTGATGCATGTGTGTTCTAAGGTGCATTTAAAACCCAGGAGGGCATGGAGCTACCTGCCAGAGAGCAGCAGGTAAGCGCATAGTCCCTCCTGCTAGCCCTCAATGTCTACGTGTATTTAAAATTGAGAGGTGGGCAACGACGCCAGGGGTGAGGTGTACACCCTGATGGTAATTTGGACTCCGTGTATCGTGCCCACCCCCAAGATCCTATATGCATGTGTAATGAGAGTGTGAGTAATGTGAATGTCTAAGTTGTGGGATAAAATTGAGGCAGAGGCAGCCAGAAGGGGACAGGGAGGGGGGGGGACAGAGGGGGTAGCCTCCCCTGCACCCTGGTGACATACCCCTACTCCAAGGCCCTGCATGTGTGGGTGGTTGTGGTGGAGCGGGAAGAGGGAGGCAGCTGGAGATGGAGAGGGAAGGAAGGGAGGGGCAGGTGACCCCTCCCTGGGGCCAGCGGGGGAGCTTCCCCCAGGGAGGGAAAGAGGTGTTTTATGGAGGAGGATATCTGGAATAACCTGCTTAGCCTTCTGCCAATTTCACATAAGCAGAATATGATGATGCTTTAAAAGCAATGAGCACTACAAAGAAAGGTCACCTTCGGGTTGCTAGTCACACAGGCCTAGAGACCTGTCGGCAACAATCCAGCAACCTCCAGTCGCAAGGTAGAAATGTGCATTTCCCACCCAGATGTAAGATGCTGGCAGTCACTCAAAATTGATTACTAAAGCCCCATTCACACAGGCCTACAGACTGGTCAGTCACCCCATGGTAACCAGCAGTTGCTAGGGAAAAGTGTGTATTCCACAACTAGTTGGCAAGTGGTTGCTGGTAGTTGCTAGAATAAAACTGGTTGCATAGAGGTATACACTGTTACAGCAAACATCTGCCTGGGGTTGGTTTGGTCAGTAGCTCCATTTGCCAGTAGCGTGCATGGAAGATGGAAGAGTTGTCTACAAACTACAAGCAGTGAAAATATGAAAAACATAAATGGAGAACTTTCACCTTCAAAGTAAAAGTTGTGCTGAGGTATAAATTTTCCTTTGAAGGCACTTTGAAGATAAACCGTCTTTCCAAACCCACGCATTTAAGTCTCATTAACGCTTAAAGTAATGCATCATAATTAGCACTTTGAAGTACAGGCAGGTACTGACTTCTAACGTTTTAAAGGATTTCTGTGCCACAATATACAGCAGAAAAAAAGTCATCTCTATTAACCTGGTACAACGCCGGTAATGGCGAAACTGCTAGCTCTACTTATCACTTGGAAAACTGCACATTCCAGGAAGTGCATGCACACTGCTAAGAAATGGTTCAGCACATGACCAGATCTTTTTTACACTGTAATTTACAGTATTGTGCAAATGGCACCTCATTTCTTTAAATTTCACATCCCAGGCACCAGACTTGTTTTGTTTTTGTGTGTTTTTTTTTTTTTAAAGTGGTCTTGAGTAATACTTCCCTACGTTGTGTCATCCTTGTTCAAGTTTCACTACTGCTCTGAGAGTAAATAGGTAAGTTTTTACAGACAAATCAGCGCCTTCCGTACAAGCTACTGGTGACCACAGTAGTAGTTTGGACAGCACCAGCTTTGGGACAATTGTCACCTGGCGACAACCCGGAACTTCCAGCAATCTTTCACCAACCACTTGCGAGTTACAAATTTTCCCTACCAACTGGTGGTTGGCAGGGAGTCACTGGCAACTCTCTGGGCCTGTGTTTGACGAGGGTTTAGCTGAGGTGACACCTACCTTCCAGCTAGCAGCCAAGTCCGCCCTCACCTGTTACTCAGTGTTGCAACAGGCTTAACTATGTATAATTTTAAGCAATATTAAAATTTAAACAGGCGAGTTTTAAAAGTAAAGGTAGTCACTTTAATAAAAAATCCTCTGCCGACTGGCTGTTTGAGCTGAGCGTTTTAGCATTAGCTTCACTTTTTATATAACATGTTCTTGCTACAAATGTTGAACTGATTAAATGGTGTTTTCTGTGCCATAAGCAATGTAGCACATGAGGTACCTTTGAAATCAATTAATCAGGGCAAGTTCACAGATCCCTTCGTTGGATTTCATGAAAACATGTCTCAGATTATCCTCAGACTTGCTAGCTCTGCAATAGACTGCCAGCATGTCCACTTGGTAGACATGACTCTGATAAGTGGAATAAAGTTGACGCATTGATGGATATTTACAGACTATAAAAAGGCTAGCACTTACACTTCTGTGTGAGTGGTATGAGAGTTCAAGACAAATACATTTTATATCACCAGGCAGTCCATGACCTTGTGTTCAAACCCCCATACAACAAACTTTATATGGTGTGTGGATCAGTCTGTTTTCAGCTTTGACAGATGATCCCTAGACCAAGTCACATTATCATATGGATTTTGGCTTTTAAAAAGTACTTTTCCACTGCACTTAATCGAAACATTGTTTTGAGAAAGCTAAAAAAAAAAAAGCCTGTCTGGCTTTTGATCACTTTGGGCATCCACTTTACAAAAAAATGCATTTAGCCCAGTCCACTAATGACAAGGCAAGGCAAGTTTATTTGTATAGCACAATTCAACAACAAGGTGATTCAAAGTGCTTTACAGAGACATTAGAAACAAGAACAAATAAAAAGCATGATTTAAAATTGATTAAAACAAGCAAATAAACTAACTAATTAACAAACAAACAAACAAACAAACAAAACAGTATATAAAATCAAAACAGATAAAATCAGAACAGTAGATAAAATCAGTAGTTAAATGTAAGTTTTGAAATTTAAGCTTAAAGTGTGGATTTGGTGCTTTATTCAAATGCAGCTGAGAACAGGTGAGTCTTCAACCTGGATTTAAATAAACTGAGTGTTTCAGCTGATCTGAGGCTTTCTGGGAGTTTGTTCCAGATATAAGGAGCATAAAAGCTGAATGCAGCTTCTCCGTGTCTGGTTCTGACTCTGGGAACTGATAAAAGACCGGATCCAGATGACCTGAGGGATCTGGATGGTTCATACTGGGTCAGGAGGTCATTGATGTATTTTGGTCCTAAACCATTCAGAGCTTTATAGGCCAGCATCAGAACTTTAAAGTCTATCCTCTGACGGACAGGCAGCCAGTGTAAGGACCTCAGAGCTGGACTGATGTGGTCCACTTTTTTGGTCTTAGTGAGGACTCGAGCAGCAGAGTTCTGAATGAGCTGTAGTTGTCTGACTGATTTTTTTTTAGGTAGACCTGTAAAGATGCTGTTACAGTAATCAAGCCTACTAAAGATGAATGCATGGACTAGTTTTTCCAGGTCCTGTTGAGACATCAGATCTTTTATCCTTGATATATTCTTGAGGTGATAGTAAGCTGACTTTGTTATTGTCTTAATGTGTTTTTCTAAGTTTAGGTCTGCATCCATCACTACACCCAAATTTCTCGCCTGGTTTGTGGTTTTTAGATGTAGAGATTGAAGTTCTCTGGTGACCTGTAATCGTTTTTCTTTGGCGCCAAAGACTATTACCTCAGTTTTGTTTTTGTTTAGCTGGAGAAAATTGTGGCACAACCAGTCATTGATTTCCTCAATGCATTTACCAAGAGCCTGTACAGGGCCTCGGTCTCCTGGTGACATTGTGATATATATTTGTGTGTCATCTGCATAGCTGTGATAGTTTATTTTGTTGTTGTTTATAATCTGTGCCAGTGGGAGCATGTAGATGTTAAACAGAAGGGGTCCCAAGATGGAACCTTGGGGAACTCCACATGTGATACTTGTCTGCTCAGATGTGAAGTTACCTATTGATACAAAGTATTTCCTGTTTTCTACGTATGTTTTGAACCAGTTTAGTACAGTTCCTGAAAGACCTGCCCAGTTCTCCAGTCGTTTGAGTAATATGTTGTGGTCAACTGTATCAAATGCTGCACTGAGATCCAGTAAAACTAGGACTGACATTTTTCCACTGTCTGTATTCAGACATATGTCATTAAACACTTTGGTCAGAGCGGTTTCAGTGCTGTGGTTCTGTCTAAAACCTGACTGGAAGGCATCATAGCAGTTATTCTGTTTTAAGAAGTAACTGAGCTGTTGAGAAACTGCTTTTTCAATGATAGTGGACTACTGGCCTTGGTCGAGGTCTGTGCTCTCCGAGTGCCCTTCAGGTTTTACTTGCAGACAGAAAGTGAGAGAGGATGGTGCTCATTTCTTTTGCTTGTGGTTTTCTTTCCCCTCTTCACAGAATCACAGCTCAATACTCTAGCACAGCAGAGGAGGTTCTCCTCTGTGTTTCTGAGAGTGTGGGAAGATTTCCACTGATGTTTGGGTTGCATTTCCTTTCTGCCGCTGACTGAGTTTGGTGTCAAGTAACACACACACACACAAGGAATTCGCAGAATATTTTTAAGGCCGATTTGTCATTTGATTCAATTTTAGTTCAGATGTATTTGGTTTTGAAACATGGCGATTTCTGAGAAATCAGGCCCTCAAAATCTGGTCCTAAAATCTGGGGAGTCATCAGGAGAGAGGTGAAACAACCACCTCGATGTCACTATGAAACTTCAACAGGGATGTCTGTCATTTCTCTAAAAAGAAACATTTTTCGCTCCGCAGTTCTAACAGATATAATGAGGATGTTTCCAAGTATGAGGCTTTTTGACTTGAATGTGCATGTGAGATGTAATCTGCTGGAGCTTATGACGTTACGCTTCGCACCCTTATGTTATGGTCCTGTGGCTGCTGCAGGAACCCTCAGTCATTGTGTGGTCTGTACGTGTCAACTTTTTTTTTGTTTATCGCGGTTCCTCTCTTCAGGGAAGTCTGGTGATGTGTGCGTAAAAGTGAAGAGGTTCCTGGTACTGCAGCAACACTCTGTGTGTGTGTTTTCTCTGTACTAACCGCAGTGACTGCGATGATTGGAGATTAGTCTGTGCACTCATATGTGTTTCATATGTATGAAACAATGATTCTCTTTAAAAGTGCATCGTACTTCACATGCGCCACTTTTAAGATGATGCTGTTCATCAAAGATAACTGGTGCACTTACGCTCTGGTTTTGTTCGTGGTGCACGGTGCAGCTGAACTGAGGTTATCTTTGAGCGTTTGGCAGCTTTAGTAGAAATGGATTAAGTATAACGTGTAGAACAGTTACAATATTTTAAGGAGACTTGTGTGCCACAATGTGCAGCAGACAAAAGTCATTTTTCTTAACTTGGCCCAAAGGCTGGAAACGGGGAACGGCTAGCTCTTAGTATCACCAGGCAAACAGCACAAATTCCAGGAAGTGACTGCACTCCGCTAAGAAATGGTTCAGCGCCTGACTCCCCCCACCCGCACCATGTCTTTTTTTACACTGTGATATTTAGTACTGTGCAAAAGTCTTGAGTCACCCCTCATTTCTCTATATTTTGCTTCCAAGGAAACAAGATTTCATGTGATTTTTTTTCTTTTGTTTTATCTGATCAGCAATAACTTATCACAGCAGTTGTTCTTTAGACTTTCTGAAGGTCTTTCAAAGTTTTTTCTTTGGACATTGGCTGCTTTTTCACTCATTTTCAGTGCAGCTCTTGTACCTGATCGTTTTTAGAGGAAAGTCCCAACAATTTCCATGTCTTTAGTTTAATCTGTAAAAAAATTCTAAAGGTGACACAGTTTGATAGACATCAAATAAGAACTTTTCACCAACAATGTGATTCCCAAAGAGTTATTAGGTGAAAACTTGGCCTATCTCAACATGGTGTGCAGTGTGTCCTTAAAATATTTGAGGAAATTGGACAAGTGAAGGACAAAAAAGCATCAAGCCTATCTACAGAAGAGGAACAGTATCCGAAAGTCATGTCATGACAAATCCAATGACAAATTTTTGGTTTAAATCATCACTGATATCAGTTCAAGAGAGAGGGATAACAGTGAGTGTCTACAGCCATCCATAAACGCAAGGGAAGCTCTGTCAAGGTTTAGGCGTACATTTCAGACACTCATGTTGGGGATGTTGTCAAAGCTGATCAATGCTTTACTTTCCATCTTGATTATTTTCCCAAACACACTGTCCATTGAATATATCTGGATAGAAAAACACACAGTGGAACACTATCAGTTATGGACTGGCCTCACCAGAGCGTGGACCTCAACATCATTGGAGCAGTGTGGGATCATCTTGATAGAGAACAGAACAAAAGGAAGCCAACATCCAAGAAAGAGCTTTGAATGGCCTTCAAGAAGCCTGGAGAACTATTCCTGAAGACTACTTAAAGAAAAGACGAAAAAGCTGCCTAAGAGAGATCAGACTATGTTGAAGAATAAAGGCAGTCATGCTAACTCTGTCTTTGCCTTATATATTGCATTTCCATTTATCTTTGCACATGTTTTAATTAATCAAATAGAGAAACGAGTGTAGGCTCAAGACTTTAACACAACACTGTAACATATTAGGAGACCTAGAAGGCAGATTTTGTTACCTTATGATGAGGCTAAGTTAGTTAAGGTGTTGTTCTGGCCAAAGTACCCTATGACCTTTTCTGGTAAACACACTCATGCTAACTACAGGCTGTAAATGGATGACAGTCAGGTATTTCTGATATGATAAATCATGGAATGAAGTCAAAGTGTGCCTCTTTGACGCTTTTCAAGACACGCACAAATTCATTTCAAAACCAAGTGTGTGTGGGTATGTGTGGGTGTCGGGGGGAGGTTGGGGGAGGCCAAAGCATAAACATAAATTGCTATTCTGTGACTCAAGGATCTGAAATTGTTCTGGTAACTGCACAATGTCAAGTTCCTTGTAAGTGTCGGTAATTCAAAATTTTCTCAATGAGTACACAAAGCAGTGAATGATGCGCCATTTAAATCTCTGTGACGTCTCTGCATAATAATACAAAGATAACAAGCACCTCATGCGATTTTCTCTTATATAGAAAATTTTTAATTCTGAGCTTTATTTTAAGGGGAAAACCTTAAATATACTCTTTTTTTTTTTTGCCTGTTTCATTTATCTGAGGGCAGGCATGAATAGATGAATCAGAAATTCAGATAATGTCAGGCCTCCTTGGATGAGGGTATCTAGTGATAATGGCCGAAACACCCGATGAATCCAAGGTCCACTACTGACGATGTGTCCCAAACTGGTAAAGTGTCTGGGCTGCCTTTCCTCATAACAGCCATCCCTCAAGATTTTCTCCATTTACAGCAATGCAGGACTGTAATATCTAGTCCTTTTTACTGAATTGGTCACAAAGTGAAGGGGTCGATGGTTTTCTGTCTTTTGCTGGCACATTCTTATGTCCCTCTGTGTTATACTGCATAATCCTACTACTAGTTACGAGGCTCTATGAGGTATCCTTACTATCATGAGTTATTAGTTGCAACCACCCACAATGTAGGTCATAGGTTAAGTATTTAGTAAAATATGCTTAGTGAAGGATAATTAAGCATGGAACTGTCTGTTTGTTCAATACATACGCAGTTGGATCCTTACACGTTTGGACACTTTATTGACATTTTGTCTCAGATGTTCAGCTTTACTTCAAGGGTCTTCGTTTTGTTTTGTATGAACTGCTTAGGAGTTACAGCAATTAACTCCTACACAGAACTCATTTACAAATTGAATTTAATGGAATTTTATTGATCGATAGACTGAATCGCAGTTACAGGTGAGACCTGTTTCCTCGTTGTTCAATGACATATTAAGTGGGTAAAAGACCTGATGTTGATTTCAAGTTCTGAACTTGCATTTGGTATCTTTACATTAGATTGTGAAGATCTTGCGAGAGAAGATACTTTGAATATCAGTACACTCAAGAACATGATGGCCAGATTAGACTTGCCTGCTTAGTTCTTGACACATGAAACCGAGATTTATTTGTGGGGAAAGTCTAGAGTAAGAGAGAAACAACTAATTGAAGATGTGAGTGCTGATGAATTCTGAAGTGTACTCAGATTCAGCTATATGACATCAAGGGAGGATTTAAAATGATCTTAGCACCTTTGTTAAACCCCTATTCATTAAAGCTAAAAGTCTGCACTGCAATCACAGCTTGATTGCTTTATTTGGTTAGCTTTGGTTAGTAGGTTGTTTAGGTCACTGTGTTGGTTTACAGTGATATGATATGGATATATAATATAAATTTGTCCTACTACTCTTTCAACTGCTACTGCTACTACTGTACCTGCTATTCTCGTGAAAGTCATATGTCTTGAATCCAACAACGGAATCAGATCAAATGTGATTGTCTAGAGAAAAAATGTAATCTTTTGTGTGTGCGTTCCTCGTCTTTCATGAGAGAAGTCTGGAAATGCTTTAGCTGGGAACTATTTAGTCATTAGCATTGAACATATTTTTCCCACGTATGAAGCAAAAACTAGAAAAACCGCTTCTACTTCCTCCAACCAGTCTGGTTGCAGCTTTCACCAGACTCATGTGATTCATAGAGCAGTGGAGCGTAGCTATAGCTAGTGTCAGGATTGGTGTCGTCAATTCAGTGTGAGACCCTTCCTCTTCTGCTCCTTAGTTACTTCTTTGAAAAAATGACCAGAAAGCTGTTTGTACAACGTGGTCATCTGTGAAATGATAAGAAGATTGGTTCAGTGAAGAGCCTCTTCACTTTTGGCAAAGTCAGTTCTGAAGCTTGTTGTGGTTATCTGATGACCAGCACTTCCACAGATCTGCCATCACCACATTGTTCATTGTGAAATATCCCCACTAACAAGAACTGGAAGAAGGAAATGGAAAACAGGAAATGGATGACTAATGATTTTTCAGGGAAATCTGTTTTTTCATCACTTCTCAACAAGAAGTAACAGGAAAGACTCGTCCAAGAAAACTCAAGCAAGCAGCGAGGCTCTCCAGCAGCCTGCCTGGAAGCTAAAAGGGGGCTAATAGCCTCCACCGCAGAAGCAGTCATGTCCTGCGATGATGGGAGGATCTCTTTCATCAGAACCCTCCGATTAAAAGTACAGCAGAATCACAGTTCTGAAAATGGAGCGTCGCATTCATACTGAACGTCATGCAACACCTCCTCTTTTTACGCTTCTCCGCCAGCCTCATTCTGAGCGTCCCTTTCTCTCTCTCTCTCCCCTTGGGCATTGATTGTCAATTGATTTCTGTAGAAGCGCGTGCAAGTAAAGGACAGAAAACTCCACGCGGAGGATTCCACAGAAATCAGCTGATAAGCACATAGTTGCAGAACACCTCACTTCACCTTTCACTTCTCAAAATAGTCAGGAATGTCCTTAAAACCAAGACGCTTCAGAGTGAAACTGCGCTAATGTGTGACTCACTCGTCACCAGCCTTCAACTCCCTCCCCACTCCACGAGATACAGCCTGCGCTCAAATGTCAATATCAAATATAATTTTAAGATAAGTCTTTATAAGAATGGATGACTGATAGCGCCTATATAAGCAAAGGCATTACAATCATTATCGTTACTCATAATCCACTCTATGACTTGGTGTGTGTTCCTCTTCCTCAAGCTGAGGTAATTATATCCTCAAACTAGTCAAGTTTACTTGAATCAACTGTGAGTATTATATTCAGTATGACTCATTGTTTTATGTTTGTTTGTGTGTGTGTGTGTGTGTGGCTTCAATTGTCTAGACTCAAAAAAAAATTCCCCTAAAGAACACAGAGCTTTATTGGTAAGGTTTGGTTTTCAGCGTTGGAGTTTTGGTTAGCTGTGAGGAAAGGATAGGAGTTTAGGTAAGCTGACAACGTCAGCGCAGAAATGAAATGTGCTCCACACAGTGTGAAACAGTGACACACTGCTCTCACAAATGTCATGAAACTGCTAAATTCAGCCAAATTGTGATGCTCTTAGGCGATAAACCTTTTTTGGAGTCACATGTAGATCACAGTTCCCACACAGTCTGCATTTGCAGTTTTACATGTACAAAAGCAACATCAGTTTACATGAAATCAGACTTTAGGAAGGAAAAGGAAAGGCTTAATCAGCTGGGAAACTGGCACCTGGGGGGCTAACACCTAGCCTGGTTCTTTCAGTAATTAGCAATATGACAGTATACAATTGACACCAACTAATACGGTCACTTGTGAACGTCCTCTATTTTATATCTGGAAATGGAAATGGACTGATTCTTATATACTGCTTTTCTACTCTGCTTCAGCAGTCAAAGCACTTTATACAACATACCTCATTCACCCATTAATACACGCACTTTTTCCACACCTAAGTGCTTTCTATCTGAGAGTCACACACATTCACACTTCGATGAACACATCAGAGACCAACCTGGGCTTCAGTTTCTTCACCAACGATACTTTGGCGTGCAGACTGGAGCCGCCAGTAGCCAACCAGGCCAAACCACCAACCTTCCAGTTAGTAGATCACCTGCTCTACTTCCACCTCACTTTGATTTCTGTAAAAACCAAAGAGTAAACCAGCGGATACCATCATAGCATTCTCTACTACTACATCAGATTTCCTTTAAGCAGTACACATGCCAACAGGAAAAAGCCTTGGAAGGCTGGAAGGTAGGACAAAAGAAGGTAGGCCAAAAGTACTGAGCCATTGTGTCCACGAGAGCTGCTGAGCCATAGGAATCCATGCCCCAAAGGTTGCCGCAGCAATGGCTTACTATTACAACACCACACTCTATTTTAGTGAGCTTTGGGGCTTTCACAAATCTTTGTAAAGGCAAACCACATTTCTAGGTGACTGACTTTATTCACTTGTAGCAAAGGGACAGAAAACATGTGACTCCAAAGATTAAGTGGCACGGCCCAATACTTTAGTCCATTGCCAGGTAGCTGTGAACTGTTCACACTGCGTACACTCACACTTGTAAAGATTCATTGGTGTTTGGCAGTCTGGGAATGTCTTCACAAGCCGGATACTCAACATGTAAACAGGAAAACAAGGACTTTTAAATCCATTCATACTGAGGTCTAAAAAGTCTGGTTGTGGGTTCAGACGGAAGTCCCTTAACTATTGGCTGAGGCCGCTCAGTTAGAGCTGCTCCTACTGCTACTTCTACAGCTTTATTTAAGTATGTGTAAAGTCACAGTTGCATTACTATCATCAGGTATTAGTCACACCCCTTAGTTCATTTTAGGGCAGCGTGGTAGTAACAATGAAGTGTGAATGCTAACTTCCTTTAAAAAAATACGCACACATTCCAGTCATGTGAGTCGCACTCAGCCAGGTGTGCCACCTGCTGTTGCTGCACTGATTATATCAAAAGAAAAGACAAACCCAGCTTTGACTGGAAAGCAAGTCTCTAAGTTAGTGCTTCTGTTGTTTAGTTTGTCTTCACTGTTATCACCTGATTTCTTTTATTACTTCAACTCACTGTGTTCATTAACATACGATTAATGCATTTCCTACCCTACTCAAAGTTTATTTCTCATAACTCGAAGCCTGACCTTGATCTATCATGTATCTGTCTAACCACTAACCCCAAAAATTTCCCACTTCCTCTTGAGAGCATTTTAATCTGTACTGGGTCCAAATTAGATTGAAAAAGCAACACACACACACACACAATTCATTACGTGTCACCTCTCCCCCTGATTCTGGTAAGTGTGTCTGTATCTAAGCGTAACAGTCCATTTACTACCAAAGTAACCCCACCCACCTGTCACTTTGCCCTACCGAGATGAATCACCAAGTGACGGTATACTGTACAATAACCTTCCCCATTTCCTCGTGTCTGTCTGTCTGTCTGTAATGTGAGGGTGTGTGTGTGTGTGTGTGTGTGTGTGTGTGTGTGTGTGTGTGTGTGTGTGTGTGTGTGTGTGTCCCTCCTTCTCTCACTTAACTCCCACAAAACTCCCACAAGTCAGTGCGGAATGACAGGAAAAGTTAAAAAGTAAAACATAACTATCGCAGTGAGTTTAAATACTTTATTTAAAATAGAATAATAAGACATGTTAAAAAAATATGTTCAATTCAGTCACGAAACTCTCACATGTGAGCTTTGTGAGGGAGACAGGAGAGCTAAGAGTTACAGTACATGTGTTTGAGGCCTGTCTTCGACACTGACATCCTCCGTTGGGTTTTCAAGAATGAGACAGATGACAGTTCGAGAGTCAGTGCTGATTGACATTCATGTGTGATGTAAACATTCCACATTATTAGAGTATTTAAACCTGCTACAAAAATATATCTCCCTTGTGGCATAGCAACAGTACCCTCCGCCATCCCTCCATGCGTCTAAATGTCCGCTCTCTTAACGTCCTTGGACAATATTTATGTTGGACTACAGTTTCCAGTGGAACGGCGGCATTCACAGGCGAGCCCACCGGTTCTTTCATCTCTAAAATAGCTCTGTTGTGTCTGTAGTTTTCTTTTAATGCAGCACATCCCAACTTTTCATACTTCCTCAAGAGCAACAGGTGCTCTGTCCATGTGAAACTGGGAGTTGAGTCTCTAGAGGTAATATATGTTGAAATGTCAGCCACAAACCCACTCCAGCTGGAGGCTGTCTGCACTCGACTGCTAACGTGTTCTCCCTTTTCGAGCATTTGGGAGCTTTTCAGCTCAAAGGGTTTTCCCTGTAACCATATCACAGCAGTCTCAATCTCCACTGAGTCGCAGACAGGCTTTACCAATCCCTTGCTGTTACTTGGTAAGGGCGACCTTCTTGAAATTATAAATAATACTGTCAACAGTTTGTATGGTAAGCTGGTTACAGTTTGTAAGGGAATTCCAACAGAAAGTCTTGGGCGACATGTGTGAGCGGCAGCTCTGGAACCTGGCTTGCCCCTCCACACAGCTCCAAGATGCGCTTCCTGCACAGCTCCTGCAGCGTCGGTTCCCATTTCCTGTAAGGGACGCTCAAGCTCTTCTTAGGAGAATTGATGTAATGCTCCAAGAGGGCAAAGAGTGTTTGGAAAGACCGCAGGTTGCCCGCTAGTGAGAACTTCTGGCGCTTGTAGTCAATGCGCACGCTGACCGGTCCCGTCTTGGCGTGGTAGGACAGCGTGAAGAAGACGTCTTTCTGACGGCTATCACGGATGAGGAAGCTGCCCAGCGGGGCGTCCCGAAGCATGCGGTGAGCGTCCTCCACTCCCAGGGGACCCCAGTAGAAGCCGCAACGCTCGAGCTTGGATGCTGTGTCTGTGATGATTCTGCAGTCCTCCTTGCAGGTGAACGTCGGAAAGTGAGTCAGATAGACTGAGGGCGTTCTACGGTGTTGATTGGCTTGACGCTGAAGCTGCTCCACTTCGGTGCGAAGTGTTGAGGAGGAGGAGGAAGACAAGGATGAGGATGATGATGATGACAAGCTTGACAAGCGGGTCTTGTCATGGCCTTCGACCGTGCCGTCGGCTACCATCCTACAGGGGAGAGAGGCCCCAGACCCTCTCCCATCTCTAACCACCACACTGACATCCTGAGAGACAAACAGACAGAAAGGTCATTGACTTTTTCACTCACAACTGAGGCTAGCATCACTTTCACAGCAGCTTTGAAAAAAACCCAGACTTCTCAAAGCACAAAGAGCGCTGGTGTGCGCAGATAGACGAGAAACGCCTTGTAGTTTCCACTGAGCAGTTCAGCTTTGTTATGACTTGGATCTGCGGTTAAGCCGGCATAAAATCGACAGTGATGGTTGCCACAGCCAGACTACTGTACAATCCGTATGCCCCCCCCCCCCCCCCCCTCCACACACACACACACACACACACACACACACACACACACACACACACACACAAAAGTATTTTACTGCTTCTTCTGTAATGACTTAAGCATCATATAACTAAGAATTCAGATAAAATATTTACACTAAAATGCATTGACTTGATTTCTTTAAAGCATCCTGTTCTTATAAGCTATACATAAAAAATCAACAGTATCCTGTGTGTGATTAATGGTATTTTCCTTCCTTCTTTAACGCGAATGATCTAAAAGGAAAAGAAAAAAAAACTTTCGCCACCAGTGGATGGAAGTTGAGCTAAATTCAAGGAAAGAGTAATGATTAACACTGGTGACGACCTGTGCTGATATCCGGCCGTTTACTCTTAACGATCGCATGTTGAAGCCGTTCAGACGAATACTTGACCGTTCACTTCAGCCAGACTGCGCTCAGAGAAACCTGAGCCTGATCCATGGTTTAACATTTTTCTGAACGCTGTTTTCCCATAAAACAAAAGCAGCTACGATTCTCCATCGCCATTTTCCACCCCCCAAAAGCATCCCAACCAAATATATCATTTTTTTTCTTTTTTCTTTTCTTAATATATATATGGAGAGAAATAAAGGCTCACCGTTTTGTTCTGACTGATGTAGCGGTTTAAGGATCCGTATGGTCTGTAATCCCAAAGTGCGAAAGCTGTGATGGCAAAGAGCAGAATTCCTTGCAAATAATCCCTCGGTTGTCAGGATGCAGGGTGCACAGTTGCATTTGGGGTTAACCTTTACACCTTCTGGGCTTTGAGCTCCAGCCGTTAGATTGTGTGTGTGAAGCCTGGTAAACAGTTCACAGGCTTTTTAACAGGCTTTGCTCCGCCTCCTCCTCCTCCTTTCCTAGAAACGAAAGTGAAACTAAGAGAGGACGATCGCTAGCTTACTCTTTCACTTCTTTGAACTGAAATTTCAAGAATTAAAAAAAAAAACAAAAACCGCAAAGCCACATGACAGCAGGACGTTTACAGAAAGAGGTGGTATATTCGAGTAATGGGAGCAGTTTTTGTTGGTGTTTAGATTGACTTCGTCATTAGGGGTTGTAGTTTTTGTAGTTTTTCTTAATTATATATTTTTTTTGAAAAAAAAAAAATTCAAATGATGTAAATTCAGATTTGTTTGCCTAAACATGCATGCCGGTTCATGTTCAGAGATGGCATCAACAATCAGGATCAGTCCTTTTGTTTTGTTTTTCTTTGTAACTTTGCCCCTGCAGGTTGATAAGCATCTCCCTTTCCATCAAATACTAATGGCGAAAGATGACATGTAGCATTCCTGTGTCCTAACATGTCGAAGAAGTGCAAATTTGCACATCTTTTTGCAGAAATAATGTTAAAAAGAAAACATACATGCACATTTAGCAAAACAGGTCTGGGCTTGTAAATTAGTCATGCTTATGCTGCAGATGTAACTCTCTGTTGTTTGTATTTGGCTCTTTTCTGCAGGGTCTTTACATTTGGGGGTAATTCATTGCAGAAATGTGCACAGCATGACATCCTTCCAGTAATTTCACTGTTTTTCTTGCAGAACTTCACTTCCTTGCAGCTAAGGTGAGTAGTTATATGTAGTCATCAGATCTTCAGATAGCTAGTGGTTGTATTAAAGTTAATAATTATCTTTAACTGGAGTCTCGTGGTGGCTTTTTTATGTCTTATCTTGAATATTCAAATCTGATTGTCCAATGAGATTATGTGAGGTGTAGTACTTCTCAGAAAAGGGTACTATGCCTGCCATTTGTTTCACAATAAGTGTGTGAAACAGCAATCGAGTGTGTGCCCGTGTCTGTGTGTGAGTCTTCAAGTGTAACATGGCGTGGAGGCAGCAGCAGCCAGCTGTGGCGCTTCATTCGTGTTTGAATCCTAAAGAAAACCTTGCTTTAGTGTTTTTCTCGAGGTGCATTTCTTCCTGCGTTTCCTGTAACGTGGAGCATGTTTTCAGAGAAATCTGGCAATAAATTTGAATTTCATTTGATGCCCGATTGAACTCAAGAATTCCCAGATTTCTTGTTACCGCGGATAAAGTACTTCATCGATGCTTTATCTGGAATGAGGGCTTCTCGGCTTGTATCACAAATGACAAAGTGGTCAGTGAGGTCACTTCTGCTTAGTTTCTAAAGAAGTAGCGTTGCAGCGTGAAGAACAACAAAGAGGGCAAATTTACTTTTCTGCTCGTACAGCTGCGAGCATTCAAGTCTCTCAGTACAGTTTTGCCAGACATAGAGAAATGAAACTATTGGTGGCAGCTGTTGATACTCAGTATCACATTACAGAGAGAGGAACTGGTCCTCAGCAGGTCATTTTTGTCAGGCTGAAAACGAGTAAACTGAAAGTTAAGGAAAAGGCTGGAGATCAGCTGATGTGAATTACTAAAAGGGGCAGGAACATGCACACGGTTAGGCATATGATAGCAGAGGCAGACTGTGTGAGGAGTGTGAGCGTGTTTCTTTTTATAACAGGACAAGTCTGATCAGCCTGGTGCTTGCACGAGCAGAAGTAATAGTTCTAAATATGTCCCAACTCTGTCTGTGAGCTCTTGAGCTTCACATCCATGATAAGCTTTGCATCTTTTGTCTCGTCTCTGTCCCCTCAACTCCAACCTCTTTGTGCCGGGGGTTTCTTCAAGTTAAAGGGGAGTTTTTCCTTTCCACTGTGGCCAATTTCTTGCTCACGGGGCGTTGGTTGTTTGATTGCTGGAGTTTTCCCTGTTTTCTCTGTGTAGGATATTTAAGCGACTGTTGTTGGGATTTGGCGCACACCCCCTCACACAGCATTACCGTGGAAAACTTTAGTGTCCATATGCAAGTTGCTGTAGTAACACATACAAATTTAAACAATTCACAGAACTGAAGAGGATGTTTGAGAAAGGCCAATCATCACTTTACATTTTTAAGAACTGATCTCACGGCTCATTGTGAAACTTCACGGTCTTCTATCAGGGTTGTTGTCTTCTGAGGCAGCAGCACAGCTGACCTTCAAACAGGCTACTGAGTCTTTGTTCAACTGCTGCATTTGATAAATAACTGCTTGGCTCATAAATTGTGCATTTCTTGGTTGCGCTCAGAGAATACCTCACAAGCTTAATCAAACTTTTCGTACGCTTATCTGCATGTTGTAATGCTTCTGGGTCTACTTGTCTCTGCTCTGTGTTGTTAGGCCAGTTAAAGGCTCTAGCCCTGAGGAGAAACATTCATTTTATTACACTGGATGCATGCCACAGCTCCTTCTGCTTGTGCTGCATGTCAGTGTTGGATTTCCTTGCATGCATTGCAGATGTACTCTAAATTTGTATAATGATACATTGAGCAATGCAGTTTTGCAACAGTGTATGCACACGTGTCTTGCATTTACATGATAATGCGCTTGGTGTTTACTTCAATGTTTGCACATGCTCCATGAGTTTCATTTCTGTGAAACAGGGAGAGAATCAAGAGACAGATGCACACCTTCACGCTGCATGCTGCACAGAACGTCCATGGAGGAGTGAATACATACAAGATATCACCAGGGCACCCATTAAATCCAATAACAGCTGCATTTTTTCAAGCACCTTTAATCATCTAAAAGCCATCAGTGGTGTTACGGTCTACATAGCATGGGTGGCGTGCACAACAGTGAGGGTTCTCGAAATCCTGGCGGTGATATATGGGTTTTAGAGCAAAATGCAGATGACAGCTTTCTCGAGGAAGGCCTTTTTTATTTCAGCAAAGACATCAACAAGTAACATTTTGTTTGTATTACTGCAGTATGACTCAGAAAAATACAAATTACAGCTACTGAAACAGCCTGCATGCAATCCAAAACCATTCACAGTGTTATGAAAAAATAATGTGAGTTCCTCGTTTCCTCAGAGATTTTTTTGTTTTGTTTTTTGCATGTACATTTAGTAACTACAGCTTGTTTTGTTGTTTTCATGCCGCTGCACAGCAGGACACAATGACGTGGTGATGCATCCCAAAAATAAAAAGTTAACATTATTGTGACATTATGACGTTTGTGCAAAAGACTATTTCTGGCCTTACCTCAGGGACAGAAACACACTGTTTCATCATGTTTCACCTGTGGTCAGATATTGAATTGGTGTATGAAGATACAAAGTTTATAGATTCATTGCAGCCACGCCCATATTGTGAGCCCTGCCTGTTGTTGTGCCAATAATAGTTAGCTTTTTTTTGAATTTCATACCTTCTGAAAAACATTCATGTAAACTGGAACTCTACTGGTTCACTAATTTGTGCATACTAGACCATTACCAGAGGGATGTTTTTCTTTTCCTTTTCTTTATTTTGTTAAGCCACTTAACACTTTTTCAGCATGCAGTGATTCCCAAAACACACCAGGCCATGGATTGGCCTCCCCAATACCTGTAGATCAACATTACTGAAGCAGTATG